>NC_053027.1:16363065-16378534 GCF_003073215.2 Triticum urartu | reverse complement strand
GCCACTGCCAAACCCTAGCAATTCGGTTCTACCGATAGGGATCTCGGTCTCACCGAGATGGGATTGCAAACTCTCTGTTTCCCTTTCGTAACTTTTCGGTCTCACCGAAAGAGCGAATCGGTCCCACCGAGATTGCAATGTAAATTCAGTGTTTCCCCTTTGTAACTTTTCGGTCTCACCGAAAGAGCAAATCGGTCCCACCGAGTTTGCCTGACCAACTCTCTGGTTAGCTAATTACCAAATTCGGTCTCACCGAGTTTGTGTAATCGGTCTCACCGAGATTACGTTATGCCCAAACCCTAACCATATCGGTCCTACCGAGTTGCATGTCAGTCCCACCGAAAATCTCTAACGGTCACTAGGTTTACATTTTCGGTCCGACCGAGTTTGTGATTCGGTCCCACCGAGATTGGAAAACTGTGTAACGGTTGGATTTTGTGTGGAGGCTATATATACCCCTCCACCTCCTCTTCATTCGAGGAGAGAGCCATCAGAACACATACACCATTCCAACTCGTATGTTCTGAGAGAGAACCACCTACTCATGTGTTGAGACCAAGATATTCCATTCCTACCATATGAATCTTGATCTCTAGCCTTCCCAAGTTGCTTTCCACTCAAATCTTCTTTCCACCAAATCCAAATCCTATGAGAGAGAGTTGAGTGTTGGGGAGACTATCATTTGAAGCACAAGAGCAAGGAGTTCATTACCTACACACCATTTGTTACTTCTTGGAGAGTGGTGTCTCCTAGATTGGCTAGGTGTCACTTGGGAGCCTCCGACAAGATTGTGGAGTTGAACCAAGAAGTTTGTAAGGGCAAGGAGATCGCCTACTTCGTGAAGATCTACCGCTAGTGAGGCAAGTCCTGTGTGGGCGATGGCCATGGTGGGATAGACAAGGTTGCTTCTTCGTGGACCCTTTGTGGGTGGTTGCTTCTTCGTGGACCCTTCGTGGGTGGAGCCCTGTGTGGACTCGCGCAACCATTACCCTTTGTGGGTGGAGCCCTGTGTGGACTCTCGCAACCTTACCCTTTGTGGGTTGAAGTCTCCATCAACGTGGATGTAGGATAGCACCACCTATCTGAACCACGGGAAAAACATCCGTGTCTCATATTGCGTTTTATTTCTCCAAACCCTTCCCTTTACATTCTTGCAAGTTGCATGCTTTACTTTCCGCTGCCAATATACTCTTTTCATGCTTGCTTGAATTATGTGATGATTGCTTGACTTGTCCTAAAATAGCTAAAATCTGCCAAGAACTAAAATTGGGAAAAGGTTAAGCTTTTATTTGATCAAGTAGTCTAATCACCCCCCTCTAGACATACTTTCGATCCTACAATTCGGCGGCATCATGGGATGAAGCGGCCCGGACCAACCTTAGACGTACGCTTACGTGAGACCGGTTCCACCGACTGACATGCACTAGTTGCATAAGGTGGCTGGAGGGTGTCTGTCTCTCCCACTTTAGTCAGATCGGATTCAATGAACAGGGTCCGTATGAAGGGTAAATAGAAATTGGCAATTCACGTTGTGGTTTTGGCGTAGGTAAGAAACGTTCTTGCTAGAAACCTATAGCACCCACGTAAAAACTTGCAACAACAATTAGAGGACGTCTAACTTGTTTTTGCAGCAAGTGTTTTGTGATGTGATATGGCCAAAGGTTGTGATGAATGATGAATGATATATGTGATGTATGAGATTGATCATGTTCTTGTAATAGGAATCACGACTTGCATGTCTATGAGTATGACAACCGGCAGGAGCCATAGGAGTTGTCTTTATTTATTTATGACCTGCGTGTCAACATAAACGTCATGTAATTACTTTACTTTATTGCTAAAGCGTTAGCCATAGTAGTAGAAGTAATAGATGACGAGACAACTTCAAGAAGACACGATGATGGAGATCATGATGATGGAGATCCTACCATGCTCACACCGCGTGATTCGTGGTGTGGAGATTCATCGCCGCATCTCAGCTCGTTGTGTGCCTATGAGGTGCTCGTTGTGGGAATCCATCAGTAAAGCCATATTTATCAATTTTGCTGCCTTCATGATCATGTGTGAGTAGTTTTCTTAGGATCATAGGGTCCATAGGCAACAAGTAGCTCACATGACCGTGATCCGTATGATGTAATCTGTGGTTGTGTTTGTTAGGATATGATGAATTGTAGCTTCATGACCAGATTGTTTATTGAATTATATTGAATCTTTTAAAATTTATTTGTTATATAATTAACTAGTTATGTATACTCTTCGATCTATTAATTTGTCTTTGGCTAAGATTGATTGATAGTTCTTCATAGCTAGTGGGTTTAATTTTATGGTGATTCATCCTAGTGACAGCAAAGGGATCCGGTAGAGATGCCCTTCTTGACCCGTTCTACCAGGTTAGGTTTGGATGAGAGCAGGGTCGAGATCAGACAATTACTTGACACTAACCGGCGCTTGTTCGACACTCTACCTATTTTTGCGTTTTAGACGAAAAACACTAATACTCCTATGATCTCTCAGTATTAATAGATCTGGACCATTCGATCAGGCTCCGTGAATGGTTGATATTCAGTGGTCCCTATTGTATAGAAGACCTCAAAAACCAATGGGATGGGTCCTCACCGCTCTAACCGCCCCGATACTGATTGCACAGGAAATCGGTTGAAACCTTCTATCTCTGAATAATCAACCCAATTCCACTTGGCCTCCGCCGACACTGACTGAACAAGACATCTCGTCTAGACCTGGCTGGAACCTTTGACAAGTAGTCTCTTGATCAGAGCGTACAATGGTCCAGCACTGAGCCACTGACTACTCGAGGCATTTGAGCCAAGATAAGACCATCTCGCCAGCCATTTTTTAGTAGACACCCTCGCTGCTCTACTTTTGCACGTCCTGCGCGCTACCACTGGCTACGCAGTACGCACACAATCTGCCCAGCGTGAAGACATCTCCCATCTTTTGCTCGGGAAGGAAGAATCACCAGGGTCCAGACTCTAGACCTGTGTGGCGATGCTGATGAACCTCATCTATTCCACCTGATTAGCACAGGTGCTCTTTTTTGTTAGCCTCTTCTCTTCCCCTTCTCATCATATGCTTTTTGGTTAATCTTCTATCAGCAACATCTGAGAACTATTGGATCTGATTTCTGCAGCAAGCCATCTGTGGTTCCGCGCGGTTTGTTGAGACGGAACCTGTAAATTCAACTTATCTGTTCTCTGCTTAAATACTCGAAGATCAAATAAAACGGTACAACTTCTTATAATTTTTTTTCTTTCAATTTTCATCTGAGTTACCGTTTCTGCTTCGGGTGCACCTCACACGTATGAGTGTTTGAAAATTAAAGAAAAGCATAGTCCCATGTTCTGAAGTTTTATTCCAAAAATAAATAGCATCTCTAGTTGTTAACCATGTTGTTCTATTTCACTATGCCCTACAATCATTGCACCAATCGACCTCGGATGAATCTTATAAGTAATCAGGAACAACACCCCATTGGTGCGGCCGCGATTCGAACTCTGTAGGGTCAAGTTTTTAAAAGCTTGCTTTACGTACTAAACATCACTAGGTAAAGTTTCTTCGTAGCTCGTCCTACACAATACCCCTTACCTATGTCGTTCATCACGCTATGGAGATGTGTGCAAAAGAGGAGCATCATGAGAACGTTGCAGCGTCATTAGCAGTTGCCCTTTCCGGAGACACGGTAGCCACAAGTAGTAGTATAGGCCTGCTAGTACATGGGGCCCATCCAAAGTTGCATGCGTCTTGTCATCGCAGCTCACTGGTCACATACATGATGCAGCTCATTATTCACTGTTCACCTTTCACCCATCACATGCAAACTCAGTGCCTCGTCTCTCTCTTCCTCCACAGCGCAGCGAGCAACAATCGACAGTTAGAGAGAACATAAGAAGAGGAGAGAAAGTATGCAGGATGCAATAGTTTGTAAAAATTGGCGCAAAAGTCAAACCCAAGTGAGTAAGAGTTGCCCTGGAAGTTTTTTTAAGAATGTTTCATAAATAAACTGCATGCACATTCAGAGACGAGGTACTGTTCTTGCGTACTCTCTCTCATTTTCTTTTCGCATGTGGTGGGTGGTAGGTGAGGGAAAAAAGAAAGATCAAGCAAAGTTTATGAGAATGAGAGAGAACGTGGCTACAGTAGCACTGCAGCCTGATCTGCCATGGACGCTAGACTTTTGCAGGTCGCATATGAGTGTATGAAGCTTAAGATTCCCCTGACACGGCTGCACATTTTCAAAGCTTGCACATATCCTCATGCATCTTCCCACAGTCTGAACGGTGAAGATAGTGGGTACCAGGGAGCTCGGGCTACAGAAAAACACACTCAACATCACTATGAAGTTCCTATAATGCCCGGGGTGTTGCTAGACAGCGCAACCACAGTGTCACGTCAACGGACAGAACACCCAACTGTTACAAAGTCATCTTACTAGCCTGGTATTTCTGGCATTTGACAAAATATTTGCTTCCTTTATGTAGATTTCCTGCGCAAGGATGGAAATGTTATACTACATCGATGGTTGATTTCTGGAACTGTTTTGGCTGAAATAGTGAGGTCAAACTGCATAAAGCGAAATGGCCGAGGCTGCTCTTCTTCTTGTCACGACAAAGATCGGAATAGCTGTGGCATCAGAAACACTTCACCACGTTAAGTCTCTTGCAAAACTCTCAGAGAACATGACACTGATAAGGAATGACCTAGAGCTTATTCGAGAATTTCTCAAGGAGATTGGAAAGAAACCTTCGACAGATGGAGTCACCGAAGCATGGATAGGGCAAGTCCGAAGATTGGCATATGATATGGAAGACATTGTGGATCAATTTATGTATGTTGTTGGCAAACACCATCAGAAAGGATCATGGTGGAATAGTGCGAAGAAAATCCTGAAGAAACCCCAGTATCTGTTTACACAAGGTGAAATCGCTACTGGCCTCGAGAAAATAAACCGAGCCCTTACACATCTTAAACAAAACAGAGACTGGACTCAACCAATAGCTGGTGTGGGCGATCTTTTTGCAACAAATTATGGCAGCCAACAGCCCCTATATCTTCCTGGACATGATTACTCAATCTCTGATGATGAACTTGTGGGATTTGATAAAAATAGAAAAATATTGATGGGGTCACTGAATTTGGAAAATTGTCCACATCTACAAATCATTGCCTTATGGGGTATGGGTGGTATCGGGAAAAGCACTCTTGTAAGTAATGTGTTCCGATATGAAGCATCCAACTTTGAATGCCGTGTATGGGTTTCCGTCTCTCAGTCCTATAAACTAGATGATATTTGGAGAAGAATACTGAAAGAAATCTATTCTAAAGACAAGAAAGAATTTGATGCTGAGAAGATGACCTGTGGGGAGTTAAAAGATGAATTGAAGGAAATCCTGAAGACAAAGCGGTACTTGATCATATTGGATGATGTCTGGACAGCTGAAGATTTTAGAAAAATTAAAGAGGTTCTTGTCGATGCAAAAATGGGAAGCAGAATAATAATCACAACAAGATATGAGGAAGTTGCTTCAATAGCTCATGATGGTTGCAGGATCAAAGTGGAGCCTCTTGAGGAGGAGGATGCATGGCATCTATTTTGCAGGAAGGCATTTCCAAGCACTGAAAATCACATCTGCCCATTAGTATTACAAGAGTGTGGTAAATTGATAGTGGAGAGGTGTGATGGATTACCATTAGCTCTTGTGGCCATAGGGAGCTTATTGTCTCTTAAGGCGCAGAATGTTGCAGAGTGGAAACTATTTGATGCGCAACTTATTTCCGAGCTACACAAAAACGAGAACCTAAATCGCGTGGAGAAAATTCTGAATCTAAGCTACAAATATTTGCCCGACTATTTGAAGAGTTGTTTCTTGTATTGTGCCATGTTCCCAGAAGACCACATGATCCACAGAAAAAGATTGATCAGACTGTGGGTTGCAGAAGGATTTATTGAACAAATTGGAAATTGCAGTTTAGAAGATGTTGCTGAAGGTTACCTGACAGAGCTCGTTCGACGAAGCATGCTTCAGGTGGTAAAGAGGAACAGTTTTAACAGGATCAAGCATCTTCGAATGCATGATCTTGTACGTGAATTAGCCATTTACCAATCGAAGAGAGAGAGTTTCAGTACGACTTATGATGATAGTCTGGGGGCGATGCAGGTGGAGTCAGATTCTCGTCGCATGTCGGTGCTCCAATGCAAAAATGACACTCAACCAAGCATAGGTCAATGCAGGCTTCGTACCTTCATAGCATTCAGCAGCAGCATGGCATCATCCTCATTGTTTCCTTCAGAATCTAAATATCTTGCTGTGTTGCAGCTATCAGGATTACCTATTCAGACTATTCCAGATTCTATTGGGGAGTTATTCAACCTTAAGTATTTGGGCCTTGACAAGACCAAAGTGAAGATACTCCCAAAATCTGTCGTGAAGCTTCACAACTTAGAAACATTGAATCTTCAAGGTGCAGAGTGTGTGAATTTGCCAAAAGGGTTTGGAAAGCTGAAGAGGCTGCGGCATATTCTTATTTATAAATGGCTGGATAGAACGATCTCGATTTTCATATATTTTGAACCTGTGGATCCGTTTGAGGGATTATGGAGTTTGAAGGACTTGCAAACTCTGGGTGCAGTTCGAGCTAGTAAAGTATTCATTACCAATCTAGCAAGTTTATCTCAGTTGAGGTCCATTGGCATTACTGGCGTAAGGAGCATCCACTGTGCACAATTGTGTGAATCTCTGTCAAAGATGCACCAGCTCTCATCATTACAAATAATGGCCAGCAACGAAGACGAAGTGCTCCAGCTAGAAACTTTGACATTATCAAACTGTCTTAAAAAACTTGATTTGCATGGGCGATTTTCCGAAGGAACTTTGAAATCACCATTTTTCTCAACCAACGGATATACCCTTTGCAGGATATCTCTAATTTGGTCCCAGCTCGTGGAGAACCCAGTGCCACGCCTCTCTGAATTGTCAAACTTGACCAAAATACTTCTAAGAAAAGCATATACAGGACAGGAGCTAAACTTCCAGCCAGAGTGGTTCCCAAATGTGAAGATTCTTTTGTTGTTGAATTTGCCACATGTCAACCAAATATGCATACACGAGGGAGCTTTGGTCCGCCTTGAAGAACTTGTGATCAGAAACCTTGCCAAACTACGGGACGTCCCTGGGCTGGGACATCTGAAATCCCTCAAAGAGACACAGTTTGTTGACATGCATCCTCATTTCCTAAGGAATCTTCAAGCGGCAAGACTAGAGCATATCCCGATATCCTACTACAGGACAGTGCGGTAATTGAACCATCCTAGCCAATATATTATGTTTGCACTTTTCATGCCATTCAGTGTGTGCTCGATTACCTGCACCAAATTCTAGCTTTTTGAGCTGATGAAATTCCGTTCTGTTGCAGACCCGGAATGGCATGAGTCTTTCTTGGGTGGCTGGGGTTTGCAGTCATTATCGTCGGTGAGGGAGCTATATATATCTTTGTTGTGCAATGGGGATTTACGGCCAACTGCCAATTTGTCTTGCTGTTATTGTTTCTGCTTATTTAAACAAGGACTGGTTTGTAACAAGGCATGAGATCCATCTTGGTTTTATAGTATTTATGTTTAGTGATGCTAAGCTACTGCGTGAGATAACTACTATGTATTTTTACACAGTGATTCATGTAATAATGTTGAAAACTTGAGCTACTTGCGACTGAATATTATACCCCACTGCGAAGCATCTGAACTTTTTGCTAATCCTCCAGGGCTGCTGATGTTCAGAAGTTCACAGTTTAGTTTCTTCTAGCTCATGTAAAGGTTAGGCCTATCAGTACCGCAGGATGGAGCGCTACTGGTACAGCGCTACAGCTAAAGGTTAGCAGTAGCGTGGGTTAACCAACGCTACTGCTATATCGACTTAGTAGTAGCGTTTTCTCCAAACAGCGCTACTGGTAATTACTAGTAGCGCTTCTCCCTACACGCGCTACTACTATTATTTCGTATTTTATTTTTTTATTTCATGTTTTATTCATACACCTTCATACAAGTTTTCATACAGCAGCAATTTAGAGATTATTTTTACATCATAATGAGTTATTACATCACTGGGTGAAAGAACCGTGGACTAGTTTCAAGTGAATGGACATAAACTTGAAACTAATCCGCGGTTCTTTCACCCAATGATATAATAAATATCATCATCATCATCATCATCATCATCATCATCATCATTGTCATATAACACCTTCTCACGATCATCGTTTTCATCAATGAGACATCACATAGCAAGTTGGTCACTAGTCATAACACTAGTAGAAAAAGGGTCATTTGTCCCGGTTCTAGAGGGTCTTTAGTCCCGGTTCTGGAACCGGGACTAAAGGCCGTCCACGTGGCCGCTGTCTGGAACTCCACCTTTAGTCCACGTGGCCGTCTACATCATATCTTATAGGACTCATATTGACATGGAGATTTGGCTGGTCTCACCTCGAGGTCGAAGGGGGTTGATGACGGGGACGACGGCGGGGATGATGGAGGGGGTTCCTTGATTTCTGCAAAAACAAAAACTCTATAAATAAAACCCTAGTGAACGACATCGATGCGGGAATAATTGCTTAAACTAAAAAAGTAACAACAAATGTGACATGTTCAACTAGTTCTATTAATTCAAATAGTTCTTACTAAATATAAACTTACTATAAATAGAAATAAACTAAAAATAAACTAGTTCAACTAGTTATATTAATTTTCTTACTAAAAATACATTAGTTCTATTAATTCAACTAGTTCTTACTAAAACTAAACTAGTTCAACTAGTTTATTAATTTACTTACTAATTATTTTAAACACTTACTAAAAACAGTAAAAAGGAGGGGAAGGGAGGAGGAAGAGAGAGGACGAGGGGGAGGAGGCCGGTGGGATCGGAGGAGGGAGGGGGGCGAGGAGCAGCGCGGCGGCGGCGGCGTACGGGTTCGGCGCGGGCAAGAGCGAGTGAGGGAGTGACTGTCCAGGGTGAACCGCTATAGGATAAGGTAAGTAAGTAGTAGCGCGTTTCGGAGAAACACGCTACTGCTACGGGTCGTAGCAGTAGCGATGGTCAGTGGTACGCGCTACTGCTAAGTGGGGCTAGCCATCTGCGCCCAGTACAAATATAGTAGCAGCGCGGTTTCGTGGAACGCGCTACTGCTAAAGTAGTATCAGTAGTGCGGTTTATTTAAAAATGCTACTACTAAGTAGCAGTAGCGACTTGTTTTGTCCAGCACTACTGCTAAGATGATGTGTATAAGGTTTTCCCTAGTAGTGTCGCCGTGGTAGTGACGTTGATGCCGAGGAAGTGGTGGAGCGCGCCGAGGTCGGTCATCGCGAACTCACGGTGCAACGCCTGGATGACGGAGTGAAGCGCCATGGCGGAGCTGGCGGTGAGGATGATGTCGTCCACGTACAGCAGAAGGTAGGCGAGGTGATCACCGCGACGAAGTATGAAGAGCAACGAGTCCGAGCGCGACGCGACAAACCCGAGTGTCCGTAGGTAGGTGGTGATGTTGGGGAACGTAGTAATTTCAAAATTTTTCCTACGCACACGCAAGATCATGGTGATGCATAGCTGTTGGGGAACGTAGCAATAATTCAAAATTTTCCTACGTGTCACCAAGATCAATCTATGGAGTCATCTAGCAACGAGGAAGGAGTAGATCTACATACCCTTGTAGATCGCGCGCGGAAGCGTTCAAGAGAACGGGGTTGATGGAGTTGTACTCGTCGTGATCCAAATCACCGATGATCCTAGCGCCGAACGGACAGCACCTCCGCGTTAAACACACGTACGGAGCAGCGACGTCTCCTCCTTCTTGATCCAGCAAGGGGGGAGGAGAGGTTGATGGAGATCCAGCAGCACGACGGCGTGTTGGTGGAAGTAGTGGGATTCCAACAGGGCTTCGCCAAGCGCTGCGGGAGGAGGGAGATGTGTCACGGGAGGGAGAGGGAGGCGCCAGGGCTTAGATTGGGCTGCCCTCCCTTCCCCCACTATATATAGGGCCAAGGGAGAGGGGGGGGCGCAGCCTTGGCCCTTCCTCCAAGGAAGGGTGCGGCTAGGGAGGAGTCCCTCCTCCCCAAGGCACCTAGGAGGTGCCTTCGCCCTTTAGGACTCTTCCTTTCCTTATCTCTTGGCGCATGGGCCTCTTGGGGCTGGTGCCCTTGGCCCATGTAGGCCAAGGCGCACCCCCTACAGCCCATGTGCCCCCCCGGGGCAGGTGGCCCCACCCGGTGGACCCCCGGGACCCTTCCGGTGGTCCCGGTACAATACCGGTGACCCCGAAACTTGTCCCGATAGCCGAAATAGCACTTCCTATATATAATTCTTTACCTCCGGACCATTCCGGAACTCCTCGTGACGTCCGGGATCTCATCCGGGACTCCGAACAACATTCGGGTTACCGCATACTAATATCTCTATAACCCTAGCATCACCGAACCTTAAGTGTGTAGACCCTACGGGTTCGGGAGACACGTAGACATGACCGAGACGACTCTCCGACCAATAACCAACAGCGGGATCTGGATACCCATGTTGGCTCCCACATGCTCCTCGATGATCTCATCGGATGAACCACGATGTCAAGGACTTTAATCAATCCCGTATACAATTCCCTTTGTCTATCGGTACGATACTTGCCCGAGATTCGATCGTCGGTATCCCGATACCTTGTTCAATCTCGTTACCGGCAAGTCTCTTTACTCGTTTCGTAACACATCATCCCGTGATCAACTCCTTGATCACATTGTGCACATTATGATGATGTCCTACCGAGTGGGCCCAGAGATACCTCTCCGTCACACGGAGTGACAAATCCCAGTCTCGATTCGTGTCAACCCAACAGACACTTTCGGAGATACCTGTAATGTACCTTTATAGCCACCCAGTTACGTTGTGACGTTTGGCACACCCAAAGCACTCCTACGGTATCCGGGAGTTGCACAATCTCATGGTCTAAGGAAATGATACTTGACATTAGAAAAGCTTTAGCATACGAACTACACGATCTTGTGCTATGCTTAGGATTGGGTCTTGTCCATCACATCATTCTCCTAATGATGTGATCCCGTTATCAACGACATCCAATGTCCATGGTCAGGAAACCGTAACCATCTATTGATCAATGAGCTAGTCAACTAGAGGCTTACTAGGGACATGGTGTTGTCTATGTATCCACACATGTATCTGAGTTTCCTATCAATACAATTCTAGCATGGATAATAAACGATTATCATGAACAAGGAAATATAATAATAACCAATTTATTATTGCCTCTAGGGCATATTTCCAACTGTCTCCCACTTGCAATAGAGTCAATAATCTAGTTCACATCGCCATGTGATTAACACTCACAGGTCACATCGCCATGTGACTAACACCCAAGAGTTTACTAGAGTCAGTAGTCTAGTTCACATCACTATGTGATTAACACTCAATGAGTTCTAGGTTTGATCATGTTGCTTGTGAGAGAGGTTTTAGTCAACGGGTCTGCAACATTCAGATCCGTATGTACTTCGCAAATTTCTATGTCATCTTGTAGATGCAACTACTATGCTACATTTGGAGCCATTTCAAATAACTGTTCTACTTGGAGCTATTCCAAATTGTTGCTCCATTATACGTATCCGGTATCTCTACTCAGAGCTATCCGGATAGGTGTTAAGCTTGCATCGACGTAACTCTTTACGTCGAACTCTTTATCACCTCCATAACCGAGAAACATATCCTTATTCCTCTAAGGATAATTTTGACCGCTATCTGGTGATCTACTCCTAGATCACCTTTGTACCCTCTAGCCAGACATATGGCAAGGCACACATCAGGTGCGGTACACAGCATAGCATACTGTAGAGCCTATGTCTTAAGCATAGGGGACGACCTTCGTCCTTTGTCTCTATCCTGCCGTGGTCGAGCTTTAAGTCTTAACTTCATACCTTACAACTCAGGCAAGAACTCCTTCTTTGACTGATCCAACTTGAACACCTTCAAGATCATGTCAAGGTATGTGCTCATTTGAAAGTACCATTAAGCGTTTTGATCTATCCTTATAGATCTTGATGCTCAATGTTCAAGTAGCTTAATCCAGGCTTTCCATTGAAAAACACTTTCCAAATAACCCTATATATGCTTTCCAGAAATTCTACATTATTTCCGATCAACAACATATATTCATCAGAAATTCTATAGTGCTCCCACTCACTTCTTTGGAAATACAAGTTTCTCATAAACCTTGTATACACCCAAAATCTTTGATCATCATCAAAGCATACATTCCAACTCCGAGATGCTTACTCCAGTCCTTAGAAGGATTGCTGGAGCTTTGCATACTTATTAGCATCTTTCAGGATTGACAAAACCTTCCGGTTGTATCACATACAACCTTTCCTCAAGAAAAACGTCGAGGAAACAATGTTTTGACATCCTATCTGCAAGATTTCATAAATAATGTAGTAATCGCTAATATAATTCCAACAGACTCTTAGCATCGCTACGAGTGAGAAAGTCTCATCATAGTCAACTCCTTGAACTTGTCGGAAAAATCTTAACGACAAGTCGAGCTTTCTTAATGGTAATACTTACCATCATTGTCCATCTTCCTTTTTTTTTAAAAATTCATCTGTACTCAACAGCCTTACGACCATCGAGCCGTTCTGCCAAAGTCTACACTTTGTTTTCATACATGGATCCTCTCTCGGATTTTATGGCCTCGAGCCATTTATCGGAATCCGGGCCCACCATCGCTTCTCCACAGCTCGTAGGTTCATTGTTGTCTAGCAACATGACTTTCAAGACAGGATTACGTACCACTCTGAAGTAGTACGCATCCTTGTCATCCCACGAGGTTTGGTAGTGACTTGATCTGAAGTATCATGATCAATATCATAAGCTCCCACTTCAATTGGTGTAGGTGCCATAGAAACAACTCTTTGTGCCCAGCTATACACTAGTTGAAGAGACGGTTCAATAACCTCATCAAGTCTCCACCATCCTCCCACTCAATTCTTTCGAGAGAAACTTTTCCTCGAGAAAGGTCCCGATTCTAGAAACAATCCCTTATTGCTTTCGAATCTGAGACAGGAGGTATACCCAACTATTTTGGGTGTCCTATGAAGATGCATTTATCCGCTTTGGGTTCGAGCTTATCAGCCTGAAACTTTTTCACATAAGCGTCGCAGCCCCAAACTTTTAAGAAATGACACCTTAGGTTTCCCTAAACCATAGTTCATACGGTGTCATCTTATCGGAATTACGTGGTGCCCTATTTAAAGTGAATGTGGTTGTCTCTAATGCCTAACCCATAAACTATTGTGGTAATTCGATAAGAGACATCATGGTATGCATCATATCCAATAGGGTGCAGTTATGATGTTCGGACACACCATCACACTATGGTGTTCCAGGCTGTATCAGTTGTGAAACAATTTCCACAATGTCTTAATTCTGTGCCAAACTCGTAATTCAGATATTCATCTCCATGATCATATCATAGACATTTTATCCTCTTGTCATGACGATCTGTCAACTTCACCCTGAAATTACTTGAACCTTTCAATAATTCAGACTCGTGATTCATCAAGTAAATATACTCAACATTTACTCAAATCATCCGTGAAGTAAGTACATAACGATATCCACTACACGCCTCAGCACTCATTGGACTGCACACATCAAAATGTATTACTTCCAACAAGTTGCTTTCTAGTTCCATTTTACTGAAAACGAGGCTTTCAGTCATCTTGCCCATGTGGTATGATTTGCATGTCTCAAGTGATTCAAAATCAAGTGAGTCCAAACGGTCCATTTGCATGGAGTTTCTTCATGCATATACACCAATAGACATGGTTCGCATGTCTCAAACTTTTCAAAACGAGTGAGCCCAAAGATCCATCAACATGGAGCTTCTTCATGCGTTTTATACCGATATGACTTACGTGGCAGTGCCACAAGTAGGTGGTACTATCATTACTATCTTATATCTTTTGGCATGAACATGTGTATCACCACGATCGAGATTCAACAAACTATTCATTTTAGGTGCAAGACCATTGAAGGTATTATTCAAATAAACAGAGTAACCATTATTCTCCTTAAATGAATAACCATATCGCGATAGACATAATCCAATCATGTCTATGCTCAACGCAAACACCAAATAACAATTATTTAGGTTTAACACCAATCTCGATGGTAGAGGGAGCGTGCGATGCTTGATCACATCAACATTGGAAACACTTCCAACACATATCATCAGCTCACCTTTAGCTAGTCTCCGTTTATTCCATAGCTTTTATTTCGAGTTACTAACACTTAGCAACCGAACCGGTATCTAATACCCTGGTGCTACTAGGAGTACTAGTAAAGTACACATTAACATAATGTATATCCAATATACTTCTATCGACCTTGCCAGCCTTCTTATCTACCAAGTATCTAGGGTAATTCTGCTCCAGTGGCTGTTCCCCTTATTACAGAAGCACTTAGTCTCGGGTTTGGGTTCAACCTTGGGTTTCTTCACTAGAGCAGCAGCTGAATTGCCGTTTCATGAAGTATCCCTTCTTGCCCTTGCCCTTCTTGAAACTAGTGGTTTCACTAACCATCAACAATTGATGCTCCTTCTTGATTTCTACTTTCGCGGTGTCAAACATCGCGAATATTTCAAGGATCATCATATCTATCCCTGATATGTTATAGTTCATCACGAAGCTCTAGCAGCTTGGTGGTAATGACTTCGGAGAACTATCACTATTTCATTTGGAAGATCAACTCCCACTTGATTCAAGCGATTGTTGTACTCAGACAATCTGAGCACAAGCTCAACAATTGAGCTTTTCTCCCTTAGTTTGCAGGCTAAGAAAATCGTCGGAGGTCTTATACCTCTTGACGTGGGCACTAGCCTGAAATCCCAATTTCAACCCTCGAAACATCTCATATGTTCCGCAACGTTTCAAAACTTCTTCGGTGCCTCAACTCCAAACCGTTTAACTGAACTATCACGTAGTTATCAAAATGTGTATGTCAGATGTTCGCAACATCCACAGACGACGTTCGAGGTTCAGCACACTGAGCGGTGCATTAAGGACATAAGCCTTCTAAGAAGCAATGAGGACAATCCTCAGTTTATGGACCTAGTCCGCATAATTGCTACTATCAACTTTCAACTAAATTTTCTCTAGGAACATAACTAAACAGTAGATCTGAAGCGCGAGCTATGACATAATTTGCGAAATCCTTTTGACTATGTTCAAGATAATTAAGTTCATCTTATGAACTCCCACTCAGATAGACATCCCTCTAGTCATCTAAGTGATTACATGATCCGAGTCAACTAGGCCGTGTCCGATCATCACGTGAGACGGACTAGTCATCATCGGTGAACATCTTCATGTTGATCGTATCTACCATACGACTCATGCTCGACCTTTCGGTCTTCT
>NC_053027.1:16287658-16361697 GCF_003073215.2 Triticum urartu | reverse complement strand
ATGCAAAGCATTAAGTAATCGGAGAAGCCTCCCCCAAGCTTGTGGGAGACTCTCTTCTTCAATTTTCACAAAATTATATATTTCCCTTAAGGCAGCTTGTTTCTTATGAGCGGGGAAATATTTAGCAGAGAAGTAATAAATCGCATCCTGGGGACTACGCACACAACCAAGATCAAGAGAATTAAACAGGATCAGGAGAATTAAACCATTTTTTAGCATCACCCTTTAATGAGAACGGAAATAACTTAAGGATAAAGTAATAGCGAGTTTTCTCATCATTAGTGAATAGGGTGGCTATATCATTTAATTTAGTAAGATGTGCCACAGCCGTTTCAGATTCATAGCCATAAAAAGGATTAGATTAAACCAAAGTAATTAACTTAGGGTCAATAGAGAAATCATAATCCTTATCGGAAATAAAGATAGGTGAAGTAGCAAAAGCAGGGTCATATTTCATTCTAGCATTCAAAGATTTTTTCTTTAAGCTTCACTAATAATTTCTTAAGATCATATCTATCATTGCAAGCTAAGAAGTCTCTAGCAGTTTCTTCATCCATAACATAACCCTCAGGCACAACAGGCAATTCATAGGGGGGAAATCTTCATCATCACTTTCATCAATATTATCAGTTTCAATAATTTCATTCTCTCTAGCCCTAGCAAGTTGTTCATCAAGAAATTCACCTAGTGGCACATTATTATCAAGCATAGAAGTAGTTTCATCATAAGTATCATGCAAAGAAGAAGTGGCATCGTCAATAGCATGCGACATATTAGAATGAATAGCAGGAGTAGGTGTCGCAAGTTTACTCAAAACAGAAGGTGAATCAAGTGCACAGCTAGATGGCGGTTCCTTACCTCCCCTCATAGTTGAGGGAAAAATCTGGGTTCCTTTATCTTTCAAGTTCTTCATAATGATCAGCAGATATAAATCCCAAGTGACTCAAAGAATAGAGCTATGCTCCCCGGCAATGGCGCCAGAAAATAGTCTTGATAACCCACAAGTATAGGGGATCACAACAGTTTTTGAGGGTAGAGTATTCAACCCAAATTTATTGATTCAACACAAGGGGAGCCAAAAAATATTCTCAAGTATTAGCAGTTGAGTTGTCAATTCAACCACACCTGGAAAACTTAATATCTGCAGCAAAGTATTTATTAGCAAAGTAATATGATAGTAGCGGTACCGGTAGCAAAAGTAACAGTAGCAGTTTTGTAGTAATTGTAACAGTGGCAACAGAAAAGTAACTAAGCAAAGATCAATATGTGAAAAGTGTTGGAAATATGCCCTAGAGGCAATAATAAATTGATTATTATTATATTTCCTTGTTCATGATAATCGTTTATTATCCATGCTAGAATTGTATTGATAGGAAACTCAGATACATGTGTGGATACATAGACAACACAATGTCCCTAGTAAGCCTCTAGATGACTAGCTCGTTGATCAATAGATGGTTACGGTTTCCTGACCATGGACATTGGATGTCGTTGATAACGGGATCACATCATTAGAAGAATGATGTGATGGACAAGACCCAATCCTAAGCCTAGCACAAGATCATGTAGTTCGTATGCTAAAGCTTTTCTAATGTCAAGTATCATTTCCTTAGACCATGAGATTGTGCAACTCCCGGATACCGTAGGAGTGCTTTGGGTATGCCAAACATCACAACGTAACTGGGTGGCTATAAAGGTACACTATGGGTATCTCCGAAAGTGTCTGTTGGGTTGGCTCGAATCGAGACTGGGATTTGTCACTCCGTGTGACGGAGAGGTATCTCTGGGCCCACTCGGTAGGACATCATCATAATGTGCACAATGTGATCAAGGAGTTGATCATGGGATGATGTGTTACGGAACGAGTAAAGAGACTTGCCGGTAACGAGATTGAACAAGGTATCGGGATACCGACGATCGAATCTCGGGCAAGTATCGTACCGCTAGACAAAGGGAATTGTATACGGGATTGATTAAGTCCTTAACATCGTGGTTCATCCGATGAGATCATCGTGGAACATGTGGGAGCCAACATGGGTATCCAGATCCCGCTGTTGGTTATTGACCGGAGAACGTCTCGGTCATGTCTGCATGTCTCCCGAACCCGTAGGGTCTACACACTTAAGGTTCGATGACGCTAGGGTTATAAAGGAAGTTTGTATGTGGTTACCGAATGTTGTTCGGAGTACCGGATGAGATCCCGGACGTCACGAGGAGTTCCGGAATGGTCCGGAGGTAAAGATTTATATATGGGAAGTCCTGCTTTGGTCACCGGAAGAGTTTCGGGGTTTATCGGTAATGTACCGGGACCACCGGGAGGGTTCCGGGGGGTCCACCAAGTGGGGCCACCTGCCCCGGGGGGGCACATGGGCTGTAGGGAGTGTTCCTTGGCCTACATGGGCCAAGGGCACCAGCCCCACTAAGGCCCATGCGCCTAGAAGGGGAGAGGGGGCAAACCCTAAGGGCAGATGGGCCCTAAGGCCCATATACCCTGCGCCTCCCTCTCCTCCCCCTTGTGGCCGCCACCCCTTGGCCATCTAGGGCTGCCGCCCCCCCTAGGGGTGGGAACCCTAGAAGGGGCGCAGCCTCCACCCCTTCCCCTATATATATGAGGCCTAGGGGGCTGCCCAAAAGACATGTGATTCGATCTCTTGTTGGTGCAGCCTTGCATCTCTCTCTCCCTCCTCTTCTATGGTGCTTGGCGAAGCCCTGCGGGATTGCCACGCTCCTCCATCACCACCACGCCGTTGTGCTGCTGCTGGATGGAGTCTTCCTCAACCTCTCCCTCTCTCCTTGCTGGATCAAGGCTTGGGAGACGTCACCGGGTTGTACGTGTGTTGAACGCGGAGGTGCCGTCCGTTCGGCACTTGGTCATCGGTGATTTGAATCACGACGAGTACGACTCCATCAACCCCGTTCACTTGAATGCTTCCGCTTAGCGATCTACAAGGGTATGTAGATGCACTCTCCTTCCCCTCGTTGCTAGTTTCTCCATAGATAGATCTTGGTGACACGTAGGAAAATTTTGAATTTATGCTACGTTCCCCAACAAAAAGCTCGTAGGCAATGGATCAATGATGGATAATTATGTCGGATGCGACTCCTCATGCAATAGTTATAACATAGTGTGACACAGAACTAGCTCCAGTTCATCAATGTAATGTAGGCATGTATTCCGAATATTGTTATACGCGCTTATGGAAAAGAACTTGCATGACATCTTTTGTCCTACCCTCCCGTGGCAGCGGGGTCCTATTGGAAACTAAGGGATATTAAGACCTCCTTTTAATAGAGTACCAGACCAAAGCATTAACACTTAGTGAATACATGAATTCCTCAAACTACGGTCATCACCGGTATGTATCCCGATTATTGTCACTTCGGGGTTAATGGATCATAACACATAATAGGTGACTATAGACTTGCAAGATAGGATCAAAAACTCACATATATTCATGAAAACATAATAGGTTCAGATCTGAAATCATGGCACTTGGGCCCTAGTGACAAGCATTAAGCATAGCAAAGTCATATCAACATCAATCTCAGAACATAGTGGATACTAGGGATCAAACCCTAACAAAACTAACTCGGATTACATGATAAATCTCATCCAACCCATCACCGTCCAACAAGCCTACGATGGAATTACTCACGCACGGCGGTGAGCATCATGAAATTGGTGATGGAGGAAGGTTGATGATGACGATGGTGACGGATTCCCCTCTCTAGAGCCCTGAACGGGCTCCAGATCAGCCCTCCCGAGAGATATTAGGGCTTGGCGGCAGCTCCGTATCGTAAAACGTGATGAATCCTTCTCTCTGATTTTTTTCTCCCCGAACGTGAATATATGAAGTTGGAGTTGAGGTCGGTGGAGCGTCAGGGGGCCCACGAGGCAGGGGCGCACCCCCCACCCTCGTGGACAGGGTGTGGGCCCCTGACATTGAATCTTTCACCAGTATTTTTTATATATTCCAAAAATATTCTCCGTTGATTTTCAGGTCATTCCGAGAACTTTTATTTCTGCACAAAAATAACACCATGGCAATTCTGCTGAAAACAGCGTCAGTCCGGGTTAGTTCCATTCAAATCATTCAAGTTAGAGTCCAAAACAAGGCCAAAATTGTTTGGAAAAGTAGATACGATGGAGACGTATCACTAAGCCTTGTAGGTGCTTGGATATGTACTACTTCATAAAGCTTGCTCTCAGCATCCATATCCAGAGACCAAAGGAGATTGAGCCAAGTATCTATACCTTTGATGTGTTCAAGGATTAAGACAACTCAAATATATCATTTGACACCATATGACTCTATGTTTCACTCTTGTCAAAATGGATACATATGTCTTCCATGCAAAACTAACCCATGTAGGAAGATGAGCTACAAATTAAAGGATTGTTCCAACTTCCACTCTATGACCATAGACCTCAAGTTCAGCTACATGAAGGACATCCACGACAAAACCAGTGTAAGTTCTCACATCTTAGAGAAGTTTTACTCAAAGACACGAGCCAAAGCAACTCAATAAGATGTGAATACATTAAAATGCTTAAATGAGAAATGGAAACCCCATTTTGAGCTTAACGATGAGTATGACTGATAACCCACAAGTATAGGGGATCACAACAGTTTTCGAGGGTAGAGTATTCAACCCAAATTTGTTGATTCGACACAAGGGGAGCCAAAGAACATTCTCAAGTATTAGCAGCTGAGTTGTCAATTCAACCACACCTGGAAACTTAATATCTGCAGCAAAGTGTTTAGTAGCAAAGTAATATGATAGTAGTGGTAAAGGTAGCAAAAGGTGGCAGTAGTAAAAGTAATGTTTTTGGTATTTTGTAGTGATGATAGCAATAGCAACGGAAAAGTAAATAAGCGAAGAACAATATATGGAAAGCTCATAGGCAATGGACCAGTGATGGAGAATTATGCCGGATGCGGTTCATCATGTAACAGTCATAACCTAGGGTGACACAGAACTAGCTCTAGTTCATTGATATAATGTAGGCATGTATTCCGAATATAGTCATATGTGCTTATAGAAAAGAACTTGCATGACATCTTTTGTCCTACCCTCCCGTGGCAGCGGGGTCCTTACGGAAACTAAGGGATATTAAGGCCTCCTTTTAACAGAGTACCGGAACAAAGCATTAACACATAGTGAATACATGAACTCCTCAAACTACGGTCATCACCGGTAAGTATCCCGATTATTGTCACTTCGGGGTTAACGGATCGTAACACATAATAGGTGACTATAGACTTGCAAGATAGGATCTAGAACTCTCATATATTGATGAAAACATAATAGGTTCAGATCTGAAATCATGGCACTCGGGCCCTAGTGACAAGCATTAAGCATAGAAAAGTCATAGCAACATCAATCTCAGACCATAGTGGATACTAGGGATCAAACCCTAACAAAACTAACTCGATTACGTGATAGATCCCATCCAACCCATCACCGTCCAGCAAGCCTACGATGGAATTACTCACGCACGGCGGTGAGCATCATGAAATTGGTGATGGAGGATGGTTGATGATGACGATGGCGACGGATTCCCCTCTTCGGAGCCCCAAACGGACTCCAGATCAGCCCTCCCGAGAGGTTTTAGGGCTTGGCGGCGGCTCCGTATCGTAAAACGCGATGAATTCTTCTCTCTAATTTTTTTCTCCCCGAAACACAATATATAGAGTTGGAGTTGGAGTTGGAGTCGGAGTCGGAGAGGCAACAGGGGGGCCACGAGGTAGGGGGCGCGCCCCCCACCCTCGTGGAGAGGTGGGGGGCCCCCTGGCCTTCATCTTTTGCAGGTATTTTTCATATTTTCTGAAAAGTTGCTCCGTGAAGTTTCAGGTCATTCCGAGAACGTTTGTTTCTGCACATAAATAACACCATGGTAATTCTGCTGAAAACAGCGTCAGTCCGGGTTAGTTCCATTCAAATCATGCAAGTTAGAGTCCAAAACAAGGGCAAAAGTGTTTGGAAAAGTAGATACGTTGGAGACGTATCACAAGCCTACGATGGAATTACTCACGCACGGCGGTGAGCATCATGAAATTGGTGATGGAGGATGGTTGATGGTGACGATGGCGACAGATTCCCCTCTCCGGAGCCCTGAACGGACTCCAGATCAGCCCTCCCAAGAGGTTTTAGGGCTTGGCGGCGGCTCCGTATCGTAAAACGCGATGAATCCTTCTCTCTGATTTTTTTCTCCCCGAAAGCAAATATATAAAGTTGGAGTTGAGGTCGGAGGAGCTCCAGGGGGCCCACGAGGTAGGGGGGGCCCACCCTCGTGGCTAGGGTGTGGGCCCCCTGGTCTTCATCTTTTGCAAGGATTTTTTATTATTTCCAAAAAGACGTTCCATGAAGTTTTAGGTCATTCCGAGAACTTTTGTTTCTGCACATAAATAACACCATGGCAATTATGCTGAAAACAGCGTCAGTCCGGGTTAGTTCCATTCAAATCATGCAAGTTAGAGTCCAAAACAAGGGCAAAAGTGTTTGGAAAAGTAGATACGACAGAGACGTATCAACTGCCCCAAGCTTAAACCTTTACTTGTCCTCAAACAATTCAGTTGATAAACTGAAAGTGATAAAGAAATTTTTTTTGTAAACTCTGTTTGATCTTGTTGTTGTAAATATGTAAAGCCAGCATTCAAGTTTTCAGCAAAGATTATGAACTAGTCATATTCACAATAACTCCCAGGTCTCATGTTTACTCATATCAATGGCATAATCAACTAGCGAGAAATAATAATATATCTCAGATGACAACACTTTTTCTCAAAACAATCATAATATGATATAACAAGATGGTATCTCGCTAGCCCTTTCTGAGACCGCAAAACATAAATGCAGAGCACCTTTAAAGATCAAGGACTGACTAGACATTGTAATTCATGGTAAAAGAGATCCAGTCAAGTCATACTCAATGTAAACTAACAGTAATGAATGCAAATGATAGTGGTGCTCTCCAACTGGTGTTTTTTAATAATAGGATGATGACTCAACATGAAAGTAAATAGATAGGCCCTTAGTAGAGGGAAGCAGGGATTTGTAGAGGTGCCAGAGCTCGGTTTTGAAATAGAGGTGAATAATATTTTGAGCGGTATACTTTCATTGTCAACATAACAACCAAGAGATGGCGACATCTTCCATGCTACACACATTATAGGCGGTTCCCAAACAGAATGATAATGTTTATACTCCCCCTCCACCAACAAGCATCAATCCATGGCTTGCTCGAAACAACGAGTGCCTCCAACTAAAAGAGTCCCAGGGGGAGTTTTTGTTTGCAATTATTTTGATTTAGTTTGCATAAAGCATGGGACTGGGCATCCCGGTGACCAGCCATTTTCTCGTGAGTGAGGAGCGGAGTCCACTCCTCTTGAGAATAACCCGCCTAACATGGAGGATACGGACAACCCTAGTTGATACATGAGCTATTCTAGCATACAAAACATGATATTTATTTGAAGGTTTAGAGTTTGGCGCATACAAATTTACTTGAAACGGCAGGTAGATACCGTATATAGGTAGGTATGGTGGACTCATATGGAATAACTTTGGGGTTTATGGGATTGGATGCACAGGCAGTATTCCCGCTTAGTATAGGTGAAGGCTAGCAAAAGACTGGGAAGCGACCAACTAGAGAGCGACAACAGTCATGAACATGCATTAAAATTAATCAACACCGAATGCAAGCATGAGTAGGATATAATCCACCATGAACATAAATATCGTGAAGGCTATGTTGATTTTGTTTCAACTACATGTGTGAACATGTGCCAAGTCAAGTCACTTAAATAATTCAGAGGAGGATACCACCCTATCATACCACATCACAACCATTTTAATAGCATGTTGGCACGCAAGGTAAACCATTATAAGCTCCTAGCTAATCAAGCATGGCACAAGAAACTATGATCTCTAGTTGTCATTGCAAACATGTTTATTCATAATAGGCTGAATCAGGAACGATGAACTAATCATATTTACAAAAACAAGAGAGGTCGAGTTCATACCAGCTTTTCTCATCTCAATCAGTCCATCATATATCGTCATAATTGCCTTTCACTTGCACGACCGAACGATGTGGATAATAATAAGAGTGCACGTGCATTGGACTAAGCTGGAATCTGCAAGCATTCAATAAACAGGAGAAGACAAGGCAATATGGGCTCTTTTGTCATATCAACAATAATGCATATAAGAGCCACTTCAACAATTTAATTATGGTCTTCTCCTATCGACCCCCAAAGAAAAGAAAAGAAATAAAACTATTTACACGGGAAAGCTCCCAACAAGCAAAAGAAGAACATGAAATCTTTTTGGGTTTCTTTTTAACTACTACTACAAGCATGGAAAGTAAAATAATTAAAAACTACAACTATTTTTTTTGTTTTTCTTAAGGTTTATTAAACACACAAGAAGAAAGCATAAAAAAAGAAAATAAACTAGCATGGATGATACAATGAAAAAGTATGAGCACCGACATCTAGCAATGAGTGTGTGAACATGAATGTAATGTCGGTGGAAATACGTACTCCCCCAAGCTTAGGATTTTGGCCTAAGTTGGTCTATGGCCACGGCTGGCCTGGAGGATATCCATAGTAATAGTTGGGGTCGTACTGCGATGCAGCAGCTATCGCCTCCTGAGCTGCAGCGTGGCGACGAGCGGCCTCCGCCCTCCTCTCGTACTCATCTGCCTCCTCTCTGGCAACATATCTTCCTTTTGCCTGATAATCAAAGAAGGCAGGAGCAGGGAGAGTAATACGAATAGCACAACGTCTGTCAAAGATTAAGCGATACTAGAGAGGTGATTCATTCCTCTCGACAAACTGGTGGTGAACCATAGCCTCATAATCCAAATAAGCAGGAGGCAACTCAATATCGTCTTCATGTATGGCTATACCAAGAAAATTAGCTATGCGGGTTGCATAAATTCCACCAAAGAAATCTCCATTAAATCTATTAAGATGCAACCTACGTGCAACAATGGCTCCCAAATTATAAGATTTATCTCCTAACATAGCACTCCTAAGAATACTGAGGTCAGGGACACACATGTGACTGATACGTCCATTTTGCATCATGCTTTTATATCGATATTTATTGCATTATGGGCTTTTATTTCACATTATGTCACAATACTTATGGCTATTCTCTCTTATTTTACAAGGTTTACATAAGGAGGGAGAATGCCGGCAGCTGGAATTCTGGGCTGGAAAAGGAGCAAATATTAGAGACCTATTCTGCACAACTCCAAAAGTCCTGAAACTCCACGGAACACCTTATAATAAATAATGAAAAATCCTCGCCAAAGATGAAGACCAGGGGGCCCACACCCTGCTCACGAGGGTGGGGGACGCCCCCCCAGGGCGCGCCCCCTACCTCGTGGGCCCCCTGGTGGATCTCCGATGACCATCTTCTCCTATATGAAATCTTTCATCGATAAAAAAAAGGAGGCAACCTTTCGGGATGAAACTCCACCGCCACGAGGCGGAACCTTGGCGGATCCAATCTAGAGCTCTGGCAGAGCTGTTCTGCCGAGGAAACCTCCCTCCCGGAGGGGGAAATCATCGACATCCTCATCACCAATGCTCCTCTCATCGAGAGAGGGCAATCTCCATCAACATCTTCATCAGCACCATCTCATCTCAAAACCCTAGTTCATCTCTTGTATCCAATTCTTGTCTCCAAGTCCGGGATTGGTGCTAGTAGGTTGCTAGTAGTGTTAATTACTCCTTGTAGTTGATGCTAGTTGGTTTAATTGGTGGAAGATCATATGTTCAGATCCTATATGCATATTAATACCCCTCTGATTATGAACATGTTTATGCTTTGTGAGTAGTTACGTTTGTTCCTGAGGACAAGGGAGAAGTCTTGCTATTAGTAGTCATGTGAATTTGGTATTCGTTCGATATTTTGATGAGATGTATGTTGTCTAGCCTCTAGTGGTGTTATGTGAATGTCGACTACATAACACTTCACCATTATTTGGGCCTAGAGGAAGGCATTGGGAAGTAATAAGTAGATGATGGGTTGCTAGAGTGACAGAAGCTTAAACCCTAGTTTATGCGTTGCTTCGTAAGGGGCTGATTTGGATCCATATGTTTCATGCTATGGTTAGGTTTACCTTAATACTTTTGTTGTAGTTGCGGATGCTTGCAATAGAGGTTAATCATAAGTGGGATGCTTGTTCAAGTAAGAACAGCACCCAAGCACCGGTCCACCCACATATCAAATTATCAAAGTACCGAACGCGAATCATATGAGCGTGATGAAAACTAGCTTGACGATATTCCCATGTGTCCTCGGGAGCGCTTTTCCTTATATAAGAGTTTGTCCAGGCTTGTCCTTTGTTACAAAAAGGGTTGGGCCACCTTGCTACACTTTATTTACTTTTGTTACTTGTTGCTCGTTACAATTTATCTCATCACAAAACTATCGGTTACCACTTATTTCAGTACTTGCAGAGAATACCTTGCTGAAAACCGTTTATCATTTCCTTCTGCTCCTCGTTGGGTTCGACACTCTTACTTATCAAAAAGACTATGATAGATCCTCTATACTTTTGGGTCATCAAGACTCTTTTTTTGCGCCGTTGCCGGGGAATGAAGCGCCTTTTGTAGGTGGAATTTGGTAAGGAAAAATTTATATAGTGTGCTGAAATTTACTGTCACTTGTTACTATGGAAAGTAATCCTCTGAGGGGCTTGTTCGGGGTATCTTCACCCCGACCAGTAGAGCAAAGAGTTGCTCCTCAACCTACTGAACCTATTGAAAATGAAATTCCTTATGAGTATCCTTCGGCTATGATAGAAAAACTGCTAGCTAATCCTTTTACAGGAGATGGAACAAAACATCCTGATGAACACCTAATATATGTGGATGAAGTTTGTGGATTATTTAAGCTTGCAGGTATACCCAATGATGTTGCTAAGAAGAAAGTCTTCCCTTTATCTTTGAAGGGAGACGCATTGACATGGTATAGGCGATGTGATGATATGGGATCATGGAACTATAGAAGATTGAAATTGGAATTTCATCAAAAGTATTACCCTATGCATCTTGTTCATCGTGATTGCAATTATATATATAATTTTTGGCCTCGCGAAGGAGAAAGCATCGCTCAAGCTTGGGGTAGGCTTAAATCAATGTTATATTCATGCCCCAATCATGAGCTTCCAAGAGAAACAATTCTTCAAAAAATTTATGCTCGGCTTTCTGAAAATAATCGCACCATGCTCGATACTTCTTGTGTTGGCTCTTTTATGATAAAGACTATTGGATTTAGATGGGATTTATTGGATAGAATTAAACGCAACTCTGAAGATTGGGACCTCGACAATGGTAAGGAGTCAGGTATGACACCTAAGTTTGATTGTGTTAAATCTTTTATGAATACTGATATTTTCCGTAAGTTTAGCACTAAATATGGACTTGATTCTGAGATAGTAGCTTCTTTCTGTGAATCTTTTGCTACTTATGTTGATCTCCCTAAGGAGAAGTGGTTTAAATATCATCCTCCCATAGAAGTAAAAGTAGCTGCACCTATTAAAGTTGAAGAAAAGACTATTACTTATAATGATCCTATTGTTCCTACTTCTTATGTTGAGAAACCACCTTTCCCTGTTAGGATAAAGGATCATGCTAAAGCTTCAACTGTGGTTCGTAAAAGCAATATTGAAACATATACCCCTCCTGAGCAAGTTAAAGTAGAACCTAATATTGCTATTGTTAAAGATCTCTTGTGTGATAATATTGATGGGCATATTATTCAGTTCTGCGGTGAAACTGCTAGAATTGCTAAACCTTGTGCTAAAGATAAACATAGACCTGTGGTAGGCGTGCCTGTTATTTCTGTTAAAATAGGAGATCATTGTTATCATGGCTTATGTGATATGGGTGCTAGTGCAAGTGCAATACCTATTGACTTATACAAAGAAATTATGCATGACATTGCACCTATTGAGTTAGAAGAAATTGATGTTACTATTAAACTTGCTAATAGAGATACTATTTCACCAATGGGAATTGTTAGAGATGTTGAAGTCTTGTGTGGGAAAACTAAATATCCTGCTGATTTTCTTGTTCTTGGTTCCCCACAAGATAGCTTTTGTCCCATTATATTTGGTAGACCCTTCTTAAATACTGTTAATGCTACCATAGATTGCACTAAGAATGTTGTTACTGTCGGCTTAGATGATATGACTCATGAATTTAATTTCTCTAAATTTAGTAAACAACACCGTGAAGAAGAATTGCCTAGTAAGGATGAAATTATTGGTCTTGCTTCTATTGTCGTACCTCCTAGTGATCCTTTAGAACAATATTTGCTAGACCATGAGAATGATATGTTTATGAATGAAAGAAGGGAAATAGATGAAGTATTCTTTAAACAGGAACCTATGCTGAAACACAATTTGCATGTTGAAATCCTAGGGGATCCTCCTCCACCTAAGGGTGATCCCGTGTTTGAACTTAAACTGTTGCCTGATAATCTTAAATATGCTTATCTTGATGAAAAGAAGATATATCCTGTTATTATTAGTGCTAACCTTTCAGAGCATGAAAAAGAAAGATTATTGAAAACTCTGAAGAAGCACCGTGCTGCTATTGGATATACTCTTGATGATCTTAAGGGCATTAGTCCCACTCTATGTCAACATAAAATAAATTTTGAAGCAGATGCCGAACCAGTTCGTGATCCTCAACGACGTCTGAATCCTAAAATGAAAGAAGTGGTAAGAAAAGAAATACTAAAGCTTCTGGAGGCAGGTATAATTTATCCTGTTGCTGATAGTCAGTGGGTAAGTCATGTTCCTTGTGTCCCTAAGAAGGGAGGTATTACTGTTGTTCCTAATGATAAAGATGAATTGATTCCACAAAGAATTATTACAGGTTATAGGATGGTAATTGATTTCCGCAAATTAAATAAGGATACTAAGAAAGATCATTACCCCTTAACTTTTATTGATCAAATGCTAGAAAGATTATGCAAACATACACATTACTGCTTTCTAGATGGTTATTCTGATTTCTCTCAAATACCTGTGTCGGCTAAAGATCAATCAAAGACTACTTTTACATGCCCTTTTGGTACTTTTGCTTATAGACGTATGCCTTTTGGTTTATGTAATGCACCTGCTACCTTTCAAAGATGCATGATGGCTATATTCTATGACTTTTGTGAGGTTTTCATGGACGATTTTTTTGTCTATGGATCTTCTTTTAATGATTGCTTGAGCAATCTTGATCGAGTTTTGCAGAGATGTGAAGAAACTAATCTTGTCTTGAATTGGGAAAAGTGCCACTTTATGGTTAATGAGGGCATAAAGTTTCTGAAAGAGGTATTGAAGTTGATAAAGCCAAGGTTGATGCTATTGAAAAGATGCCATGTCCCAAGGACATCAAAGGTATAAGAAGTTTCCTTGGTCACGCTGGATTTTATAGGAGGTTCATTAAGGACTTCTCAAAAATTTCTCGGCCTCTGACTAATTTATTACAAAAAGATATACCATTTGTCTTTGATGATGATTGTGTAGAAGCATTTGAAATACTTAAGAAAGCATTAGTCTCTGCACCTATTGTTCAGCCACCTAATTGGAATTTACCCTTTGAAATTATGTGTGATGCTAGCGATTATGCTGTAGGTGCTGTTCCAGAGCAAAGAGTTGATAAGAAATTAAATGTTATCCATTATGCTAGTAAGACTCTAGACAATGCTCAAACAAATTATGCTACTACTGAAAAAAAATTAGCAGTTGTATTTGCTTGTGATAAGTTCAGACCTTATATTGTTGATAAGTTCAGACCTTATATACCGGAACAAAGAATTAACACATAGTGAATACATGAACTCCTCAAACTACGATCATCACCAGTAAGTATCCCAATTATTGTCACTTCGGGGATAACGGATCATAACACATAATAGGTGACTATAGACTTGCAAGATAGGATCAAGAACTCTCATATATTGATGAAAACATAATAGGTTCAGATCTGAAATCATGGCACTCGGGCCCTAGCGACAAGCATTAAGCATAGCAAAGTAATAACAACATCAATCTCAGAACATAGTGGATACTAGGGATCAAACCCTAACAAAACTAACTCGATTACATGATAAATCTCATCCAACCCATCACCGTCCAGCAAGCCTACAATGGAATTACTCACGCACGGCGGTGAGCATCATGAAATTGGTGATGGAGGATGGTTGATGATGACGATGGCGACAGATTCCCCTTTCCGGAGCCCCGAACAGACTCCAGATCAGCCCTCCCGAGAGGTTTTAGGGCTTGGAGGCGGCTCCGTATCGTAAAACGCGATTAATCCTTCTCTTTGATTTTTTTTCTCCCCGAAAGCAAATACATAAAGTTGGAGTTGAGGTCGGAGGAGCTTCATGGGGCCCACGCGGTAGGGGGCACGCCCCCACCCTTGTGGCTAGGGTGTGGGCCCCCTGGTCTTCATCTTTTGCAAGGATTTTTTATTATTTCCAAAAAGACGTTCCGTGAAGTTTCGGGTCATTCCGAGAACTATTGTTTCTACACATAAATAACACCATGGCAATTCTGCTGAAAATAGCGTCAGTCCGGGTTAGTTCCATTCAAATCATGCAAGTTAGAGTACAAAACAAGGGAAAAAGTGTTTGGAAAAGTAGATACGACGGAGACGTATCAATAACCTATGATCAAGTGAATTCACTTGACTTCTGAGTCAATATACTCTTACATATGTGACTTAGTCACCGACCCCCTCTAGATGAAGTGTTGGGGAACGTAGTAATTTCAAAATTTTCCTACGGACATGCAAGATCATGGTGATGCATAGCAACGAGAGGGGAGAGTGTGATCTACGTACCCTTGTAGATCGACAACGGAAGCGTTAGCACAACGTGGTTGATGTAGTCGTACGTCTTCACGGCTCGACCGATCAAGCACCGAAACTACGGCACCTCCGAGTTCTAGCACACGTTCAGCTCGATGACGATCCCCAGACTCCGATCTAGAAAAGTGTCGGGGAAGAGTTCCGTCAGCACGACGGCGTGGTGACGATCTTGATGTACTACTGTCGTAGGGCTTCGCCTAAGCACCGCTACAGTATTATCGAGGACTATGGTGGAAGGGGGCACCGCACACGGCTAAGAATATGATCACGTGGATCAACTTGTGTCTCTAGGGGTGCTCCTTGCCTCCGTATATAAAGGTTCAAAGGGGGGAGTGCGGCCGGACAAGAGAGGGCGCGCCAGGAGGAGTCCTACTCCCTCTGGGAGTAGGATTCCCCCCATTTCCTAGTTGGAATACGATTCGGGAGGGGGGAAAGAGGAGAGAGAGAAGGAAGGGGGGCGCGGGCCCCCTCTCCTTGTCCTATTCGGACTAGGGGGAGGGGCGCGCGGCCCAGCCCTGGCCACCTCTCCTCTCTTCCACTAAAGCCCACTAAGGCCCATATACCTCCCGGGGGGGTTCCGGTAACCTCCCGGTACTCCGGTAAAATCCCGATTTCACCCGAAACACTTCCGATATCCAAATATAGGCTTCCAATATATCAATCTTTATGTCTCGACCATTTCGAGACTCCTCGTCATGTCCGTGATCACATCCGGGACTCCGAACAAACTTCGGTACATCAAAATGCATAAACTCATAATATAACTGTCATCGAAACCTTAAGCGTGCGGACCCTACGGGTTCGAGAACAATGTAGACATGACCGAGACACGTCTTCGGTCAATAACCAATAGCGGAACCTGGATGCTCATATTGGCTCCTACATATTCTACGAAGATCTTTTATCGGTCAGACTGCATAACAACATACGTTGTTCCCTTTGTCATCGGTATGTTACTTGCCCGAGATTCGATCGTCGGTATCTCAATACCTAGTTCAATCTCGTTACCGGCAAGTCTCTTTACTCGTTCCGTAATACATCATCTCACAACTAACTCATTAGTTTCAATGCTTGCAAGGCTTATGTGATGTGCATTACCGAGAGGGCCCAGAGATACCTCTCCGACAATCGGAGTGACAAATCCTAATCTCGAAATACGCCAACCCAACAGTACCTTTGGAGACACCTGTAGAGCACCTTTATAATCACCCATTTACGTTGTGACGTTTGGTAGCACACAAAGTGTTCCTCCGGCAAACGGGAGTTGCATAATCTCATAGTCATAGGAACATGTATAAGTCATGAAGAAAGCAATAGCAACATACTAAACGATCGGGTGCTAAGCTAATGGAATGGGTCATGTCAATCAGATCATTCACCTAATGATGTGATCCCGTTAATCAAATAACAACTCTTTGTCCATGGTTAGGAAACATAACCATCTTTGATTAACGAGCTAGTCTAGTAGAGGCATACTAGTGACACTCTGTTTGTCTATGTATTCACACATGTATTATGTTTCCGGTTAATACAATTCTAGCATGAATAATAAACATTTATCATGATATAAGGTGGGCACCAACCGTCATGGGAAATCCGGACAATACGAGAGAGGGGTAGGAATGTAGTTGGGTCACGCTAGGCACAAGCATGCCTCAGAGAAGTTTTTGCAGGTTTGGGCCCCTTCCGACGGAGGTAAAACCATACGTCTTGTGCTTCGGGTGCTTGTTCTTTGTGTATGGATGTGGGGTTACAACGTGTGTGAACCCTTGTTTAAGTGCAGGAGAATGGGTTTATAAAGAGTGCATCCGGCCCCCATTTTATACACTGCAGGGGATTAATTACGGAGTATACCCGCGTCTTGTCCACTACGAGAACTAACCGACACCTTGATTATACGACGTATGTCCAAGTCATAATTGCGTCGCTTCGGTTATCGCTTCCTGCTGTTCCACTTCCTTTTATCACCCGAATAGGTAATAACCCCGTCATTGACCGCGACCGAATGCCGGCTTGCTTCTCGCTAGGCACTTGGTGGCATACCCCCCTTCTTTTTATGGTTATGTTTTTTGGACTTGTTTGTGCTGATGCCCCGACGTACTTATTTCATATCCGTTGCGACGTTTGAAGCTGCTGTATGGACGTGATGGTTGCTCCATTCATAAAGCGGGATGAAAGTGCCAAAGCCTAGCTGAGAGTATTTGCCCTGCGCAGAAGACGTACGCACAGGCGTTCGGTGGAATACGTCTCCGCCAAAATGAGTCGCGTCCAATGACAGGTGGGCACAGGAAGCACCCACGCCCCTAGACTTTCCAGAAAGCACAGACCAAACGGCACCGCCTGTGGGCAGAGAAAGCACGCGCAGCCCCAAGCACACTCGCTGACACCCCGGGCCCGCCCCCCTCTCACCGCGCGGGTGAAGGCAACGGAGGCACCCAATGGGAGGCGGGCGTCCGGATCGCTGACGTGGCCGGAAAATTTCGGGCCGTCCCGCGCAAGCTCCCGCCCCCGCACCCTCCCGCCTTTAAATCCCGCCGCCCTCCTCCTCCCCACATCCCATCTCCCACCCGGCGAGCCCACCCACCAAGCACACGCAGCGCCCGCCTCCACCACCCCACCCCTCTCTCCGATCTCAAGGTACCCTGCGGTTCCCCGCCAGTTCGTCAGAGGTTCCAGATCCGTTGGTTCCCCGTGATTTGGGCTCTCTGCCGGTTCTGATCGTTTGCGTCGGTGGTGGTGGTTGCTGCAGGTTGGCGGCCGGCGGCAGGATGAAGGCCAAGGCGGGCTCCCGCGCCGGCGACTCCAGGTCAGTGCCCCGACCCGACCCCTCGCTCCTCCTCTCCCCGTCTCGTTTCGTTTCCCGTGCTGGTTCTGCTCGGGTTCTCCTGCTGCTGCTGCTGCTGTTTCGCGTCGGCTTCTGATTTCTGAGTCGGCTTGTTGCTGTTGTGGCGGCGCAGGCTCGCGGTGAAGAAGAGCAAGGCCGAGAAGGACCCCAACAAGCCCAAGCGGCCCCCGAGCGCCTTCTTCGTCTTCATGTGAGTCCCCCCGAAGTTCGATTCGTGCTTGCCTGCGCTCCGATTTGCGCTGTTTCTATGGTGTGGCGTGGCGTCGCGTGCTGACCGAGGCTCGTTTTGGTTTCGCCTTCGCAGGGACACCTTCAGGAAGGAGTACAAGGAGAAGCACCCCGACGTCAAGCAGGTCTCCGTGGTAAGCGTCTCGCTCCCGTTCCCTTCGCCCCCGCCTCTGTCTAGTGTTCGTTTGAACTGCTGCTGCGAGATGGGTTTCATTGTGAATCAATTCGGTGTCCTGATTTGGTTTGGGTTGGTCGAATCGCAGATTGGCAAGGCCGGTGGTGAGAAGTGGAAGTCTCTGAGTGATGCTGTAAGTGGCCTGCCTCCCCTCTCTGTTACCGCTCAATTCAGTGTTGGTCTCGCCTGTCTGGTCTCAGTGCTTGCTCGGCGATGCCGCCATGAAAATTTGGTCGCCCGTATGCTGGTTTACTTGTTTACGCGTCTCTGCATTTTGTCGTCCCGATAATGCTTGACCCAGTTGTTTAGTCAGATTTAAAATTCAGTCGCTATGCAATTTGTTGATCTACTGCCTGCGCTCAGTTTGCTCGTTCAAATTCACGAATCGCTCTGTTGAAATGTAGAAATTGTTCGTCCCGTGTCAATCAATTCAAACTGCTGCTGCCTGTGCCTGCTCGTTCAATTCAGTCTATGCAATTGTTGATCTACTGCCTATGCTCAATTTGGCTGTTCAAATTTATGATTCGCCGTGTTCAAATGTGCAGCCTCGTTAGAATTTCTACTTCCTGTGTTCGTAAATTCAAACTGGTGCCCATGCCCGTTCCTGCATTGTTCATATATGCCCTGCCATTTCGCACAATATGTTCAACTATTCCTTTTCTGTTTATGGTTAAGTCTGTCCTGAGACCTATTGCCTTGCACTGCACTAACAATTGTCTGCTGTTTGAATGAATTGCAGGAGAAGGCTCCCTATGCTGCCAAGGCCGAGAAGCTCAAGGCCGAGTACGCCAAGAAGATCGACGCCTACAACAACCCGCAGGTAATCCCCAGCCCCAGATCCCCGTCCTCCAAACACCGCCGCCAGAACTGTCTCACGCAGCACATGGTGGTACTGAACCGTGTTGTTTCGTGTTCTTCCCCGTTTCAGGCAGGAGAGGCGTCCGGCGACTCTGACAAGTCCAAGTCCGAGGTGAACGACGAGGATGACGGCAGCGAGGTGAGACCATCGACACCCACCCCTGACCGTTCCCTTCGTTGCTGAACTTGTCGATCAGTTCTGAACTTCTGGTACATCAAACAGTGACGCTGGTTTCTGAAACTTTCTGTGTCTGAACTTTGCGGTGTGCAGGGCGACGAGTGAAGCGGCACGCCAAGCAGCCGCAGCAGGGGGAGGGGGTCTCTGGAACGTGGCCGTTGCTGCTCATTGCTGGTGTCACTGATCGATGATGGATGTTCGCTGTTAGTTTAGCTCCATGGTAGTCCCTCCCTCTCTTTCAGGTTGCTGCTGCTGATGGCGATGATAGAAATGGTAGCTCTAGTCCCATCTAGTCGTTGTCCTGGATCCGAGTGGTGAAGTTGCTAGTCTGGTTTCCTTCCTGTAGGGTCCTGTGCTCGGACCACCCTCTGTTCCTTCGTTTTTAGCATGTTTTAATTCAGTCTCTGTCGGATGTACCTAGTGTCGTGCCTGTGGTTGTTTTAAGAATCCTACCCAGATCTCAATATATATGGTGTTGAAAGGAAGCAGATCGGTCTTGATGCGTGCTTGCTTGATCCTGTCACTCTGAAATGTTTCTCTGTTTCAGTCTGTTGCTGGAATGTTGCTCTGTCCTGTGATGCAACGTTTCTGAATGCTTGTTGTGGAGCTCTACAGTCTTGATGTTTTGCTGAAATCTGAGTGATCCCATGACTTCTGTTTGTCTATTTTCTGAATATAAGATGTTTGTGGTGTAACGATGGAGTCTTGATGTTTTGTTGAAATCTGAGTGATCCCATAAGCAGTCGATGGATGAGATTGTACAGTCTTGGTTTGCTGATGCTTTTGACCACTCATTTGTGGCAGCAGGTGCTGGATCTGCGAGTAAGATTCAGTATACTGGTCATCTGGTTGGCAGCAGATGGTCTTGCATCTGTGAACTACTACAGAAGTTTTTTTTGGAATTTATCTGTTGCTTTTGGTTCTGCCAACAACTCTCCGATCTTGTCTTTTGTTGGCTTGTTGGTTCTTCTCTTCCTAGCATCAACATCATGGCTCTATTTAGTGATGTGAAGTTTGTAAAAGATCTTTACATGACATCTTCTGCTGAAAGTTGTTTTGTCACCTGCCTCCAATTCGGTTTGTTACATCATTTTTGGGATCCGAGCGTGACATCAGTCTGACTACTCTTTTTGGGATGCGAGCGTGACATCGCAGAATGTTGTCAAGATGCAGCACTACCTACTCCTGTGGAGATGTTTACGGATACGGATACGATCCTACTGCTGGATATGATTCTCTTGCTGCTGCTGGGCGATCCCTTTTTGTCTTGTGCCAGCGATTGTTGGAGATACTGTACTCCAGTTTGTGTGGTTGCTGCAATTCGTTCTTGCATCTGTTTAGGTCTTCTGAAAGTTTGGATTGGATGTCTTGGTGTGCCTGTGTTTTGGTTTTGGAGCAACTCTCCCTCTTGCTAGATCTGATGGGGACATTTTGATGCTGGGAAAATGCACAACTACAGTAACCACTACACTACTTATCTGATGTGACTCACTGAGATTTCAGGGAGACAAGTCTCTGCCAGCAGCGTTTTGGGTTTGGACCTGTCCATCTTTTGGAGTTGCTGATTCTGCAATTTGTTTGATCTGGAAGCTGGCATGAGGTTCTCTATGCTTACCTGGTTTGACTGTTGTTCTTTTGGTGATGTACTGTGCTGTGCTTGCTCTTCAGTGACAGTGAGCTAACTCTTTGTTTCAGAATGATAAAAACACATTAAGAGTCAGAATGATAAAAACACATTAAGAGGCAAAACATAATTTCAAGCGCAGAAAATGCACTAGGACGCAATTCATAGAAGAATATCAAGCGTAGATATTGAAATGCACCCATTGCTTTGCTTGAAAAATGATTCTATTAGTGATTTTTTGTGGTGGAACCCTGAAGTGTCTTTGTGTTTGTTTCAATTCCGAATTATTTATTATGCATCATCTTCCTCGATTGTTCTCATTTGCATATCATCTCCCATGATTGATCTCATTTCTCCATTATCAAGAATCTTTAGTCAGTACATTGTCTCATTCTCCTTCTAGATGCTTACATGTGAGGATTCGGTGATCTGGAGATGGACGATCCCCGGACTCCGATCCAGCAAAGTGTCGGGGAAGAGTTCCGTCAGCACGACGGCGTGGTGACGATCTTGATGTACTACTGTCGCAGGGCTTCGCCTAAGCACCGCTACAATATTATCGAGGACTATGGTGGAAGGGGGCACCGCACACGGCTAAGAATATGATCACGTGGATCAACTTGTGTCTCTAGGGGTGCTCCCTGCCTCCGTATATAAAGGTTCAAAGGGGGGAGTGCGGCCGGCCAGGAGAGGGCGCGCCAGGAGGAGTCCTACTCCCTCTGGGAGTAGGATTCCCCCCTTTCCTAGTTGGAATAGGATTCGGGAGGGGGGAAAGAGGAGAGAGAGAAGGAAGGGGGGCGCCGGCCCCCTCTCCTTGTCCTATTCGGACTAGGGGGGGGGGGAGGGGCGCGCGGCCCAGCCCTGGCCACCTCTCCTCTCTTCCACTAAAGCCCACTAAGGCCCATATACCTCCCGGGGGGGTTCCGGTAACCTCCCGGTACTCCGGTAAAATCCCGATTTCACCCGGAACACTTCCGATATCCAAATATAGGCTTCCAATATATCAATCTTTATGTCTCGACCATTTCAAGACTCCTCGTCATGTCCGTGATCACATCCGGGACTCCGAACAAACTTCGGTACATCAAAATGCATAAACTCATAATATAACTGTCATCGAAACCTTAAGCGTGCGGACCCTACGGGTTCGAGAACAATGTAGACATGACCGAGACACATCTCCGGTCAATATCCAATAGCGGAACCTGGATGCTCATATTGGCTCCTACATATTCTACGAAGATCTTTTATCGGTCAGACCGCATAACAACATACGTTGTTCCCTTTGTCATCGGTATGTTACTTGCCCGAGATTCGATCGTCGGTATCTCAGTACCTAGTTCAATCTCGTTACCGGCAAGTCTCTTTACTCGTTCCGTAATACATCATCTCACAACTAACTCATTAGTTGCAATGCTTGCAAGGCTTATGTGATGTGCATTACCGAGAGGGCCCAGAGATACCTCTCCGACAATCGGAGTGACAAATCCTAATCTCGAAATACGCCAACCCAACAACATGTACCTTTGGAGACACCTGTAGAGCACCTTTATAATCACCCATTTACGTTGTGACGTTTGGTAGCACACAAAGTGTTCCTCCGGCAAACGGGAGTTGCATAATCTCATAGTCATAGGAACATGTATAAGTCATGAAGAAAGCAATAGCAACTTACTAAACGATCGGGTGCTAAGCTAATGGAATGGGTCATGTCAATCAGATCATTCACCTAATGATGTGATCCCGTTAATCAAATAACAACTCTTTGTCCATGGTTAGGAAACATAACCATCTTTGATTAACGAGCTAGTCTAGTAGAGGCATACTAGTGACACTCTGTTTGTCTATGTATTCACACATGTATTATGTTTCCGGTTAATACAATTCTAGCATGAATAATAAACATTTATCATGATATAAGGAAATAAATAATAACTTTATTATTGCCTCTAGGGCATATACAGTGGCGGAAGAGTAAGCACCGCTCGACGTCCATCTCCAGATCACCGAATCCGGTGTTCTTGTTCTGCTTGGTCACATGTGAGGAGTGCATTTTGATGCTTGCGTTATGTCCCTCTCTCAGGCTCGGAACGACAGAGATCTCTACATGCGAAGTGCAAACTTGCTCAGAAATCTTTAACCATCGACCAAGGGAGCATTGTCAAACCAGATTGGTTGGCCAGATCTTCAACAGTCAAATCATTTGGATCTAACGGCTATTGGTTACCAACTACCAGTTGACTGAAGTACCCTTGAGGGGTATAGCAAAATTGCTCATAGATCTTCCTGTATGCCTCAAATGTCTAGTTTTGCCTGAATTCCTACTCCAATCAGTTTCTGCCGTGTGAGGCAGTCTGATATCTCAAATGAACTTACTAAAATAAATGAATAGATAATGACTTAGGACCACCACAAATAAGACAATGATTGTTCAAAAATCCTAAAAAACCAAGTGAACACGCGATCAAATCGGATCCTAAACCATGAGACCAATCGATATGATTAAGCAGCCCACCCACTCTAGCAACTTATCAAAGGAAACTGGCTATGAATTAGTGTAAATCGCAAACTCCCAAGACCTTTATATTGCATATGGTGGTGGTGGGAGTGGGATGATGCTTTTTTTTTTGACAAAAGCTGATGGAGCAGCTTTTCTTTTCAATTATAGGAAGAAAGGTGTTACAGGTATTGTGGCCTGCACAAGTGCCAGGCGAGAATAGGAACAAAGTAACATCAGACATCATAACAACTATACATAAGTGCCCAAGTCAGTCCGGTTCACGTGGTCTGTCTAGAATCTGCTGAATCCTGTGACGCCCAGCCTGGTTCCATAGCATAAACTCATCCATCATCGAGTTGAACACTCTGCTAACAGTGGACACCTTGTTTTGGAAAATCCGAGCGTTCCTCTCGCGCCAAGTGAACCACCAGATGGCCACCGCAAGACCACCCCAGCCCCTTGAGTTGGGCAGATTAATGCTCACCACGTTGGACTCCCACCATTCAGCGAGGCTGGAGGTTGCCCCTGTCGGTGCAAGTGTTGTGGGAAGGTTGCAGTGGTTCAGCATCAAACTCCATGGTGCTTGGGTGAAGGAGCAGCGTGCCAGGAGGTGATCGGCACACTCGTCCGCTGCCCTGCAGAGACAACAGATCGGGTCGTGTGGCCATCCTCTCTTATGTAGGTTGTCCGCTGTAAGGCATTTGCCCAGGATCGCTAGCCAAGCAAAAATTCTACATTTTAGTGGAGCATCTGCTGCTCAAATGTGCCGCTGGTCGGCGAGGCGAATGCACCCCTCGAATTGCACGGCATATACAGTGGCGGAAGAGTAAGCACCGCTCGACGTCCATCTCCAGATCACCGAATCCGGAGTTCCCTGCAGTAGGCGCACATCGGCAACCAAGTGGGATGATGCTTTGGTTCTTGTGTTAGTGAATACGTGAACGTACTCGCATTGCAGGTGAAGAGGGACACATACACCCTTTAAAGGCTATGGTCGATGGGTATTTAAAGCATTGCAGCGTCACCAGTTGATTGGGATTTGGTTTTGCTTGGCATCGCCCAGAGTTTTCATTATGTGCTTTCCCTATTCTGTGCTCTTTGATTACGTTTTATTTATTTATTTTGTCTTCGGGATTTTAGATCTTAACATCAGCTATAAAAATGTTGAAAGGAAATGGTACTAGACTCGGTTGTCTTGCTTCATGTTAACCTTGTTCCTGGACAGTTCACACAAAAAAAAACCTTGCTCCTGGACGCGTTCAACTTGTGGATTGCTTGGTGCTCTGCGCCGTCTTGCGAAAGTTTATGAATTTTCTGAGTAAAATTAGGATGTTAACCTTGCCTTATCAGTTGATGGATAAGATCATGCGGAATCTCCACGTGCTAGTTTGAAGAATCCGACCGAGATCTCAATATATATGGTGTTGAGAAGAAAGAAGTGGGCATCGATCCATGCTTGTTTAATCCCGTCCCTTCCAAAATTTTTCAGTGCTTAACACCCTTGCTGGGATAGTGCCTTGTCCGATGATGAGAAGTTTCTGAATGTTTGTGGGGCAACCCGGATGTTTGCTTCAAGTCTGAATGATGGCATGATGCTATGGAAAAAATATATTCTGTTTTGTTGATTGTCTGAAGCTTAATCAGTTGATGGATAAGATTGTATAGTCTTGATTCTAGTTCTGTATCCGGTTTGTCCCTGTGAATTGTGATCTGTAGTGCTGTTGACCACTTGCTGTGGGGCAGCAAATGTTCTTGTCAAGTGTTTGTCTGTCAGCAGGTTGATCTTGCTTGGTTCTTCCAAGTTTTTCGGGACTTTTTTCTACAGCCTTTTGTTCTGTCGAGTACTTTGGGGTCTTTGTCTTTTCTTTGTTTGTGGTTGTGCACCGCTGTATCAAGTGATGAGAGCCTTCTGAAATTTCTCTCTTCTTTATATGACGGTTGCTGAAAGTTTTGAGTTGCGTGTAAGGGGACTGAAAGTGACTTCAATTCTGAACAATTTTGTGCTTCTCCGTTGATCTGGAGCTGGATCCATCTTCGTGTGATTCGAGCGTGACATCAGTTTGGCATTACAAGATGTTGGGAAGACACGGTACATCTCAGTTGCTGTTTCAGTGCTGCGGAAAGGCGTCGAGCTGTCACGTCGCTCCCGAGAACTTGACGGTAGTTTCTCGAAGCACGAATGATCGAGATGCGTGACACTTGTTTCACCCAACTTTTAGCATGGTATATATAAACATAATATTCTCGGCGAATCAATTGGCCGATGATCTGTAATTACATTCCATCTCCGTCGAATGTATCTAATGTCGTCCCTGTCCGTTTTTTAAATTCTTAGACCTCATACCTCAATATATGGTGATATGTATTTAAAGCCCTGTATGGTACTATAAGAGTTGTCCTGTTTATTTTAGCCCTTTTTGGCTGGAATGGTGCTCTGACCTGTGATGCAAAGTCTGAATTTTTGTAGTACATCCCTGAAGCCAACTCCACCGTGCGACCCTATCCTGTCCGGCCCCGTCCGTTCGGGGTAAAAGGGACAAAGGAGGCGGCCCAGAGCGCGACGGCCCGGACCCATCTTGTCCGTTTTGTGTCCGGGCCGACCCATTTCGAGCGCACACTTGCGCCGGATTTGGGTCGCGGCGGACACCAAACGGACGCACGCTCGTCCGCGTCGGGGCCGCGTGGCAGGCGGCCACCCACCTCCCACCCACACACATCAATGCGCACGAGCGGGCGGCCCCACCTGTCATCCGCACGTCGAGCGGTCGCCGTCCTTCTTTAAGTGGGAAGCGTGGACGGGTCGTCGTCCACACTGCCCCACGCCACCCAGCGGCCTCCTCGAACCCCGACAGCGCAGAAACCCTAGCCCAACTCCTCCTCGAGCTCGCCGGCCGCCCACCTCGCCATGGGCTTCTGGAACGGCAAGGGCAAGCACGGCCGCGAGGCCGGCTCCTCCTCGGGGCGCCGCCGCGGCTCTGTGAAGAAGGAGGAGCCCGCGCCACCGCCGCACTCCTCCCGTCGAGCCCCCGCGCCGGCCCCCTTCACCATTGCCCCTAGGCCCTTCGGTGAGCGCGACCGGCAGTACATCTGCGCGGACGTGTGCCGGAGGTATTGGGAGACGAGGACGCCGGTCCCGTGGAGCGACGCCCACCTCCCCAACGGGTGGCACCTCTCCGCGGACCGGGTCCCCATCCCGCCAGTGCCGGCGACCGGCCGTGCACGGCGCGATGAGATCAACCGCCGCCGCCGCCTCCTCCCCGACGACCTGTACTACGACCACAGGTATGCCCCCGACTCGCCGCTCTGGGACACATGGCTCCAGGACGAGCACGACGTGCGGCGCGCGTCCTACTTCGCCGGCACCGTGTCGGGGCCGCGGAGGCCACGTGCAGAGCCGCGCGGGCGTACGCGGGTGCGTGGCCTGACGCCCACGCCGTCGCCTTCCCCGTCTCCGTCGCCCCCCCTCCTCCTCGCATGACAGCGGAGGAGGAGGCCCGTCTCTGCAGCGTGTCATGGACGACTCCATGAACACGCACGACGAGCGGCAGTGGGACGGCCTAGAGGAGGCCGTGGCCCTCTCTGCCGCCGGGGACGTCGCCTTCCCGGAGCTGCAGCTGGCGGCCGTCACGGCGGCCGCCAAGGAGGAGCCGATGGAGGAGGACTCGCCCGCGTTCGAGAAGCTCCTGGGCCAGGGGTGGGGCTGGTCGTGCACTGCGCCGGAGATGGCCGCCAACCTGGGCGAGAACTGGTGCCCCACTCCGGAGCGGGAGGCCTCGCCACGGGAGGAGGTGGTGCAGGCAGCTCCGGTCGTCCAGCCCGCCCCCGTCCACCACGCACCTCCGGCCCATCTGTGGACGCCGCCGGAGTACGTCGACCTCGTCAGCGACGACGACGACACCTGCGGCCAGTGAAGACGGCGACGGCCACGACACCGACGGGCGCGGCAGGAGCGCGCGGGATGCGGAGGCGTTTTTTTATTTTGTTTTATATGTTAATTATGAAAAATGGGCCTTTTAAGTGGCCGTGGAAACTGGGCCGTTTTGTGGCCACCCCCTATATATATTTTATGTTTTTTTAAAATGTGTTTATTTAGTTTTTTAGTTATTTCGTTTTAGTTTTAATATTTTTTTTATTCACGTCCACCCCGGACACGATTTGGGGTGCGGCCGCGCGGTGCGCGCACGCACGACCCATCTGACAAAGGGGACATGGGCGAACCCATCGGCGCCTCAAAGGGACAAAATCCGGCCAATCCGGACGTCCGTTTGGGGTCGTGCGGTGGAGTTGGCCTGAAGTCTGTAGTGTCTTTGTGTCTGTTTCAAGTCTGAAGTACTACTATTCATCATCTCCCATGATTGATCTCACTTGTTTATCACCTGCCATGATTGTTCTCATTTGTCCACCATCTGGATGTTTAATTAGTTGATGGATAAGTTTCTGCATTGTCTTGGAAGCAATTGTTGGAGGTGTCAGTAAAATTCAGTGTTATGGTCATCCTCTGTTAGCAGTTACTCTTAGTCATGTTTTTTTTTTTTTGGGATTTTGCCTATTTGTCAGCAGTTGCTTTTGGTTATGTTAGTACTTTGGGACTTTGGAGTTCGTCAGCAGTTGGGATCTTGGATCTCAACATCTGCTTTCAAACTGTTGAAGGAATGTTAGAAGGCTAATACTCGTAGTTGTCTTGCTTCATGTTAATCCTGCGTATTATGTGTTCCTGTATTACCTCAGGACCAGACTGATGGGTGCTCTGCACCGCCATGTGAAAGTTTCTGAACTTTCGGAGCGGTACTCTGTAGGAACAGAGCCCTCGCTGTTGATGGATAAGATCATGGAGCATCCTCCATCTGCCCCACACAGATGGGCTACAAGCGCACACACACACTTACGGCCCAAGGCCACTGCTATCAAACTGCATGACACGGTACTTGCAGGTGTGACACTCTGGATGGCTGGTACTTGGATTGGATGCACAAGTATCCTCGTCTCGAGAGATTTTTGAGGGGCTTTGCCGTGATGAATAGTCCCAAAAATTCCTTTGCTACTTGGTTCACTTCTCCATGGAGACTGCATCAACTTTGGAGCCGACCCTTGGTGCAAATGGCATAACGATCCAATGACCTCAATCAAAGTTGCCGCTGTCTTCGCTGCTCATATATCTTCCTGTATGCCTCCAATGCCTAGTATTACCTGAGCTCCAACTCCAATCACCTACGACCATTTTGAGGCGGTCTGGCATCTCAGAATGAACTCGTCGAGATGATAGTCTTATCAGAAACAGAGAAAAAGTACAAAACTAGAAAAATAGAAAAAGACATAGAACCACCACAATTAAGACACATACTGTGAACAAATCCTAAAAGCCCAAGTGAACGCAAGATCAAATCGGACCCTAAACTACGAGGCCAATCGATACGGTTACGCAACCACCCATTCTAGCAACATATAACAAATCAAGCTGGCTATGAACTAGCGTAAATCGCCAAATCCCAAGCCTTTATGTTGGCATATGGTGGTGGTGGGAGTGGGATAATGCTTTTTGGTCGTTGTGTTAGTGAATGCATGCCCATACTCGCATTGCATGCCAAGAGGGACATGACCACCGTTTAAAGGCTCATGGCGATGTGTATTTAAAGATCCTTATCGTCACTAATTAATTGCGATTTGGTTTTGCTTGGCGTAGTTTTCATCATGTGCTTTCCCTACCACGTGCTTCATCAAATTGGAATTTTAGTTTTGTGTTTTGACATGTGGGAGTCCCATGTTTACACCACTTTATTTTCTAGATTTATATTTTCCGTTAATAAAGCATTGAACAGTAGAGATCTCCAATAGATCACCATTTTGAACGCGATTTTCCATGATACAGCTTGATGATTGTTTCACACATGCGGCGACATTTTCAACACATAAATAAATAATTTAAGAAATCTAAAAATTTAGTTTTTATAAAATTAAGAAATTAAGAGGAAAATGCTTAAAGAGTAATTATTAAATCCTAGACTTTGTTTGCGGAATTGCTGGGGAAACTATTGTAATATTTTTTGTGAAATCCACCCTCCATAGCACTATAGTTTTTGCATCTAGGTCCTCTAATTGAAAACAAACTAACGAACCAAGTCAAACACAAATATCACTATAAGAGTGTGCATCTTTTTGCACAGATAGCATCGCAACGACGGTCCCTTCATAAGATATACAACCCGGCCCAACACAAGATGCAAGGTGAAATAGCTTTTGGATGGAGTGCGCCTTTTGAATTTCTGTGGCGAAATCATGAAGTCTGGGTATAGTCTGAATGCTCATGAGTCATCTCCCATGATTGGTTTGGTTTGTCCATTGTTTTAACCTTAATCAGTTGAGCGGTAGGATTATACATTGTCTTAACTTCTCGTTCTGGATCCTTCTTGTGATCAGTACTGCTTTTGACCAGTTTTGTCTCGCATCAATACATTGGTTCTCTGTACAGTAACCACTACACTACTTATCTGATGTGACTCACTGAGATTTCAGGTAGACAAACATTTCAAGGAAGATCGTCCCTCTTTTGGAGTTGCTGATTCGGCAATTTGTTTGATCTGGAATGGAAGCTAGCATGAGCTCCCGCCCACGTTTTCTGTCTACAATACAAACCTTTGGACAGAGGTTCTCTATGCACCTGGTTTGACTGTTGCTCTTTTGGTGATGTACTGTGCTGTGCTTGCTCTTCAGTGACTGTGAGCTACTCCCTCCATTCCAAATTACTCGTCGCAGAAATGGATGTATCTAGAACTAAATTACATCTAGATACATCCATACCTGCAACAAGTAATTCGGAACGGAGGGAGTAACTCTTTGTTTCAGAACGATTAAAAACACATTAAGATGCAAAAAAGAATTTCAAGCATGGAAAAAACACTAGGATGCAAAATCCATAGAAGAACTTCAAGCGTAGATACTGAACTGCACCTACTGATTGCTCGAAAATTGATTCTATTTTGAATTTTTGTGGTGGAAACCTGAAGTGTCTGGGTGTTTGTTTCAAGTCTGAATTATCTATTATGCATCATCTCTCATGATTGTTCTCATTTGGCTATCATCTCCCATGATTGCTCCCATTTCTCCATTATCTGAATCTTTAATCAGTACATTGTCTTATTCTCCTTCTAGATCCGATTCCTTCTTGTTTTGTGATATCCACTGCTTGGAAACATGTGGGGAGTGCTTTTTGCCGCTTGCGTTATGTCCCTCTCCCAGGCTCGGAACGGCAGAGATCTGTTCGCTGCAAATTCTCCCCAGTGTACGACTAGCTGAGAAGTCCAAAGTTGCTCATAAATCTTTAACCATCGACCAAGGGGGCTTTGTAAACTGGATCGGTTGGCCAGATCTAACGGGTCTCGGTTACCAACTACCAGTTGACTGAAGCACCCTTGATGGGTATAACAAAATTGCTCATAAATCTTCCTCTATGCCTCCAATGCCTAGTTTTGCCTGAATTCCATCTCCAATCAGTTTCGGCCCTTTGAGGCAGCCCGACATCTCAAATGAACTCACCAAATGATGGTCTTATCACCAACAAGCATAGGATAAATAAATAAATAGATAGATAAGGACTTAGGGCCACCACAGACAAGACATTGATTGTTAACAAATCCTAAAAAACCAAGTGAACGCAAGATCAACTAGGATCCTAGACCATGAGACCAATCGATATGATTAAGCAGCCCACCCACTCTAGCAACTTATCAAAGGAAACTGGCTATGAATTAGTGCAAATAGCAAACTCCCAAGACCTTTATATTGGCATATGGTGGTGGTGGGAGTCGGATGATGCTTTAGTTGTTGTGTTAGTGAATACGTGCACGTACTCGCATTGCATGTGAAGAGGGACACATACACCATTTAAATACGTGCACGTACTTAAAGCATTGCAGCGTCACCAGTTGATTGGGATTTGGTTTTGCTTGGCATCGCCCAGAGTTTTCATGATGTGCTTTCCCTATTCTGTGCTCTTTGATTACATTTTATTTATTTATTTTGTCTTCGGGATTTTAGATCTTAACATCAGCTATAAAAATGTTGAAAGGAAATGGTACTAGACTCGGTTGTCTTCCTTCGTGTTAGCCTTGTTCCTGGATGCGTTCGCTGTCAACTTGCGGATTGCTCGGTGCTCTGCACTGTTTGCGAAAGTTTCTGAATTTTCTGAGTAACATTATGATGTTTGTCAGTAACCGTGCCTTATCAGCTGATGGATAAGATCATGCGGAATCTCCACGTGTTAGTTTTAAGAATCCCACGGAGATCTCAATATATATGGTGTTGAAAAGAAAGAAATGGGCATCGATACATGCTTGTTTAATCCTGTCCCTTTCAATTTTTTCCGTGCTTAACACCCTTGTTGGGATGGTGCCTTGTCCGATGATGATAAATTTTTGAATGTTTGTGGGACAACCCGGATGTTTGGTTCAAGTCTGAATATGATCCCATGGAAAAAAACAATCTGTTTTGTTGATTGTCTGAATCTTAATCAGATAAGATTGTACAATCTTGATTCTAGTTCTGTATCCGGTTCGTCCTTGTGAATTGTGATCTATAGTGCTGTTGACCACTTGCTGTGGGGCAGCAAATGTTGGAGCTGCCAGGAAGATTCAATATTCTTGTCATTTTTTAGAAAAAGAGGATGACCCCGGCCTCTGTATCTCGGAGATGCATGCAACCACTTTATTAATTATTCACAAAGAACTTACAAAATTATACATCAATACGTCAGAAGCCAGCATCTTGACAACATCTGTCGCTACTCGCTACTCCTATCGATTGATGAAGGGGTGCAGAAAGTGTGAGCCGAATACCCAGACTTCTCACCTAGCCTAACATATAAAGCCGGTGGCCCCGACCAAGCCACATACCTGGTCTGGGGCACAAACACGGAGGTAGCGGATAGGGGTCTAGAGCTTCTCCACGATGATGCCTTCAAGAAGGGGACGGCGCAGAAAAACGACGCCGTCGCCGACTGTCACATCCCTAGCTTCTGGTGTTGCCTAGTGTTTGCATCTTGCTTGCATCATGTTTAAATTTCTGAAACTTGAATTGAGGATTGTTGAAACCTCAGAAATCTGATTAAAAGAAGGGCAAGCACCCTTTAAATAGCATTCTGTGAAACCAAAATGCCCTTCTAAAATGTTCATCATCTTTGCCTTGGTCTAGAACCTCTGACAAAAATGGTGCACACTTTTCTAGGACAACAGAGGGTCACTGGATTAAATAATTAGTTAATTGCATTTGGGCATTTAAATGCTAGCGAGTATTTTAAATGCCCAAATAATCCCAAACCAAAATGTTCCATGTTTGATATATTCTAAACATTGGGCATGCATAGTTTGGTGATTTTTGAAAGTGCCTAGATATTTTAGTAATGCCACAAACTTACAGAACAAAAGAAAAATAGAAATAAAAGAAAGAGAGAGAGAGAAGGACCTACCTGGGCCACTTGCCTGGCCGGCCCAGCTCGCTGGCCCAGCCCACTGGCCTCCTCCCTGTCGTCTTCCTCCTCTGCTAGGAGGACGAAGGCGCGTGCTCGCCGCGCGCGTCCACGCGCGAGCCACCTCCTGCTTCCCCGAAGCGCTCTGAGCCTTCCGTAGCGCCACGCCACCCCCCCAGAACCGTATGGATCGATCTCTCCCTCCCTTGCTCTCCCCTCGCCCGTTCCCTGCCATGGCCGAAGCCTCCATGGACGCACCGCCGTCGTTCGCCGCTGCCATCGACCTCCCCACGCCCATCCAGCTATGCCACGAGCTCCGCCTCGACCCCCGCGTCCTCTGCACCAATCCAGGCGCCGCCAGGAGCTCCGTGACGACGACCCCGAGCTCTTCTTCCTCCTCGGACCCGTGGATCACCGCCGGTCGATTCGCGCCACCGAGGACGTCCCCAAGCCCGCTGAGCCGTTCTTCGACCTCCCTGTGAGCTCCTGTTGTTTCCGCCTCGCTCTCCCCCTCCGTTCCTGTTCCCTAGCCCCATCTTCCGATCGAGCCCGAAGCTCCCCGCCGCCGGCCATGTCGCCATCATAGCTACGGTCGCGCAACCTGGCGTTCGAGCTCACCGTTGCACTCATCGCACTTCCGTGAGTCGAACATGACTAACCACGGCCCTCCCTTGCTCGGCATCGCCCAAACCATTGCCGGCCAAACTCCGACCGCCGCCCAACTCGCCGCCGCCGCCGCTACAGGCCACCCCAGCTCCAGTCGCTGCCACCACTGGATGCGCGCGTGTGCCAGCAACCCATAGCCGCAAACCTCGCCCGAAACCGTCGTCCGTAGCTCAATCCCGAGCGGACTCCGCCGCGGCTTGAGGTCGCCGCCGGCCAAACTCCGGCGTGCTGACGTGGCCGCGTAATTAGTGCTAATCACCGCCAGCTAAACCACTTTTAGACGCTGACAACGGGCCCCGCAGCGGGTCAAAGCCCAAGTCAACGCGGGATTAGTGTCTGACTCGCTGGCTAATGGACCCCACGGGTCAGTTTTGACCCTGTTGACCTTGCTAACGTCGTGCTGTCGTCATGCTAACGCTGTAAGTGATTTTCTGGATTTTAAAATAATCCAGGAATTCCAGAAAATTGCCTAAACTTCTAAAAATCATAGAAATTCAAACGTAACTCCAAATGAAATAATTTACATATGAAAAATTATCAGAAAAATTCAAGGAATCTATTTATGGCATTTTCATGCATGTTTGAACAATGTTTGTCCTCTGTTTTGGACAAAACAAATAAATGGCATTTAACTAATCATATATGGAGTTTGAATTTGAATTTTGTATTCAAACCAACTTCATTTAATTGTGTTGCTAGTTGCATTAGCTCAATCAACAACATATTGCCATGTCATTATCATGCATCATGCTGTGCATTGCATTGATTGTGTTCCTTCTCTGTTGCCGGTGGTTGTCCCCTCTCGGTAGACGTTGTACCGACGCTGTGATCGTTGACACTAATGAAGACCCAATGATATCTTCAGAAGTGCCAGGCAAGCAAAACCTCCTTGTTCATTCCGATACAATCCCACTCTCTCGCTCCTGCTCTCTTTTACTGCATTAGGACAACAACGATTCAACTGTTACTCGCTGCGGTAGTTGAACCCTTATCCTCTGCATGACCTGTCATTGCCACAGTAAATAGATGAAACCCACTAGCATGAGTAGGAGTTGTTTGAGCCTTGATGTGCCTACTCATTCATGCTTGTTTGTCATGCCTGCTATTGCTTAGAGTTGTGTCAGGTCTGATTCATCGGGGATGAATTGGAACAGTGATGAACATGTCCTACTGTGTGTGAGCTAAGTGTGTGAAAACGATTTGGTAAAGGTAGCGGTGAGAGGCCATGTAAGAGTACATGGTGGGTTGTCTCACTGAAACCGTCCTCAGGAACCGAGTTCTGTGTTTGTGATCCATGAAACAGCTACTACCACACATTGGGCCCTGAAATATGACCCCGCTCGACTTACTGACCCCTCTCGTCCTCTGTCCAGGAGTTGCAACTAGTTCCTGGTGTTTATAGGATATGTGTTGGTGGCCGTGCGTAGCGCTGACCCTAGGGGTGGGCTATGATGCGGTAGATACACTGTGGCCGGGTATGCCGGGCGCCCATTTGGCGTCTCGGGACCCTGTACACATCGTTTGGGGCCGTTGAGGACACCCCGGCCGGATTTCCTTGCGGATGGAACCCGAATAGGCGATAAACCTGGACTAGTGACTTGTGCGGTTAGTCAGGTCGTGGTCTACACCCACGTCGGTTTTCGCTTGAAGTCTGCCGAGCACATGTCGTGTGCAGACGCTAAGTGGTGGAAACATGTGTGAAGAAATACACCCCTGCAGGGATATAAATGATCTATTCGAATAGCCGTGTCCGCGGTAAAGGACTTCTGGGTTGCCTATAACAGTTCATAGACAAGTGAAAGTGGATAATCTAAAATACGCAAGATAAGCGTGAGTGCTATGGATGGCGTTCTCGTAGGGAGACGGAAGCGGATCCATAGTGGTGTATTGATATGGTGAATATGTGCACTTGTGTGCGCCACCTCAAAAGAGTTGCTTGCAGTCGTAGTTTAGGTTAGCCACTGAGTCAAAGCTGGCTTGCTGCAGTTAAACTCCACCCCCCCTTTGTTGATACCGATGCATATGTAGTTAATTCTGATGTAAGTCTTGCTGAGTACTTTTGTACTCACGTTTGCTTAATTTATGTTTTGCAGAGAGACTCCAGTCTCGCTAGTAGTTTCACGTGGACTTCGACGTTAGCTTGATACCTCAGCTATGATCTTGTGCCCTCGGCAGGATCTAGTAGATAGTCAGGCTTCTTAGCCTTTTTCATTTGTAGATGTCTGTACTCAGACATATTAAGCTTCCTCATGTGCTTTGCATTGTATGCTATGATTGTTGGGTCATGAGACCCATGTTTGTAATATCTCGCTCCTCGGAGCCTAATGAATAAATACTTGAGTTATAGAGTTATGTTGTGATGCCATGTTGTATTTACATATATCGAGCATATTGTGTGTATGATTGAAATGCTTGGTATGTGTGGGATCCGACAATCTAGTTGTTTATCCTTGGAAGCCTCTCTTATGGGGAAATGTAGTCTAGTGCTTCCATGAGCCATAGTAGTCCGTTACAGCCCGGTTCACCGGAGTCCTGCTAGCCCAACACTACCGCTCAGGACACTTGACTGGCCGGCATGTGATTCACTTCGTTCCTGTGTCTGTCCCTTCGGGGAAATGTCACGCGGTGACATCCGGAGTCCTGTTAGTCCAGTGCTACAGCCCGGATTCGCACGCTGCTGACCGACATGCTCGATGTTGATTCATGTATGCCTGTTCCCGTAAGTTAGTGCCACTTTAGGTTCACGACTAGTCATGTCGGCCCGGGTTCTCTGTCATATGGACGCTAGCGACACTATCATATACGTGAGCTAAAAGGCGCAAACGGTCCCGGGCCATGGTAAGGCGACACCCGTGGAAATACCATGCGTGAGGCCGCAAAGTGATATGAGGTGTTACAGGCTAGATCGATGTGACTTAGAATCGGGGTCCTGACAGCTTTGGTATCAGAGCCTGACTGCCTGTTGGATTACCAAGCCAGACTGGTCGAACTTGAGTCTAGAAATGCTTTAGTTATATAAGGGAATTGATTGTGGGATGGAACGTAAGGCTCTTTTACTCCTTATATCTCGTGCCCTCTGATCTGAGTCACCCTCTTCTCTTCTACGGGGATTAAGAACTAGGCTTCTCATCTTTCTATCAGGATCACGTGTTACTAAACCGTAGTTGCCTAGGATGAAGGAAATATGCCTTAGAGGCAATAATAAAGTTATTATTTATTTCCTTATATCATGATAAATGTTTATTATTCATGCTAGAATTGTATTAACTGGAAACATAATACATGTGTGAATACATAGACAAACAAAGTGTCACTAGTATGCCTCTACTTGACTAGCTCGTTAATCAAAGATGGTTATGTTTCCTAACCATGAACAATGAGTTGTTATTTGATTAACGGGATCACATCATTAAGTGAATGATCTGATTGACATGACCCATTCCATTAGCTTAGCACCCGATCGTTTAGTATGTTGCTATTGCTTTCTTCATGACTTATACATGTTCCTATGACTATGAGATTATGCAACTCCCGTTTGCCGGAGGAACACTTTGTGTGCTACCAAACGTCACAACGTAACTGGGTGATTATAAAGGAGCTCTACAGGTGTCTCCAAAGGTACATGTTGGGTTGGCGTATTTCGAGATTAGATTTGTCACTCCGATTGTCGGAGAGGTATCTCTGGGCCCTCTCGGTAATGCACATCACTTAAGCCTTGCAAGCATTGCAACTAATGAGTTAGTTGCGGGATGATGTATTACAGAACGAGTAAAGAGACTTGCCGGTAACGAGATTGAACTAGGTATTGGAATACCGACGATCGAATCTCGGGCAAGTAACATACCGATGACAAAGGGAACAACGTATGTTGTTATGCGGTCTGACCGATAAAGATCTTCGTAGAATATGTAGGAGCCAATATGAGCATCCAGGTTCTGCTATTGGTTATTGACCGGAGACATGTCTCGGTCATGTCTACATTGTTCTCGAACCCATAGGGTCCGCACGCTTAAGGTTACATGACAGTTATATTATGAGTTTATGCTTTTTTGATGTACCGAAGTTTGTTCGGAGTCCCGGATGTGATCACGGACATGACGAGGAGTCTCGAAATGGTCGAGACATAAAGATTGATATATTGGAAGCCTATGTTTGGATATCGGAAGTGTTCCGGGTGAAATCGGGATTTTACCGAAGTACCGGGAGGTCACCGGAACCCCCCGGGAGCTATATGGGCCATAGTGGGCCTTAGTGGAAAAGAGAAGAGGCAGCCCATCATGGGCCGCGCGCCCCTCCCCTCCCTTGGTCCGAATAGGACAAGGAGAGGGGGCCGGCCCCTCTCTCTCCTTTCCCCCCTCCGCGAATCCTATTCCAACTAGGATTGGGGGGGGGGGAATCCTACTCCCAGAGGGAGTAGGACTCTCCTGGCGCACCTCTCCATGGCCGGCCGCACCTTCCTCCCTTAGTCCTTTATATACGGAGGCAGGGGCACCCCAGAAATACACAAGTTGATCCACGTGATCATATTCTTAGCCGTGTGCGGTGCCCCCTTCCACCATAGTCCTCGATAATATTGTAGCGGAGTTTAGGCGAAGCCTTGCTGCAGTAGTACATCAAGATCGTCACCACGCCGTCGTGCTGACGGAACTCTTCCCCGACACTTTGCTGGATCGGAGTCCGGGGATTGTCATCGAGCTGAACGTGTGCTAGAACTCGGAGGTGCCATAGTTTCGGTGCTTGATCAGTCGGGCCGTGAAGACGTACGACTACATCAACCAAACGCTTCCGTTGTCGATCTATAAGGTACATAGATCATACTCTCCCCTCTCGTTGCTATGCATCACTATGATCTTGCGTGAGCGTAGGAAATTTTTGAAATTACTACGAAACCCAACAGTGGTATCAGAGCCTAGGTTTTATATATTGATGTTATGTGCACGAGTAGAACACAAGTGAGTTGTGGGCGATATAAGTCATACTGCTTACCAGCATGTCATACTTTGGTTCGGCGGTATTATTGGACGAAGCGGCCCGGACCGATATTACGCGTACGCTTACGCGAGACCGGTTCTCCCGACGTGCTTTGCACATAGGTGGCTTGCGGGTGACAGTTTCTCCAACTTTAGTTGAATCGAGTGTGGCTACGCCCGGTCCTTGCGAAGGTTAAAACAGCACCAACTTGACAAACTATCGTTGTGGTTTTGATGCGTAGGTAAGATTGGTTCTTGCTTAAGCCCGTAGCAGCCACGTAAAAACTTGCAACAACAAAGTAGAGGACGTCTAACTTGTTTTTGCAGGGCATGTTGTGATGTGATATGGTCAAGACATGATGCTAAATTTTATTGTATGAGATGATCATGTTTTGTAACCGAGTTATTGGCAACTGGCAGGAGCCATATGGTTGTCGCTTTATTGTATGCAATGCAATCGCGCTGTAATGATTTACTTTATCACTAAACGGTAGCGATAGTCGTGGAAGCACAAGCTTGGCGAGACGACAACGATGCTACGATGGAGATCAAGGTGTCGCGCCGGTGACGATGGTGATCACGACGGTGCTTCGTAGATGGAGATCACAAGCACAAGAAGATGATGGCCATATCATATCACTTATATTGATTGCATGTGATGTTTATCTTTTATGCATCTTATCTTGCTTTGATTGACGGTAGCATTATAAGATGATCTCTCACTAATTATCAAGAAGTGTTCTCCCTGAGTATGCACCGTTGCGAAAGTTTTTCGTGCTGAGACACCACGTGATGATCGGGTGTGATAGGCTCTACGTTCAAATACAACGGGTGCAAAACAGTTGCACACGTGGAATACTCAGGTTATACTTGACGAGCCAAGCATATACAGATATGGCCTCGGAACACGGAGACCGAAAGGTCGAGCGTGAATCATATAGTAGATATGATCAACATAATGATGTTCACCAATGAAACTACTCCATCTCACGTGATGATCGGACATGATTTAGTTGATTTGGATCACGTAATCACTTAGAGGATTAGAGAGATGTCTATCTAAGTGGGAGTTCTTTAAGTAAATTAACTGAACTTAAATTTATCATGAAACTTAGTACCTAATAAGTATCTTGCTTGTTTATGCTTGTTTGTAGATAGATGGCTCGTGCTGTTGTTCCGTTGAATTTTAATGCGTTCCTTGAGAAAGCAAAGTTAAAAGATGATGGTAGCAATTACACGGACTGGGTCCGTAACTTGAGGATTATCCTCATTGTTGCACAGAAGAATTACGTCCTGGAAGCACCGCTGGGTGCCAGGCCTGCTGCAGGAGCAACGCCGGATGTTATGAACGTCTGGCAGAGCAAAGCTTTCAATAGTTCAGTGTGCCATGCTTTACGGCTTAGAATCGGGACTTCAACGACGTTTTGAACGTCATGGAGCATATGAGATGTTCCAGGAGTTGAAGTTAATATTTCAAGCAAATGCCCGAATTGAGAGATATGAAGTCTCCAATAAGTTCTATAGCTGCAAGATGGAGGAGAACAGTTCTGTCAGTGAGCATATACTCAAAATGTCTGGGTATAATAATCACTTGATTCAATTGGGAGTTAATCTTCTAGATGATTGCGTCATTGATAGAATTCTCCAATCACTGCCACCAAGCTACAAGAGCTTCGTGATGAACTATAATATGCAAGGGATGAATAAGACTATTCCCGAGCTCTTCGCGATGCTGAAAGCTGCGGAGGTAGAAATCAAAAAGGAGCATCAAGTGTTGATGGTCAACAAGACCACTAGTTTTAAGAAAAAGGGCAAAGGGAAGAAGAAGGGGAACTTCAAAAAGAACGGCAAGCAAGTTGCTACTCAAGAGAAGAAACCCAAACCTGGACCTAAGCCTGAAACTGAGTGCTTCTACTGCAAGCAGACTGGTCACTGGAAGCAGAACTGTCCCAAGTATTTGGCGGATAAGAAGGATGGCAAGGTGAACAAAGGTATATATGATATACATGTTATTGATGTGTACCTTACTAATGCTCGCAGTAGCACCTGGGTATTTGATACTGGTTCTGTTGCTAATATTTGCAACTCGAAATAGGGACTACGGATTAAGCGAAGATTGGCTAAGGACGAGGTGACGATGCGCGTGGGAAACGGTTCCAAAGTCGATGTGATCGCAGTCGGCACGCTACCTCTACATCTACCTTCGGGATTAATATTAGACCTAAATAATTGTTATTTGGTGCCAGCGTTAAGCATGAACATTATATCTGGATCTTGTTTGATGCGAGACGGTTATTCATTTAAATCAGAGAATAATGGTTGTTCTATTTATATGAGTAATATCTTTTATGGTCATGCACCCTTGAAGAGTGGTCTATTTTTATTGAATCTCGATAGTAGTAACACACATATTCATAATGTTGAAGCCAAAAGATGCAGAGTTGATAATGATAGTGCAACATATTTGTGGCACTGCCGTTTAGGTCATATCGGTGTAAAGCGCATGAAGAAACTCCATACCGATGGACTTTTGGAACCACTTGATTATGAATCACTTGGTACTTGCGAACCGTGCCTCATGGGCAAGATGACCAAAACGCCGTTCTCCGGTACTATGGAGAGAGCAACAGATTTGTTGGAAATCATACATACAGATGTATGTGGTCCGATGAATATTGAGGCTCGTGGCGGATATCGTTATTTTCTCACCTTCACAGATGACTTAAGCAGATATGGGTATATCTACTTAATGAAACATAAGTCTGAAACGTTTGAAAAGTTCAAAGAATTTCAGAGTGAAGTTGAAAATCATCGTAACAAGAAAATAAAGTTTCTACGATCTGATCGTGGAGGAGAATATTTGAGTTACGAGTTTGGTGTACATTTGAAAAATTGTGGAATAGTTTCGCAACTCACGCCACCCGGAACACCACAGCGTAATGGTGTGTCCGAACGTCATAATCGTACTTTACTAGATATGGTGCAATCTATGATGTCTCTTACTGATTTACCGCTATCGTTTTGGGGATACGCTCTAGAGACGGTCGCATTCACGTTAAATAGGGCACCATCAAAATCCGTTGAGACGACGCCTTATGAACTGTGGTTTGGCAAGAAACCAAAGTTGTCGTTTCTAAAAGTTTGGGGCTGCGATGCTTATGTGAAAAAGTTTCAACCTGATAAGCTCGAACCCAAATCGGAGAAATGTGTCTTCATAGGATATCCAAAGGAGACTATTGGATACACCTTCTATCATAGATCCAAAGGCAAGACTTTTGTTGCTAAATTCGGAAACTTTCTGGAGAAGGAGTTTCTCTTGAAAGAAGTGAGTGGGAGGAAAGTAGAACTTGACGAGGTAATTGTACCTGCTCCCTTATTGGAAAGTAGTACATCACAGAAAACTGTTTCTGTGACACCTACACCAGTTAGTGAGGAAGCTAATGATGATGATCATGAAACTTCAGAACAAGATACTACTGAACCTCGTAGATCAACCAGAATAAGATCCGCACCAGAGTGGTATGGTAATCCCATTCTGGAAGTCATGCTACTAGATCATGATGAACCTACAAACTATGAAGAAGCGATGGTGAGCCCAGATTCCGCAAAGTGGCTTGAAGCCATGAAATCTGAGATGGGATCCATGTATGAGAACAAAGTATGGACTTTGGTTGACTTGCCCGATGATCGGCAAGCAATTGAGAATAAATGGATCTTCAAGAAGAAGACTGACGCTGACGGTAATATTACTGTCTACAAAGCTCGACTTGTCGCAAAAGGTTTTCGGCAAGTTCAAGGGATTGACTACGATGAGACCTTCTCACCCGTAGCGATGCTTAAGTCTGTCCGAATCATGTTAGCAATTGCCGCATTTTATGATTATGAAATTTGGCAGATGGATGTCAAAACTGCATTCCTGAATGGATTTCTGGAAGAAGAGTTGTATATGATGCAACCAGAAGGTTTTGTCGATCCAAAGGGAGATAACAAAGTGTGCAAGCTCCAGCGATCCATTATGGACTGGTGCAAGCCTCTCGGAGTTGGAATAAACGCTTTGATAGTGTGATCAAAGCATATGGTTTTATACAGACTTTTGGAGAAGCTGTATTTACAAGAAAGTGAGTGGGAGCTCTGTAGCATTTCTAATATTATATGTGGATGACATATTGTTGATTGGAAATGATATAGAATTTCTGGATAGCATAAAGGGATACTTGAATAAGAGTTTTTCAATGAAAGACCTCGGTGAAGCTACTTACATATTAGGCATTAAGATCTATAGAGATAGATCAAGACGCTTAATTAGACTTTCACAAAACACATACCTTGACAAAATTTTGAAGAAGTTCAAAATGGATCAAGCAAAGAAAGGGTTCTTGCCTGTGTTACAAGGTGTGAATTTGAGTAAGACTCAATGCCCGACCACTGCAGAAGATAGAGAGAAAATGAAAGATGTTCCCTATACTTCAGCCATAGGATCTATCATGTATGCAATGCTGTGTACCAGACCTGATGTGTGCCTTGCTATAAGTCTAGCAGGGAGGTACCAAAGTAATCCAAGAGTGGATCACTGGGCAGCGGTCAAGAACATCCTGAAATACCTGAAAAGGACTAAGGATATGTTTCTCATATATGGAGGTGACAAAGAGCTCATCGTAAAGGTTACGTTGATGCAAGCTTTGACACTGATCCGGACGATTCTAAATCGCAAATCGGATACGTGTTTACATTAAACGGTGGAGCTGTCAGTTGGTGCAGTTCTAAACAAAGCGTTGTAGCGGGATCTACATGTGAAGCGGAGTACATAGCTGCTTCGGAAGCAGCAAATGAAGGAGTCTGGATGAAGGAGTTCATATCCGATCTAGGTGTCATACCTAGTGCACCGGGTCCAATGAAAATCTTTTGTGACAATACTGGTGCAATTGCCGTGGCAAAGGAATGCAGATTTCACAAGAGAACCAAGCACATCAAGAGACGCTTCAATTCCATCCGGGATCTAATCCAGGTGGGAGACATAGAGATTTGCAAGATACATATGGATCTGAATGTTGCAGACCCGTTGACTAAGCCTCTTCCACGAGCAAAACATGATCAGCACCAAGGCTCCATGGGTGTTAGAATCATTACTGTGTAATCTAGATTATTGACTCTAGTGCAAGTGGGAGACTGAAGGAAATATGACCTAGAGGCAATAATAAAGTTATTATTTATTTCCTTATTATCATGATAAATGTTTATTATCATGCTAGAATTGTATTAACCTAGAAACATAATACATGTGTGAATACATAGACAAACAAAGTGTCACTAGTATGCCTCTACTTGACTAGCTCGTTAATCAAAGATGGTTATGTTTTCTAACCATGAACAATGAGTTGTTATTTGATAACGGGATCACATCATTAAGTGAATGATCTGATTGACATGACCCATTCCATTAGCTTAGCACCCGATCGTTTAGTATGTTGCTATTGCTTTCTTCATGACTTATACATGTTCCTATGACTATGAGATTATGCAACTCCTGTTTGCCGAAGGACACTTTGTGTGCTACCAAACGTCACAACGTACTGGGTGATTATAAAGGAGCTCTACCAGGTGTCTCCAAAAGGTACATGTTGGGGTTGGCGTATTTCGAGATTAGGATTTGTCACTCCGATTGTCGGAGAGGTATCTCTGGGCCCTCTCGGTAATGCACATCACTAAGCCTTGCAAGCATTGCAACTAATGAGTTAGTTGCGGGATGATGTATTACGGAACGAGTAAAGAGACTTGCCGGTAACGAGATTGAACTAGGTATTGGAATACCGACGATCGAATCTCGGGCAAGTAACATACCGATGACAAAGGGACAACGTATTGTTTGTTATGCGGTCTGACCGAGATAAAAGATCTTCGTAGAATATGTAGGAGCCAATATGAGCATCCAGGTTCCGCTATTGGTTATTGACCGGAGACATGTCTCGGTCATGTCTACATTGTTCTCGAACCCGTAGGGTCCGCACGCTTAAGGTTACGATGACAGTTATATTATGAGTTTATGCATTTTTGATGTACCGGAAGTTTGTTCGGAGTCCCGGATGTGATCACGGACATGACGAGGAGTCTCGAAATGGTCGAGACATAAAGATTGATATATTGGAAGCCTATGTTTGGATATCGGAAGTGTTCCGGGTGAAATCGGGGTTTTACCGGAGTACCGGGAGGTTACCGGAACCCCCCGGGAGCTATATGGGCCATAGTGGGCCTTAGTGGAAAAGAGAAGAGGCAGCCCATCATGGGCCGCGCGCCCCTCCCCTCCCTTGGTCCGAATAGGAGAAGGAGAGGGGGCCGGCCCCTCTCTCTCCTTTCCCCCCTCCGCGAATCCTATTCCAACTAGGATTGGGAGGGGGGAATCCTACTCCCAGAGGGAGTAGGACTCTCCTGGCGCGCCTCTCCATGGCCGGCCGCACCTTCCTCTCTTAGTCCTTTATATACGGAGGCAGGGGCACCCCAGAAATACACAAGTTGATCCACGTGATCATATTCTTAGCCGTGTGCGGTGCCCCCTTCCACCATAGTCCTCGATAATATTGTAGCGGAGTTTAGGCGAAGCCCTGCTGCAGTAGTACATCAAGATCGTCACCACGCCGTCGTGCTGACAGAACTCTTCCCCGACACTTTGCTGGATCGGAGTCCGGGGATCGTCATCGAGCTGAACGTGTGCTAGAACTCGGAGGTGCCGTAGTTTCGGTGCTTGATCGGTCGGGCCATGAAGACGTACGACTACATCAACCAAACGCTTCCGTTGTCGATCTATAAGGTACATAGATCATACTCTCCCCTCTCGTTGCTATGCATCACTATGATCTTGCGTGAGCGTAGGAAATTTTTGAAATTACTACGAAACCCAACATAGGATAGTTGGATTTAAGCCTCAGTTCAGTTCCTACTACTTCCATATGTTCATAGCTGGCCTCAGAACCTTGATATTGTGTATTGAGTGGTTGTGCCACCATTTTGCAGGATGTCTCAAATATTTTTGAGCATTTATAGCTGTTATGCTGTCCGAGTCATCCCAGGTTCCTAAACAATCTGATGCATTTGCAAATCCCTTTCTCCTGTGTTCGATGTCTTTTGGGCCAGATTAATCACACTAACCAGTGTGTTGAGGTATTCCATTGCCTCGATATATATGTTGGAACTATTATTATGACCCTGGGTGTCCTAGAGAACCACCCAGTAATCTAGTAATGCTTTGTGTCCCAAGTGTGATGATTCTGGCCATCATTCTCGAAAGCATCCCGCGATGCTACTTAGTAGTAGGTATTCTACTCTTGGGTTCCTGACCCAAGATTCACTCCACTTACTTCATGTTGATAGTGTTTGCTCGTTCCTTTAGGTTATTATTAACCTTTGCATTAGTCCTCGAGGTCTGTGGTATTTCCTTCTTCCAAATACTATGAACCACTTATGGCAGAAGTTTGTTGGATCAAAAGATCACAATCAGAGTACTCTTGAGGAGTTCTCCATTCATAATTGTGACTCTGCCAGTCCTACCTCTCAGCATGGTTATCCGGAAGAAATATGTTGAACTTGTTCGACATACTAACCTATGCATCCACAACTCAGAAAGATATATGTTCCTTTGAGTTGTCCCTCTGTAGTTGTATTCCGATCCTTGTCTATCAGTTGATAGCCAAGTTTATGTCGTGCATTCGTGTTATCGATGCCTATTATTCTTGTGGTCCATTGAGCCATTCTATTCCGGAATGACTAGGAGAAACAAACTCCAGCACCTCATCCATTTCTTTGACTGGTCAAAGTAGTTGTTTTCCGCAGATCAAAATGCCAATCCAGCTTTTGTTCTGTTCTACCTCGGAGTATTACCCCCTTTATGTCAGGATTGTCATAGGAATTGCAGCATCTCTCATGAATTCTTGACGTCGTGATACTCTCTCCATCATTATTCATTTCTCGGTTTTCGTGTTGTTGCAACCGGAATGTCGACAAGTGAATTGTGATGTGTGAAATCAATACTCCTAGCAACCCCGTTGCTTGGTAGTTAAAGGACCATAACTTCATTCTTAGCATGTTGGTTATTGAATCATCGTTCTAAGGTAGATTGTGCTACCTAATCCTTGTTTCTGGTGCACTCTTCGATCAATGAGTTGGAGTGTGTCAATCCATCACTCTCTTGATCACATTGTCTTGCCCTGAAAAGCAAGATTGTTCTCGAGCTTAGTAACATATCGGTGGTTCGTGATGTTCCGAATATCTTCTCAGAAGTATTACCAGGTTGTCACCTGACCGCTATGTTGAGTTCGTGATCATGTTGGGTTTCCTCCAAACCATCCTTTCTCCAAGAATCTGTGTCGGATACGCTGAGCAAGTTGGTTAAGCTAAACAACAACTTGGAGAGTTGAAAGATAACAGCTTGTCCGACTCAGTTCATTCCAAAGGGATATCTTGCATGTGTGTGCGTGTGTGTTGAAGAAAGATGATATCTTCATCAATTGATCCTCGTGATCAATTGTCGGTGCTATTGTCTTACCCAAACTTTGAATTGAGTGTGGGCTATCATCAAATCAAATCAGAACCAACGATATTCGTAATGTGGTCTTACTCGTGGTTGATTCCTCGAGCATACATCATTATATTCTTTGGGTCTGACCAATGCTATCACCATGTTCACTTAATTATGGAATTCCATTTATATGGAAACCTGGATGAATTGTTGTTGAGCCCATCGACAACATCCATGTCCTCTCCATGATTTTGTCGAACATTAAGCGAGTGTTGGAAACTTTTGAAAGCATCTCTTCATGCTAGCTCATGAAGCATATGTTGGATGAAAGAAGTGACTTCCTCTGATTCACATGCATTTGGTGCAAGTTGCCGCCGTGAGTTCGAGAAAGTTAGTTTTGCTTCCTCTGGAATCATCCCAAGTCAGTCATGCACGTGCGAAGTATTCCATGGTCTGATAGACTGATCATCTTCATTCCATATGAATTCTATAGCACACTAAGCCACTGATTGACCTGTTCCAGGAAAAGAAGTTCTTGTGCTAGCCTAGGTCATGCACAAGATTTCGATATCCTCAATGATGGTTCCCCACTAGAACTCGGTAGTGTTTTATTATAAGACTACTATGTGGTCATACTTGTCTGGGACAACGTGTTCACATGTTGTAGCAGAACCAGCTCATGTTTTGGAGCTTGCTATCGCAGTTCATTCCCCGAGAATCTCGCAACGTCGTCTCGTCGATTTGTGTTGCAAACTTTCATTTTCCTTTCTAGACTCGATGAGTCTGGAATATCCTGACACCAACCAGATCTGAATCTCAGGCAGATATGATGGTTGGAGCATTTTCCAAGAACTATAATATTGGTCCCTCGATAACCGGTAAGTGGATGTCGTGGCCAACACATCCAACCGGAAGACCTATTATTGTAGTATCTCGATTGAAGAAAGTTGGCCACCTCCCCATGAGGATTTCATAGGATTTACCTCCGTAGTTAATCCTTATGGATTCTTGTGCTCCCGAAGTCCGACCTTTTACTTGATGTTCTATATATCAAACCATATCTATGAATGGGATACACTAGCACATCAAGGAGAACATTAGAAGCGGAGTGCTATATGTCTCTCGGTCGATCATCCAGATTTTGTTCCCTTGGCCTCGCTAAGGTGAAATATGAGAAAGTGTTATCTTCCTTTGCATCTGCATCACCCATCACCATTCATCATGGTGGTATGTTGTGTTGCCAGGATCCTTGACACGGATATTGGTAAAACCTTGATGAATATGGAGATGCTCAAGTTCTTGAGAGCACGCGCAAGCACCAGGTTTTACCGTTGGCGTTAACTGGGATTTGCTTCTAGTTTCCTCGGTTATGTTATAACCTTTTCAAATAGTGGACTCACTCTCGACTGTTGAGTTCTTCCCCAGTTACCAGAATCATTCCCAACATTTGCATTTTGTTCCCAGCTTGCACCTCAGTAGTTGTTGTTCAGGATCATCTTCAAAAGTGGACTTACCATGGGTCCCATCCATTTCCGATGATAAGCAAAATCATCCATTGCGTTGTCTTCAACAAGGGAGTCCACATCATCCTTTCTAGTCCAAGTATGTCATTCTTTTGAACTCCTTCAAATGATCGATTGTGATTGCCTTAGGCTGGTATAAAGAGTTTCAATGATCTCCGAATCAAAAGTAATTCTTTTTGCCACTTAAGGGAATAATTCTACGAGTCACCTTCCCCGAGGTATCACGTTACGAAATCATGGAAAATATCTCCTTGATACTTTGAAATTCATGCTCCATCTTATTCGAGTATGGAATGGTTGCCTACCTAGTGAACCTTCGCCAACCGTTTCACTCCGTCCCTCTAGGTGTATGCTTCGTGTCTCAGCTCGAGAGATGTTACTATGTCTCATTCCATGAGTTGATCTTGTGATCATTAAGATGATCCTAAGTTGCTCGAACCTCAGGAAGGTCGATTCTTCTTAAATTCTCCCTTTCTACTCGTTGTCATGTTGGATGTAGTTCTCAAAGCAAGACATCGAGATCAAGGTGATGCAATGAATCAACATCCTCGAGAAAGACATCTGGATCGTGAAGATTGTGTTAGCTTGTGTCCCTCTGTCTTCTTACCTCACGACTTGAATCTCGGGACGAGATTCTTGTTTAGTAGGGGTGAGCTGTCACATCCCTAGATTTTGGTGTTGCCTAGTGTTTGCATCTTGCTTGCATCATGTTTAAATTTCTGAAACTTGAATTGAGGATTATTGAAATCTCAGAAATCTGATTAAAAGAAGGGCAAGCACCCTTTAAATAGCATTCTGTGAAACCAAAATGCCCTTCTAAAATGTTCATCATCTTTGCCTTGGTCTAGAACCTCTGACAAAAATGGTGCACACTTTTCTAGGACAACAGAGGGTCACTGGATTAAATAATTAGTTAATTGCATTTGGGCATTTAAATGCTAGCGAGTATTTTAAATGCCCAAATAATCCCAAACCAAAAGGTTCCATGTTTGATATATTCTAAACATTGGGCATGCACAGTTTGGTGATTTTTGAAAGTGCCTAGATATTTTAGTAATGCCACAGACTTATAGAACAAAAGAAAAATAGAAATAAAAGAAAGAGAGAGAGAGAGAGAAGGACCTACCTGGGCCACTTGCCTGGCCGGCCCAGCTCGCTGGCCCAGCCCACTGGCCTCCTCCCTGTTGTCTTCCTCCTCTGCCAGGAGGACGAAGGCGCGTGCTCGCCGCGTGCGTCCACGCGCGAGCCACCTCCTGCTTCCCCGAAGCGCTCTGAGCCTTCCGTAGCGCCACGCCACCCCCCCAGAACCGTATGGATCGATCTCTCCCTCCCCTTGCTCTCCCCTCGCCTGTTCCTTGCCATGGCCGAAGCCTCCATGGACGCACCGCCGTCATTTGCCGCTGCCATCGACCTCCCCACGCCCATCCAGCTATGCCACGAGCTCCGCCTCGACCCCCGCGTCCTCTGCACCAATCCAGGCGCTGCCAGGAGCTCCGTGACGACGACCCTGAGCTCTTCTTCCTCCTCGGACCCGTGGATCACCGTCGGTCAATTCGCGCCACCGAGGACGTCCCCAAGCCCGCTGAGCCGTTCTTCGACCTCCCTGTGAGCTCCTGTTGTTTCCGCCTCGCTCTCCCCCCTCCGTTCCTGTTCCCTAGCCCCGTCTTCCGATCGAGCCCGAAGCTCCCCGCCGGCCATGTCGCCATCGTAGCTACGGCGCGCAACCGCGTTCGAGCTCACCGTTGCACTCACCGCACTTCCGTGAGTCGAACACGACTAACCACGGCTCCTCCCTTGCTCGGCATCGCCCAAACCATTGCCGGCCGAACTCCGCCGCCGCCCAACTCGCCGCCGCCGCCGCTACAGGCCAACCCCAGCTCCAGTCGCTGCCACCACTGGATGCGCGCGTGGCCCAGCAACCCATAGCCGCAACCCTCGCCCGAAACCGTCGCCCATAGCTCAATTCCGAGTGGACTCCGCCGCGGCTTGAGGTCGCCGCCGGCCAAACTCCGGCGTGCTGACGTGGCCGCGTAATTAGTGCTAATCACCGCCAGCTAAACCACTTTTAGACGCTGACAACAGGCCCCGCAGCGGGTCAAAGCCCAAGTCAACGCGGGATTAGTGTCTGACTCACTGGCCAATGGACCCCACGGGTCAGTTTTGACCCTGTTGACCTTGTTGACGTCGTGCTGTCGTCATGCTGACGCAGTAAGTGACTTTCTGGATTTTAAAATAATCCAGGAATTCCAGAAAATTGCCTAAACTTCTAAAAATCATAGAAATTCAACCATAACTCCAAATGAAATAATTTACATATGAAAAATTATCAGAAAAATTCAAGGAATCTGTTTATGGCCATTTCATGCATGTTTGAACAATGTTTGTCCTCTGTTTTGGACAAAAAAAATAAATGGCATTTAAATAATCATATATGGAGTTTGAATTTGAATTTTGTATTCAAACCAACTTCATTTAATTGTGTGCTAGTTGCATTAGCTCAATCAACAACATATTGCCATGTCATTATCATGCATCATGTTGTGCATTGCATTGATTGTGTTCCTTCTCTTGTCCGGTGGTTGTCCCCTCTCGGTAGACGTTGTACCGACGCTGTGATCGTTGACACCATGAAGACCCAATGATATCTTCAGAAGTCAGGCAAGCAAAACCCCCTTGTTCATTCGATACAATCCCACTCTCTCGCTCCTGCTCTCTTTTACTGCATTAGGACAACAACGATTCAACTGTTACTGCGGTAGTTGAACCCCTTATCCTCTGCATGACCTGTCATTGCCACAGTAAATAGATGAAACCCACTAGCATGAGTAGGAGTTGTTTGAGCCCTGATGTGCCTACTCATTCATGCTTGTTTGTCATGCCTGCTATTGCTTAGAGTTGTGTCAGGTCTGATTCATCGGGGATGAATTGGAACAGTGATGAACATGTCCTACTGTGTGAGCTAAGTGTGTGAACACGATTTGGTAAAGGTAGCGGTGAGAGGCCATGTAGGAGTACATGGTGGGTTGTCTCACTGAAACTGTCCTCAGGAACTGAGTTCTGTGTTTGTGATCCATGAAACAGCTACTACCACACATTGGGCCCTGAAATATGACCCCGCTCGACTTACTGACCCCTCTCGTCCTCTGTCCAGGAGTTGCAACTAGTTTCTGGTGTTTATAGGATATGTGTTGGCGGCCGTGCGTAGCGCTGACCCTAGGGGTGGGCTATGATGCGGTAGATACACTGTGGCCGGGTATGCCGGGCGCCCGTTTGGCGTCTCGGGACCCTGTACACATCGTTTGGGGCCGTTGAGGACACCCCGGCCGGATTTCCTTGCGGATGGAACCCGAATAGGCGATAAACCTGGACTAGAGACTTGTGCGGTTAGTCAGGTCATGGTCTACACCCACGTCGGTTTTCGCTTGAAGTCTGCCGAGCACATGTCGTGTGCAGACGCTAAGTGGTGGAAACATGTGTGAAGAAGTACACCCCTGCAGGGTTATAAATGATCTATTCGAATAGCTGTGTCCGCGGTAAAGGACTTCTGGGTTGCCTATAACAGTTCATAGACAAGTGAAAGTGGATAATCTAAAATACGCAAGATAAGCGTGAGTGCTATGGATGGCGTTCTCGTAGGGAGACGGGAGCGGATCCATAGTGGTGTATTGATATGGTGAATATGTGGACTCGTGTGCGCCACCTCAAAAGAGTTGCTTGCAGTCGTAGTTCAGGTTAGCCACTGAGTCAAAGCTGGCTTGCTGCAGTTAAACTCCACCCCCCCTTTGTTGATACCGATGCATATGTAGCTAGTTCTGATGTAAGTCTTGCTGAGTACTTTTGTAGTCACGTTTGCTTAATTTATATTTTGCAGAGAGACTCCAGTCTCGCTAGTAGTTTCACGTGGACTTCGACGTTAGCTTGATACCTCAGCTACGATCTTGTGCCCTCGGCAGGATCTGGTAGATAGTCAGGCTTCTTAGCCTTTTTTATTTGTAGATGTCTGTACTCAGACATATTAAGCTTCCGCATGTGCTTTGTATTGTATGCTATGATTGTTGGGTCATGAGACCCATGTTTGTAATATCTCGCTCCTTGGAGCCTATTGAATAAATACTTGAGTTGTAGAGTTATGTTGTGATGCCATGTTGTATTTACATATATCGAGCATATTGTGTGTATGATTGAAATGCTTGGTATGTGTGAGATCTGACAATCTAGTTGTTTATCCTTGGCAGCCTCTCTTATGGGGAAATGTAGTCTAGTGCTTCCATGAGCCATAGTAGTCCGCTACAGCCCGGTTCACCGGAGTCCTGCTAGCCCAGCACTACCACTCAGGACACTTGACTGGCCGGCATGTGATTCACTTCGTTCCTGTGTCTGTCCCTTCAGGGAAATGTCACGCGGTGACATCCGGAGTCCTGTTAGCCCAGTGCTACAGTCCGGATTCGCACGATGCTGACCGACATGCTCGATGTTGATTCATGTATGCCTGTTCCCGTAAGTTAGTGCCACTTTGGGTTCACGACTAGTCATGTCGGCCCGGGTTCTCTGTCATATGGACGCTAGCGACATTATCATATACGTGAGCCAAAAGGCGCAAACGGTCCCGGGCCATGGTAAGGCGACACCCGTGGAAATACGGTGCGTGAGGCCGCAAAGTGATATGAGGTGTTACAGGCTAGATCGATGTGCCTTATAATCGGGGTCCTGACACCGACCTTGGCAACGTGCCAATAGTAGGGTTTTCACCCAGATCTGCTCGAGGACCCTCCATCCAGCATCAGTGCAGGGGTCCGCCACCGATCACCACCGCCGCGCATGGAGCAGGCTGCACCAGCCGGATCAGATCTGACCGGTGACTAGGCCTACCATGCCGCCGCCACAGTTGAGGCCAGATCTGATCTGACCCGACGCCGCCACGGACGCCGTCCCGATGAGGACGCCGTCATCTCTCCGTGGGGCCGCCACCCCGGATCCATAGATCACGGCCGCTACAGCCGCGCCGATCAGCTAGAAAAGGGCCTCGCTGCTGCCTTCCCTGGAGCCATCCGGACTTCGCCGGAGGGCGCCTCGGGCGGCGGCGAGGAGAGGAAGGTGCTGCTGGGGAGGAAGATGCGTCGGCGGGAAGGTGGCAGCGGAGGAGAGATCCTGCGTTGGGTGGTGGTGGTGGCCGCGGCGCTATATCTTGTCATGTGTTTGTGTGTCAGCAGGTTGATCTTGCTTGGTTCTTCCAAGTTCTTTGGGATTTCTTTCTACAGCTTTTGGTTCTATTGAGTATTTTGGGGTCTTTGTCGTTTCTTTGTTTGTGGTTGTGCACCGTTGTATCAAGTGATGTGAGCTTCTAAAATTTCTCTCTTCTTTATATGACGTTTTCTGAAAGTTTTGAGTTGCCTGTAAAGGGGACTGAAAGTGCCTCCAACTGCACCTGGATTGGATCCATCTTTTTTGGCCGATTTGCGGGTGACAGGACAGCAGTCTGATCCTTCTTGCTGCCTACGGATACGATTCTCTTAGCTGCTTTCGGGTCATCCGTTTTGTCTTGTCTGCCTACGATTGTTGGACACATTGGAGTACTCCAATCCTGGCCCTTTGGTATGTTTTCTATTCATCTTTTTGTCCGCAATGGTGCTCTGTGCTGGCATGCGAAGTCTCGGAATTATTGCAATGGAAGTGAAACCCAAAGTCTGCAGCGTCTGGGCGTTTGTTTGAAGCCTGAATTATTCTGCGTCATGTCCCCCGATTGTTCTCACTTGTCTATTACAGTACCTCCCATGATTGTTCTCGTTTGTCCACCAACTGAATCTTCAAGCAGTTGATGGATAAGTTTCTACATTCTCTTATTCTCGTTCTGGATCTGATTCCTTGTTGTGATTTACACTGCTTTTGACCCTTTTTCTGCTTCTCCGTTCACCTTTTTTTTTGCTGGGATGGTGCTCTGTCCTTTCATGCCAAGTCTCTGAAATTTTTGTAGTGGAACCCTGAAGCCTGGGTGTTTGCTTGAAATCTGAATTATTATGCATCATCTCCCATGATTTTTCTGACTTGTCAATTATCTGAATCTTAATCAGTTCATAGATAAGATTCTACATTTTCCTATTCTAGTTATGGATCCGATTCCTTGTTGTGATCTGCAGTGCTTTTGACCATACTTTTGCCTGGCAGCAATTGTTTGAGTTGTCAGTAAAATTCAATGTTCTAGTCATCTTCTGTCAGCAGTTGCTCTTGGTTCTGTTAAGTATTTTTGGGGGATTTTGCCTATTGTCAGTTTGTCACCAGTTGCTCCTGTGACTTTATATTTTGTCAGTAGTTGGGGTCTTAGATCTCAGTACCTGCTGTCAAACTCTTGAAAGGAAATGGCATAAGGCTAATAGTTTTCTTCCTTCGTTTAATTCTGCTTGTGCGTTCCTCTGTTATCTCTGGACTGGTTGATTCTCTGCATTGTCATGCGGAAGTTTATGAATTTTCGTAGCAGCATTCTGAGATCTTTAAGTAGACCTTTATATTGGCATATGGTGGTGGACTTATTAAACCAGATCGGATTGCCAGATCTTCAAGTGTACCGTTTGGATCTTACGACTATCGGTCGCCAACTGCCAGTTAACTGAAGTACCTTTAACCTTGTGGGGTATAGTAAAATTGCTCATAGATCGTCCTGTATGCCTCCAATGCCTAGTTTTGCCCAAGTTCCAACTCCAATCACTTTCGGCCGTTTGAGGTAGTCCAACGTACATCTCAAATGAAGTCATCAGATGATGGTCTTAACTAACTAAATAAATAGATAAGGACTTAGGACCACCACAAATAAAACACTGATCATTAACAAATCCTAAAAACCAAGTGAACACGCGATCAAATCAGAGCCTAAACTATGAGACCATTCGATATGATTAGGCAGCCTACCCACTCTAGCAACTTCTGAAATGAAACCGGCTATGGATTAGTGTAAATCGCAAACTCCCAATACCTTTATATTGGCATATGGTGGTGGTGGGAGTGGGATGCTGCTTTGGTTGTTGTGTTAGTGAATGCGTGCACGTAGTCGTGTTGCAAGTGAAGAGGGACACATACCATTTAAAGGCTATGGTCGATGGTTATTTAAAACTTAGCAGCGTCACCGAATGATTGAGATTTTGTTTTGCATGGCATCGTCCGGAGTTTTCATGATGTGCTTTCCTATAATGTGCTCCTTCAAATTGGAAGGCTAGTTTTGGCATATAGGAGTCCCATGTTTACATCACTTTATTTTCTAGTTGTTATATTTGCACAATATAGTCAATAAAGCACTGAACTATAGATGTGGTCAACAGGTGACTATTTTAATTATGATTCTCCATGAGACAACATGATGATTGTTTTGCACATACGTCGGCAGTTTCAACACATAAATAATTAATTTAGGAGATCTAAAAAATATATTATTTTTTAAATTATGAAATCAAGGAAATATATATGTGTAAAGAAGAACTATAAATCCTAGGCTTTGTTTACGAAATTATTGGAGGAACTACGGCTTAAGTCCACCCTGTAAAGCACCCTAGTTTTTGCATATTTGCAGTGATAGTATTGTAGCGTTCTAAAATCATGGTACAAGACATATTTGCAGACTACTCCAATTTGTTTGTTTGCTTTCTGCAATTTATTCCTGTTGATGTGACGTGAAAGTTTGGAGTGACAGTCTACGTCTTCTCCCTTTCTGGTAGCGATTGTTGGAGATTCTGATGTTGGGAAGTTTCAGTATATTGGTTATTTGTACTACTCCTACTCCTACTGCTTATCTTCTGATGCGAAGTCTTTGAATTTTTGTAGCGGAATCCTGAAATCTGTAGTGTCTTTGTGTTTGTTTCAAGTCTTAAGTACGTACTATTATGCATCATATCCCATGATTGTTCTCACTTGTCTACCATTTCCCATGGTTTTCCTGACTTGCCCATTATCTGAATCTTAATCAGTTCATGGATAAGATTCTACATTTTCTTATTCTGGTTCTGGATCCGATTCCTTGTTGTGATCTGCACAGATTTTGACCATTTTTTTCTTTGGCAGCAATTGTTGGAGGTGTCAGTAAAATTCAGTGTTCTGGTCATCCTCTGTCGGCAGTTGCTCTTGGTTGTGTTGAGTTTTTTTTGTTGGGATTTTTTCTATTGTCAGCGGTTGCTTTTGGTTATGTTAGTACAGTGGGACTTTGTATTTTTGTCAGAAGTTGGGGTCTTAGATATCAATGTCTGTTGTCGAACTGTTGAAAGAAAATGGTATAAGGCAGTCTGAGGTTTGGGAGCGGCAATGTCATGCGAAAGTTTTTCTGAATTTTGGGAGCGGCAGTCTGAGGTTTCTGTCAGTAACAGAGCCCTTGCAGTTGCTGGATAAGTTGTCCTCCATGTGATTGTTCCGACTGAATCTTAATCAATCAAAGGTGATGGTCTACTGTTTTTTCACTCGTGGGATGCACCGCTGGCTAAACAAAAGGTGGTGAGAGTTGTCTGCAAGTTTCTTTAACGAAAGTTTTTCTAAAGCATCTGTGCATATCACACGTGAGGGGGTGAGTTTGAGGAAGAAGGTGAGAAACACAGAGAGAGAGAGAGAGAGAGAGAGAGAGACAGAGAGAGAGAGAGAGAGACAGAGAGGTGATATTCAGAATGCCACTTCCTCATTCATGCCGTTCTCTCCTGAACTAGGCTGGGACATCTGCCTCACCTAGATGGGCTACAAGCGCACACACACTTACGGCCCAAGGCCACTGCAGTCCAACTTTTTTTCACTAAAAGAAAAGAAAAGAAGGTCTGACACTGTGGACGGCTTGTACTTGGATCGGATGCAGAATATCCTGCCTCAATAGATGATTGAGGGGCTTTGCCCGTTGTAATGAATCATACCGAGTTCCCATTCCAACTTGGTTCTGTTCTTCGTGGGGACTGTATCGACTTCGGAACTGTTCCTTGGTGCACATGGCATAACGATCCAATGATCTCAACCAAAGTTGCATTTCCCTTAACTGCTCATAGATCCCCCTGTATGCCTCCAATGCCTAGTATTGCCCGAGTTTCAACTCCAACCACTTGCGAACATTTTGAGGTAGTCTGGCATCTCGGAATGAACTCGCTAAGATGATAGTCTTATCAACAACAAACAAAAGTACAAAACTAAAAATAATAATTAGAAAACGGCATAGAACCACCACAATGTGAACAAATCCTAAAAGCCCAAATGAACATGCGATCGAATCGGATCCTAAACTATGAGAACAATCGATACGGTTAGGCAACCACCCACTCTAGCAACGCATCAAATCAAACTGGCTATGAACTAGTGTAATTCACAAAATTCCAAGACCTTTGTATTGGCATATGGTGGTGGCAGGAGTGGGATAATGCTTTGGTTGTTGTGTTAGTGAATGCATGAACACACTCGCGTTGCAAGTGAAGAGGTACATGGCCACCATTTAAAGGCTCAGGGCGATGTGTATTTAAAGCCCTGCATTGTCACCAATTAATTACGATTTGGTTTTGCTTGGCATTGTTCAGAGTTTTTATTTCCCTATCGTGTGCTTCATCAAATTGGAAGGTTAGTTTTGGCATATGGAAGTCCCATGTTTATATCGCTTTATTTTCTAGTTGTCATATTTTAGTAAATGAAGCGTTGAACATTAGGGAGTCAGACTGCACCTGCACTCATGCCGGAATTAACTCCGGTGAACGATGACAACGCCGGCAGCGAGGTGTGACCATATACACCCACCCCGACCGTTCCCTTCGTTGCTGAACTTCCAAATTTTTCAGTGCTTAACACCCCTGTTGGGATGGTGCCTTGTCCGATGATGAGAAGTTTCTGAATGTTTGTGGGGCAACCCGGATGTTTGCTTCAAGTCTTAATGATCCCATGAAAAAAAAAACAATCTTAACGAAGGCGATCACGGCAAGGGGTCGGGCTCCTCCTCCGCCTTCGGCCGACCCCGTCATCCACATTGACGGCAAAGCGGCCAGCCACGCCCTAAACATGTTCGATGAAATGGCCGGGAGGTAATCTTTTTCTTTTGCTTGCTTTGCTCCGTTCATCTATGCTTCGGCCGTTTGGAATACTTGCTTGAGCTTTGGCCATTGATTTTTGTAGCCAAAATGTGTCCTACACATATACAGAGATGTTGGCCGAGAGCACGGTGAATTTGAGTGCCCCCCTTGGCGATTTCGATGCATCATACGTCGAGGTCGACGCGGAGGTGAATGATGAGAATGAAGATGATGATGAAGTGCAAGAGATCGAGGAGGCCGACTATGATGCTAGGGTGGGGAGGAACGGTAACTACACGGAGACGGAGGATGTTAAAGCATGGGAAAACATCTCTCTTGACTCCATTGCTGGCAAAGGATCAAACCTATGACAACTATTGGAAAAGGATCAAAGACAAATTTCATTAAATGATGCCATTCCCATCAAGCCGGAGCTTGAAGGGCCTTCAAGGCCGTTGGGAGACCATCAACAAAGCTAGCGGTCGTTGGGCCAGATGCTTGGAGCAAGTGCGGAATGCACCACCAAGTGGCGTCACTATTGATGATTTTTTTTGGAAATGGAGGCAAGCCCCCGGCCTCTGCATTATGAAGATGCATGCAACCATTTTATTAAGAATCCACAAAGTAGCGACAAAAAAGGTCCAAATAGCTCGCAAACGGAGCAAAGCAAATAAGAAAATTACATGCTGACACCAGCCGATATGGTAATATGTAGGATAATTAAGCTCCCTAGACTCCTATCCTGTTATGCGAGCGCCATCCGAACCGGTTGAATATAGCCCGAGCTACCATCTCCCATTGGTTGTACCCAGTAACCAAAGGCTCTCTGGAGTCCATAGGAGTGAGTAAGGACCACACATGTATCCAAGCTGTAGCTCTGAAGATAACTTGCAAGAAAGTTAAAGAGTGTTGTCTTTTAAAGATCATATCATTCCTGCAGTTCCATATAGCCCATAATAGCGCACATATTCCAATCCGAATACGAGCCGCAGTAATCTGTTCAACCCCAGCTAACCACGTCCCAAACAACGACGCAATATCGACTGGAGGAGTAATGTTGAAAGCTATATGAATCGTTCTCCAAAGTAATTTGGCAAGTGGGCATTCAAGAAATAAGTGTTGTATTGTTTCATCATGATCACAAAAACAGCACCGTGAACTCCCTACCCATCGCCTTTTAATTAAGTTATCCTTTGTGAGTATCATTTGCTTGTGGACAAACCACATAAATATTTTAATCCGCAAAGGAACCTTAACCCTCCAGATGTGTAGTGATCTTGAGATTGGGCCAGAATTAATCAAATCCAAGTAGAAAGATTTCACCGTAAAGATCCCGTTCTTATCTAACTTCCATTGTATCGAATCCGGCTGGTCAGAGAGTTGAACTTCTATCAATCTCCGAACCAAGTGCATCCAGGCATTCCATCGCTCACCAACTAACGCACGTCGAAACTGGATATTCAGGGGAATAATTTGAAGAATTGTGCCTAGTAATCTTCCTTACGTTGCGCAAGATTATAAAGGGTGGGGTATTGGACGGCCAGAGGCGTGTATCCTAACCAAGTGTCCTCCCAAAATCTTGTGGACATCCCATTGCCAACCAAGAATTTGACCCTACCAAAGAACAAGTCATTCGTTCGCATAAGTCCTTTCCAGAATGGCGAATCAGTTGGTCTCATGGTAACCTGGGCTAATATTTTGGATTGTAGATACTTATTTCGCAAGATTTGTGACCACATACCCTCCGGCTCTGTCTCTAGCCTGTAAAGCCATTTGCTCACAAGGCATTTATTCTTAATCTCTAAATTCTCAATACCGAGACCCCTTTGGTATTTAGGTCGGCAGAGAATATCCCATCGCGCAAGATGGTATTTCCTCTTGGCCTCATCGGACTGCCAAAAGAAACGAGATCTAAAGAAATCAAGACGCTTCCGGACTCCTTTCGGAATTTTGAAGAACGAAAGAAGAAACATCGGCATACTAGTCGGTACCGAATTAATCAGGACTAGCCGACCTCCATATGACATAAGCTTGCCTTTCCAGCAACTTAGTTTCTTTTAAATTCGTTCTTCAATACACTTGCATTCTTTATTGGATAGTTTACGGTGATGAATTGGTATGCCCAAGTAATTGAATGGTAAAGCACCTAATTCACATCCGAACAATTGTCTAGAAGTGTGTTCCTCGTCTTTGGCCTTCCCAAAGCAGAATGACTCGCTCTTATGAAAATTAATTTTTAATCCTGACAGTTGTTCGAAGAGACATAAGATGAGTTTCATATTACGTGCCTTAGCCATATCATGTTCCATGAATAGAATATTGTCGTCCGCATATTGTAGAATGGATACCCCTCCATCGACTAGATGAGGAACTAAGCCTTCTACATGGCCATGCTGTTTGGCCCTGCCAATAAGGACGGCTAGCATGTCAGCCACAATATTAAATAGAAGAGGAGACATGGAATCCCCTTGTCTCAGCCCCTTATGAGTCTGGAAATAATGACCTATGTCATCATTCACCTTGACTCCTACACTACCTTTCTGGACTTGGGTATCTACTTGGTGCCTCCAGGTTTCACTAAAGCCCTTCATGCGCATTGCCCGCTGAAGAAAAGGCCACTTGACTTTATCATATGCCTTTTCAAAATCCACTTTGAAGATAACCCCATCTAGTTTCTTCGAGTGGATCTCGTGAATCGTTTCATGCAAGACGACCACCCCTTCTAGTATGTGTCGCCCTGACATAAACGCTGTTTGATTTGGTTGGACCACATGTTGAGCAATTTGTGTCAATCTATTGGTTCCAACCTTTGTAAAAATTTTGAAACTCACATTTAGCAAACAAATGGGCCTGAATTGTTCTATCCGAATTGCCTCCTCTTTCTTTGGTAGAAGCGTTATCGTACCAAAGTTGAGATGGAACAACTCCAAGTGACCGTTGAAGAAATCATGAAACATAGGCATAAGATCATCTTTAATAATATGCCAACATTTCTTATAGAATTCAGCAGGAAACCCATCTGGTCCCGGTGCTTTATTCGGTTTCATTTGTGTAATTGCCTGAATAACCTCTTTTTCAGTAAACGGGGCAGAGAAGAAGTCATTCTCCGCTGCCTGTAATTGAGGTATGTCCTCAAGCCTGGATTCATCCAGTGCCACCTTGCTTGTATTAGAGGGGGTCCAAAAAGTTGCTTATAATAATTAGAGATATATGCTTTCAGATTTTCGTGCCCCACAAGTGTCCCCTCGCCCTGTTCAAGCTGGATAATCTTCTTCTTTCTATGTTTGCCATTTGCAACCATATGGAAGAATTGTGTATTATCGTCCCCTTGGACAACCTAAAGTGTTTTAGCACGCAATGCCCACTTGAGCTCCTCTTCTCTCAACAGAGCTCGTAGGCCTTGCTCAGCTTCAGACTTGGATGTTTGCTCATTAACCGAAAGAAGAGTGGCTTCAGCCTTTAAGTCAAGTGCCTCAATTAATTTGGTAAGACACTCTCTTTCGTGTTTGTAAATCCCACTCTCATTTCTGGCTCAACCTCTCAAGAACTGTCGGAGATGTCTAATCTTGTTTTGCCATCTCTCAACATGCGTCCTTCCACTAATCGGCTTAGCCCATTCGCGTGCAATGAGTTCCAAAAATCCTTCTCTCTCAAACCAGCTTTGTTCGAAGGAGAAAACATTTTTGTTTGCCACATGGGTAGCCTCACCCGAGTCTAAAAATAATGGTGTATGATCTGAGATCGCTCTCTGCATCGCATGAACCGACACCAAATGATATTTTTGTTCCCACTCCACACTCGCAAGCACCCTATCCAACTTTTCATAAGTCGGAATGGGTAACGAGTTGGCCCATGTAAACTGTCTACCAGTGAGTTCAATTTCTCTCAAATTAAGACTCTCGATAATCATGTTAAACATCATAGACCAACGACCATCAAAATTGTCATTATTCTTTTCATCTCTCCTCCTGATAATATTAAAATCTCCCCACAAGGATTGGCAGATTTTCATTTCCACAAATCCGCACTAAATCAGTTAAAAAGTCTGGTTTGAATTCAGGTTGTGCTGCCCCGTAAAGAGCAACAAGAGACCACCGAAACCCGTCTAGTTTTGATCTCACCCTAAACTTAACCGAAAAGTCCCCCTGGACCACATTAAGTACCTCAAGCGTCTCACACCACACTCCTAGCAAAATCCCACCGGATCTTCCTCTAGGAGGTAAGATGTGCCAGTCAAAATAGATACCATTGGATAGATTTTGAAGAAATTGTTAAGTAAAATTATTGCGTCCTGTCTCCAACAGTGCAATAAATTCCAGATGTTTTTCTATCGTTGTCTCCGCTAAGAACCTTTGTTTAGCCAAGTCAGCTAGACCTCTGCTATTCCAAAAGAGTCCCTTCATAAGTCATCACGAAATTTTTTCTTAAGATTAACTCGAGTACTTCTACGTATCGCCGAGGTAGGATAAATTTTCCGCTTCCAGGATCGTTTGGGCTTTTCCCCAACACCCTATGGGAGAGTAGGATCGGCTACGACAGAAACCGCGCCCTCCATCATGAGAGGCTGTACTATGTCAGTAGTCTCCGACCCCTCTGATACGTCTCCAACGTATCTATAATTTTTGATTGCTCCATGCTATATTATCTACTGTTTTGGACATTATTGGGCTTTATTATCCACTTTTATATTATTTTTGGGACTAACCTATTAACCGGAGGCCCAGCCCAGAATTGCTGTTTTTGCCTGTTTTAGGGTTTCGAAGAAAAGGAATATCAAACGGAGTCCAAACGGAATGAAACCTTCGGGAATGTTATTTTCTCACCGAATACAACTCAGGAGACTTGGACCCTACGTCAAGCCAATTAACAGGAGGCCACGAGGTAGGGGCGCGCGCCCTCCACCCTCGTGGGCCCCCTGTTGCTCCACCGACATACTTCTTCCTCCTATATATACCCACGTACCCCCAAACGATCAGATACAGAGCCAAAAACCTAATTCCACCGCTGCAACTTTCTGTATCCATGAGATCCCATCTTGGGGCCTGTTCCGGAGCTCCGCCGGAGGGGGCATCGATTACGGAGGGCTTCTACATCATCATCCAAGCACCTCCGATGAAGCGTGAGTAGTTTATTTCAGACCTACGGGTCCATAGTTAGTAGCTAGATGGCTCCTTCTATCTTTTTGGATCTCAATACAATGTTCACCCCCTCTCTCATGGAGATCTATTCGATGTAATCTTCTTTTTGCGGTGTGTTTGTTGAGACCGATGAATTGTGGGTTTATGATCCAATCTATCTATGAATAATATTTGAATCTTCTCTGAATTCTTTTATGTATGATTGGTTATCTTTGCAAGTCTCTTCGAATTATCAGTTTGGTTTGGCCTACTAGATTGGTTTTTCTTGCCATGGGAGAAGTGCTTAGCTTTGGGTTCGCTCTTGCGGTGTCCTTTCCCAGTGACAGAAGGGGCAGCAATGCACGTATTCTATTGTTGCCATCGAGGATAACAAGATGGTTTTTTTATCATATTGCATGAAACTATCCCTCTACATCATGTCATCTTGCTTAAGGCGTTACTCTATTTTTAACTTAATACTCTAGATGCATGCTGGATAGCGGTCGATGAGTGGAGTAATAGTAGTAGATGCAGGCAGGAGTCAGTCTACTTGTCTCGGACGTGATGCCTATATACATGATCATACCTAGATATTCTCATAACTATGCTCAATTCTGTCAATTGCTCAACAGTAATTTGTTCACCCACCGTAGAATACTTATGCTCTTGAGAGAAGCCACTAGTGAAACCTATGGCCCCGGGTCTCTTTCTCATCATATAAATCTCCATCACTTTATTATTGCTTTGCTTTTACTTTGCCTTTTACTTTTCACTTTGCATCTCTATACCAAAATACCAAAAATATTATTTATCATCTCTATCAGATCTCACTTTCGTAAGTGACCGTGAAGGGATTGACAACCCCTAAGCGCGTTGGTTGTGTTGAGCTATTGTTTTTGTGTAGGTACAAGGGACCCACACGTAGCCTCATACTGGATTGATACCTTGGTTCTCAAAAACTGAGGGAAATACTTACGCCACTTTGCTGCATCATCCTCTCCTCTTCGGGGAAATCCAACGTAGTGCTCAAGAGGTAGCAAGAAAAATTTCTGGCGCCGTTGCCGGGGAGTCTGCGCAAAAGTCAACATACCAAGTACCCATCACAATCCCTATCTCCCGCATTACATTATTTGCCATTTGCCTCTCGTTTTCCTCTCCCCCACTTCACCCTTGCCGTTTTATTCTCCCTATCTCTCTATCCTCCCTCTCTTTCTCTATTTGCCTCTTTTTGCCCATTTGCCTTTTGTTTGCTCGTGCGTTGGATTGCTTGTTTGTCGCGATGGCTCAAGATAATACTAAATTGTGTGACTTCACCAATACCAACAATAATGATTTCCTTAGCACTCCGATTGCTCCTCTCACCGATGCTGAATCTTGTGAAATTAATGCTGCTTTGCTGAATCTTGTCATGAAAGATCCGTTTTCCGGCCTTCCTAGTGAAGATGCCGCTACCCATCTGAATAGCTTCGTTGATTTGTGTGACATGCAAAGGAAGAAATATGTCGATAATGATATTGTTAAATTGAAGCTATTTCCTTTTTCGCTTAGAGATCGTGCTAAAGCTTGGTTTTCATCTTTGCCTAAAAATAGTATTGATTCATGGAACAAGTGCAAAGATGCTTTTATCTCTAAGTATTTTCCTCCCGCTAAGATCATCTCTCTTAGAAATGATATTATGAATTTTAAGCAACTTGATCATGAACATGTTGCACAAGCTTGGGAGAGAATGAAATTAATGATACGTAATTGCCCTACTCATGGTTTGAATTTGTGGATGATTATACAAATTTTTTATGCCGGATTGAATTTTGCTTCTAGAAATCTTTTAGATTCGGCCGCGGGAGGCACTTTTATGGAAATCACTTTAGGAGATGCTACTAAACTCCTAGATAATATTATGGTTAATTATTCTCAATGGCACACTGAAAGATCCACTAATAAAAAAGTGCATGCGATAGAAGAAATTAATGTTTTGAGTGGAAAGATGGATGAACTTATGAAATTATTTGCTACTAAGAGTGTTTCTTCTGATCCTAATGATATTATTTTGTCTACTTTGATTGAGAATAATAATGAATCTATGGATGTGAATTTTGTTGGTAGGAACAATTTTGGTAACAACGCGTATAGAGGAAATTTCAATCCTAGGCCTTATCCTAGTAATCCCTCTAATAATTATGGTAATTCCTACAACAATTCTTATGGAAATTATAATAAGATGCCCTCTGATTTTGAATATAATATTAAATAATTTATTTCTTCGCAAAAGAATTTTAATGCTATGATTGAAGAAAAATTGCTTAAGATTGATGATTTGGCTAGGAACGTTGATAGAATTTCTCTTGATGTTGATTCTTTAAAGATTAGACCTATTCCTCCTAATAATGATATCAATGAGTCTCTCAAAGCCATGAGAATTTCCATTGATGAGTGCAAGGAAAGAACCGCTAGCACGCGTGCTATGAAAGATGCCTTTATTAAAGCGTGTTCTTCTAGTTCCTATGAAAATAATGATGAAGATCTAAAAGTTATTGATGTGTCCCCTATTAAATATTTGTTTTGCAATATTAATCTTGATAATGATGGGACTGAATATGATCCACCTTTACCTAGAAGGCGTTCTAAAAATTCGAAGTATTTAGATCTTGATGGTGAAATTTATAAAAGTGGGATTAAAAGAAATAAAACCCTAGATGATGCTAAACCCACTATATTGGATTTCAAGGAATTTAATTATGAAAATTGCTCTTTGATTGATTGTATTCCCTTGTTGCAATCCGTGCTAAATTCTCCTCATGCTTATAGCCAAAATAAAGCCTTTACCGAACATATCGTTGTTGCCTTGATGCAATCTTATGAAGAAAAACTTGAGTTGAAAGTTTCTATCCCTAGAAAACTTTATGATGAGTGGGAACCTACTATTAAAATTAAAATTAAAGATTATGAGTTTTATGCTTTGTGTGATTTGGGTGCTAGTGTCTCTACTATTCCCAAAACTTTGTGTGATTTGCTAGATTTCCGTGATTTTGATGATTGCTCTCTAAACTTGCATCTTGCGGATTCCACTATTAAGAAACCTATGGTAAGAATTAATGATGTTCTTATTGTTGCAAATAGGAATTATGTGCTCGTAGATTTTATCGTTCTTTATATAGATTGCAATCCTTCTTGCCCTATTATTCTTGGTAGACCTTTCCTTAGAACGGTTGGTGCAATTATTGATATGAAGGAAGGGAATATTATATTTCAATTTCCATTAAAAAAGGGCATGGAACACTTCCCTATAAAGAAAATAAAATTACCATATGAATCTATCATGAGAGACACTTATTGATTGCCTACCAAAGATGGCAATATCTAGACCTATTCTTGCTTGTTATGCCTAGCTAGCGGCGTTAAACGATAGCGCTTGTTGGGAGGCAACCCAATTTTATTTTTATTCCTTGCTTTTTGCTCCTGTTTAGTAATAAATAAATTATTTAGCCTCTGTTTTGGTTGTGTTTTTTTGTTTTCAATTAGTGTTTGTGCCAAGTAGAACCGTTGGGAAGACGTGGGGAAAATCTTGTTGAACTTGCTGTAAAAAACAGAAACTTTAGCGCTCACGAGAACTGCTGTAATTTTTATTTGGAGAGTGCTATTTAGTTAATTCTTTTTGAAGATGATTAATAGATAAATTCCTCACGTCCAGAAATTTATTTTAGAATTTTTGGGGTTCCAGATCTTGCGCTAGCTACAAATTACTACAGACTGTTCTGTTTTTAACAGATTCTGTTTTTTGTGTGTTGTTTGCTTATTTTGATGAATCTATGGCTAGTAAAATAGTTTATGAACCATAGAGAAGTTGGAATACAGTAGGTATAACACCCATATAAATAAATAATGATTTAATTACAGTACCTTGAAGTGGTCTTTTGTTTTTTCTTTCGCTAACGGAGCTCACGAGATTTTCTACTTTAAGTTTTGTGTTGTGAAGTTTTCAAGTTTTGGGTAAAGATTTGATGGATTATGGAACAAGGATTGGAAAGAGCCTAAGCTTGGGGATGCCCATGGCACCCCCAAGATAATCTAAGGACACCTAAAAGCCAAATCTTGGGGATGCCCCGGAAGGCATCCCCTCTTTCGTCTACTTCTATCGGTAACTTTACTTGGAGCTATATTTTTATTCACCACATGATATGTGTTTTGCTTGGAGCGTCTTGTATTATTTGAGTCTTTGCTTGTTAGTTTACCACAATCATCCTTGCTGTACACACCTTTTTAGAGAGCCATACATGATTGGAATTTGATAGAATACTCTATGTGCTTCACTTATATCTTTTGAGCTTTATAATTTTGCTCTAGCGCTTCACTTATATCTTTTAGAGCACGGTGGTGGATTTGTTTTATAGAAACTATTGATCTCTCATGCTTCACTTAGATTATTTTGAGAGTCTTAATAGCATGGTAATTTTTTTAAAATCCTAATATGCTTGGTATGCAAGATTAATAATTAAACTTTCTTATGAGTGTGTTGAATACTAAGAAAAGTTTGATGATTGATGATTGTTTTGAGATATGGAGGTAATAATATAAAAGTCATGCTAGTTGAGTAGTTGTGAAATTGAGAAATACTTGTGTTTAGTTTTGAAAGTCCCATAGCATGCACGTATGGTAAACTTTATGCAACAAATTTGAAACATGAGGTGTTATTTGTTTGTCTTCCTTATGAGTGGCGGTCGGGGGCGAGCGATGGTCTTGTCCTACCAATCTATCCCCCTAGGAGCATGCGCGTAGTACCGAGGTTTTTGATGACTTGTAGAGTTGCAATAAGTATGTGAGTTCTTTATGACTAATATTGAGTGCATGGATTATACGCACTCTCACCCTTCCATCCTTGCTAGCCTCTTCGGTACCGTGCATTGCCCTTCCTCACATTGAGAGTTGGCGCAAACTTCGCAGGTGCATCCAAACCCCGTGATATGATACACTCTTTCACACATAAACCTCCTTATATCTTCCTCAAAACAGCCACCATACCTACCTATTATGGCATTTCCATAGACATTCCGAGATATATTGCCATGCAACTTTCCGTCATTCCGTTCATCATGACACATTCATCATTGTCATATTGCTTAGCATGATCATGTAGTTGACATAGTATTTGTGGAAAAGCCACCGTTCATAATTCTTTCATACATGTCACTCTTGGTTCATTGCATATCCCGGTACGCCGCCGGAGGCATTCATATAGAGTCATCTTTGTTCTAGTATCGAGTTGTAAATAAATAGAAGTGTGATGATCATCATTTTCTAGAGCATTGTCCCAAGTGAGGAATATATATATATATATATATATATATATATAAAGAGAGAAGGCCCAAAAAATGAGAGAAAAAGAGAGAAGGGACAATGTTGCTATCCTTTTACCACACTTGTGCTTCAAAGTAGCACCATGGTCTTCATAGTAGAGAGTCTCTCATGTTATCACTTTCATATACTAGTGGGAATTTTTCATTATAGAACTTGGCTTGTATATTCCAACAATGGGCCTCCTCAAGTGCCCTAGGTCTTCGTGAGCAAGCAAGTTGGATGCACACCCACTAGTTTCTTTTGTTGAGCTTTCATACATTTATAGCTCTAGTGCATCCGTTGCATGGCAATCCCTACTCCTTGCATTAACATCAATCGGTGGGCATCTCCATAGCCCATTGATTAGCCTCATTGATGTGAGACTTTCTCCTTTTTTGTCTTCTCCACATAACCCCCCTCCATTATATTCTATTCCACCCATAGTGCTATGTCCATGGCTCGCGCTCATATATTGCGTGAAATTTTATAGGTTTGAGATTACTAAAGTATGAAACAATTGCTTGGCTTGTCTTCGGGGTTGTGCATGATGATGGCATTCTTGTGTGACGAAAATGAAACATGACTAAACCATATGATTTTGTAGGGATGAACTTTCTTTGGCCATGTTATTTTGAGAAGACATAATTGCTTAGTTAGTATGCTTGAAGTATTAACATTTTTATGTCAATATGAACTTTTATCTTGAATCTTTCAGATCTGAATATTCATACCACAATTAAGAAGAATTACACTAAAATTATGCGCCGCATCAAAAATTCTATTTTTATCATTTACCTACTCGAGGACGAGCAGGAATTAAGCTTGGGGATGCTTGATACGTCTCCAACGTATCTGTAATTTTTGATTGCTCCATGCTATATTATCTACTGTTTTGGACATTATTGGGCTTTATTATCCACTTTTATATTATTTTGGGACTAACCTATTAACCGGAGTCCCAGCCCAGAATTGCTGTTTTTTTTCCTGTTTTAGGGTTTCAAAGAAAAGGAATATCAAACGGAGTCCAAACGGAATGAAACCTTCGGGAACGTGATTTTCTCACCGAATACAACTCAGGAGACTTGGACCCTACGTCAAGCCAATTAACAGGAGGCCATGAGGTAGGGGGGCGCGCCCTCCACCCTCGTGGGCCCCCTGTTGCTCCGCCGACGTACTTCTTCCTCCTATATATACCCACACACCCCAAACGATTAGATATGGAGCCAAAAACCTAATTCCACCGCCGCAACTTTCTGTATCCACGAGATCCCATCTTGGGGCCTGTTCCGGAGCTCCGCCGGAGGGGGCATCGATCACGGAGGGCTTCTACATCATCATCCAAGCCCCTCCGATGAAGTGTGAGTAGTTTATTTCAGACCTACGGGTCCATAGTTAGTAGCTAGATGGCTTCTTCTCTCTTTTTGGATCTCAATACAATGTTCTCCCCCTCTCTCGTGGAGATCTATTCGATGTAATCTTCTTTTTGCGGTGTGTTTGTTGAGACTGATGAATTGTGGGTTTATGATCCAGTCTATCTATGAATAATATTTGAATCTTCTCTGAATTATTTTATGTATGATTGGTTATCTTTGCAAGTCTATTCGAATTATAAGTTTGGTTTGGCCTACTAGATTGGTTTTTCTTGCCATGGGAGAAGTGCCTAGCTTTGGGTTTGATCTTGCGGTGTCCTTTCCCAGTGACAGAAGGGGCAGCAAGGCACATATTGTATTGTTGCCATAGAGGATAACAAGATGGGGTTTTTATCATATTGCATGAAACTATCCCTCTACATCATGTCATCTTGCTTAAGGCGTCACTCTGTTTTTAACTTAATACTGTAGATGCATGCTGGATAGCGGTCGATGAGTGGAGTAATAGTAGTAGATGCAGGCAGGAGTCGGTCTACTTGTCTCGGGCGTGATGCCTATATACATGATCATACCTAGATATTCTCATAACTATGCTCAATTCTGTCAATTGCTCAACAATAATTTGTCCACCCACCGTAGAATACTTATGTTCTTGAGAGAAGCCACTAGCGAAACCTATGGCCCCCGGGTCTCTTTCTCATCATATCAATCTCCATCACTTTATTATTGCTTTGCTTTTGTACTTTTCCTTTTACTTTTCACTTGCATCTCTATACCAAAAATACCAAAAATATTATTTATCATCTCTATCAGATCTCACTTTCGTAAGTGACCGTGAAGGGATTGACAACCCCTAAGCGCGTTTGTTGCGTTGAGCTATTGTTTTTGTGTAGGTATGAGGGACTCGCGCGTAGCCTCCTACTGGATTGATACCTTGGTTCTCAAAAACTGAGGGAAATACTTGCGCTACTTTGCTGCATCATCCTCTCCTTTTTGGGGAAATCCAACGCAGTGCTCACGAGGTAGCACCCTCCTCATCTTCGGCCTCCGTATCAGGCAATAGGTTGTTACAAATATTTGCGAGATCAACCATTCCTAGGTTGTTAATTTCATCATCATTCAAGGGTTTGATGGAAGCAAGATTATGAATAATTTTGGAGGCCCTCTCCGCTTCCAAGTCTAAAAGATCATTTACGGATTTGGCAACATCGGTTTCATTGGATCCAAAAGAAATTCCTAAGTCATTAGCCTTATCCACTATTTCATTCTCAGTGAAATGCAAAAAAGAACAACTTTTATCAAAAGGCGTACCTGTATTAGCCTCGGCATGACGAAGCATGGCTGCCCTCTTGGCACGCGCTAGCTGCATGCCGTCCGCATCCGGCTGACCCTGGATCCGGTTACTGACACGCATGCCAGCCATCACCGGATCCACGATCCCGCCGAAGGTAATAAGCTCGTCCACCGTCCTCTCCCGAGAAGCATGGTCCCGACTCCCACACCCTGCCCCTAACGTCAGTGAAGGAGGGTAGGGCATGGTCATGTGGACATTGCCCTCGGTGGTGAAGGGAGAAGAGGACCGTGGAGCTACCTTCTCAGTAGTCCCGCTTCCCCCCTCGGCAACACTATGTCGCGGTCCCTGGCCAGCCAGCATGGTGTGGTCCACCGTAGGAGTTAAGGCCCGGGGCTCCTGCCCGGCCCTCACTCCCAAGTCACCTGAGACCGCCGTGATAGGAGAGGTGCGACGGACCTCCTGTCATGACGCCCCTCCCGAAGGGCTCGAGCCGGGCGCGTGGGAGCGGGCGTGGTGAGCCTCCTGCCCACGACCCCCCCACTCTCGAGCAGCCAGGCAGCGTCCATCATCTCACCTGGCGAGGAACCCGTCCTAAAAGGGTCACTGTTAATGTGACAAGATCCCTGTGGTGTCTGCTGAGAATCTGAAACCTCAAGTGTCGTTGTCGCCTCACATATAGGAACTAGCACCGGCGGGAGCTCCAGTTCTGCCGGGTCATCCGCCTCGCCCCTGGTGCTCCACAACCGACTAGGAGCCGAAATCGCTCCAAACGAACCAAAGCGAAGGGTGTTCATCGGAGTAGTAGACGGTGTCACCTCTTTGGCAGAGCTGTCTGCCTTATCTGGCTTATCACTAGGCCCCGTTGCCGGCTCCTGTGGTGGATTCTCAGACCCCTTATCTTGATCCCCGGAGGCTCCGCCTCCCTCAGTTGTGTCCATGTCCTGAGTCTCATCCCCATCCTATGAAACCGGTGTGTCCTCAATCTCAAGCTCAAGAACGTATGTGACTCCAGCATGTGTCCAACGAACCACATCTGGTATAAACTCAACACTTAGCACACCGACCAACAACCTCACGGCCCCGTTTGCGCGAGTGAAAGGCATGCCTACTTTTTCTGTCTTGCCAATCATAGAACCCAAGCTCCAAGCAATCAAAAAGTGCTTAATCAGTTTTGGTGGTGCACCAAAGAAACGTACCCACACCTTCTCCAAAGGTGTACCTTCTGGTTCATCCGGCTTCCACTCATCAAAGGCAATAATAATGTTGGTACTTGAAACCCTACATAAACCCCAATTACGAAAGTGCATCTGATCCTCCTTAGTGGGAAAATCCACCTTATAAGACTGTCCCTCCAGCGGTTCCAGATGCCACTGATGATTACCTGGTACCAAGTCACGCAGTTGCCTCACAATCTGAGCTTCGGTCAACTGCCCGTTAGTTACTCGGACCACTGCAGGGAAATATCTCTCAACCATCCACGGAAGAGGATCCATCTCCGGTGTCTCAAAGAACATAAACTCCTTGCAGCATACACCATAAATGTTGACACTAGGTTTGGGACCAGAAAGGAGTGGGCAATCCCCGGTCACATGCTGCGATCTGTTGCAATAGTCGCAAAGCTCATTAGTACATTCTGCCACAAAGTGACCCGGTTCACCGCACCTATAGCAAGGCAACTTCTTCTTTTTAATTGCCCACTTCGAAAGTTTTTTGCCCTCTGGTTTATCTGTGTTCTTGCCCGGTCCACCATCAGTACTCTTAGCAGCCCCAGTGGCCGCCGAAATAGAAACTGCTGCCAAGGCCCTGACTGTTGACACGTCTCCAACGTATCTATAATTTTTGATTGCTCCATGCTATATTATCTATTGTTTTGGACCATATTGGGCTTTATTTTCCACTTTTATATTATTTTTGGGACTAACCTATTAACTGGAGGCCCAGCCCAGAATTGCTGTTTTTTTTCCTATTTCAGTGTTTCGGAGAAACAGAATATCAAACGGAGTCCAAACAGAATGAAACTTTCGGGAACGTGATTTTCTCTTCAGATAAGACCCAGGAGACTTGGACCCTCCATCAAGAAAGCCACGAAGCGGTCACGAGGGTGGAGGGCGTGCCCCCCCTAGGGCGCGCCCCCTGCCTCGTGGGCCCCTTGAAGCTCCACCGACGTACTCCTTCATCCTATATATACCTACATACCCCAAACGATCGGGACAGAGCCAAAAACCTAATTCCACCGCCGCAACTTTCTGTATCCACGAGATCCCATCTTGGGGCCTGTTCCGGAGCTCCGTCGGAGGGGGCATCGATCACGGAGGGCTTCTACATCATCATCCAAGCCCCTCCGATGAAGTGTGAGTAGTTTATTTCAGACCTACGGGTCCATAGTTAGTAGCTAGATGGCTTCTTCTCTCTTTTTGGATGTCAATACAATGTTCTCCCCCTCTCTCGTGGAGATCTTTCGATGTAATCTTCTTTTTGCGGTGTGTTTGTTGAGAC
>NC_053027.1:16225903-16286658 GCF_003073215.2 Triticum urartu | reverse complement strand
TAGTTCACATTACCATGTGATTAACACTCGATGAGTTCTGGGTTTGATCATGTTATGCTTGTGAGAGATGTTATAGTCAACGGGTCTGAATCTTTCAGATCCGTGTGTGCTTTACAAATCTCTATGTCATCTCCCAGATGCAGCTACCACGTTCTATTTGGAGCTATTCCAAATAACTGTTCTACTATACGAATCCAGTTTACTACTCAGAATAATCTGGATTAGTGTCAAAGTTTGCATCGGTGTAACCCTTTACGACGAACTCTTTTACCACCTCCATAATCGAGAAAATTCCTTAGTCCACTAGTTACTAAGGATAACTTTGACCGCTGTCCTGTGATCCATTCTTGGATCACTCTTGTACCCCTTGACTGACTCAAGGCAAGGCACACTTCAGGTGCGGTACACAGCATAGCATACTGTAGAGCCTACGTCTAAAGCATAGGGGACGACCTTCGTCCTTTCTCTCTATTCTGCCGCGGTCAGGTTTCGAGTCTTACTCAATGTTCACACCTTATAACACAGCCAAGAACTCCTTCTTTGCTGATCCATTTTGAACTCCTTCAAAATATTGTCACGGCATGTATTCATTTGAAAGTACTATTAAGCGTTTTGATCTATCCTTATAGATCTTAATGCTCAATACTCAAGTAGCCTAATCCAGGTTTTCCATTGAAAAACACTTTTCAAATAACTCTGCATGCTTTCCAGAAATTCTACATCATTTCCGATCAACAATATGTTAACAACATATACTCATCGGAAATTCTATAGTGCTCCCACTCACTTCTTTGGAAATACAAGTTTCTCATAAACTTTGTATACACCCAAAACTTTGATCATCTCATCAAAGCATACATTCCAACTCCGAGATGCTTACTCCAGTCCTTAGAAGGATTGCTGGAGCTTTGCATACTTGTTAGCATCTTTCAGGATTGACAAAACCTTCCGGTTGTATCACATACAACCTTTCCTCAAGAAAATCGTCGAGGAAACAATGGTTTTTGACATCCTATCTGCAAGATTTCATAAATAATGCAGTAATCGCTAATATAATTCCAACAGACTCTTAGCATCGCTACGAGTGAGAAAGTCTCATCGTAGTCAACTCCTTGAACTTGTCGGGAAACATCTTAACGACAAGTCGAGCTTTCTTAATGGTGACATTTACCATCATTGTCCATCTTCCTTTTAAAATCCATCTGTACTCAACAGCCTTACGACCATCGAGCCGTTCTGCCAAAGTCTACACTTTGTTTTCATACATGGATCCTCTCTCGGATTTTATGGCCTCGAGCCATTTATCGGAATCCAGGCCCACCATCGCTTCTCCATAGCTCATAGGTTCATTGTTGTCTAGCAACATGACTTCCAAGACAGGATTACGTACCACTCTGAAGTAGTACGCATCCTTGTCGTCCTACGAGGTTTGGTAGTGACTTGATCTGAAGTTTCATGATCACTATCATAAGCTTCCACTTCAATTGGTGTAGGTGGCACAGGAACAACTCCCTATGCCCTGCCACACACTAGTTGAAGAGACGGTTCAATAACCTCATCAAGTCTCCACCATCCTCCCACTCAATTCTTTCGAGAGAAACTTTTCCTCGAGAAAGGACCCGATTCTAGAAACAATCCCTTATTGCTTTCGAATCTGAGACAGGAGGTATACCCAACTGTTTTGGGTGTCCTATGAAGATGCATTTATCCGCTTTGGGTTCGAGCTTATCAGCCTGAAACTTCTTCACATAAGCGTCGCAGCCCCAAACTTTTAAGAAATGACAGCTTAGGTTTCTCTAAACCATAGTTCATACGGTGTCATCTCATCGGAATTACGTGGTGCCCTATTTAAAGTGAATGTGGTTGTCTCTAATGCCTAACCCATAAACTATCATGGTAATTCGATAAGAGACATCATGGTATGCATCATATCCAATAGGGTGCAGTTACGATTTTCGGACACACCATCATACTATGGTGTTTCAGGCTGTATTAGTTGTGAAACAATTTCCACAATGTCTTAATTCTGTGTCAAACTCATAATTCAGATATTCATCTCTATGATCATATCATAGATATTTTATCCTCTTGTCACGACGATCTTTCAACTTCACCCTGAAATTACTTGAACCTTTCAATAATTCAGACTCGTGATTCATCAAGTAAATGTACTCAACATCTACTCAAATCATCTGTGAAGTAAGAACATAACGATATCCACTACACACCTCAGCACTCATTGGACTGCACACATCAAAATGTATTACTTCCAACAAGTTGCTTTCTAGTTCCATTTTACTGAAAACGAGGCTTTCGGTCATCTTGCCCATGTGGTATGATTTGCATGTCTCAAGTGATTCAAAATCAAGTGAGTCCAAACGGTCCATTTGCATGGAGTTTCTTCATGCATATACACCAATAGACATGGTTCGCATGTCTCAAACTTTTCAAAAACGAGTGAGCCCAAAGATCCATCAACATGGAACTTCTTCATGCGTTTTATACCAATATGACTTACGTGGCAGTGCCACAAGTAGGTGGTACTATCATTACTATCTTATATCTTTTGGCATGAACATGTGTATCACTACGATCGAGATTCAATAAACCATTCATTTTAGGTGTAAGACCATTGAAGGTATTATTCAAATAAACAGAGTAACCGTTATTCTCCTTAAATGAATAGCCGTATTGCGATAGACATAATCCAATCATGTCTATGCTCAACGCAAACACCAATCTCGATGGTAGAGGGAGCGTGCGATGCTTGATCACATCAAGCTTGGAAAAACTTCCAACACATATCGCCAGCTCACCTTTAGCTAGTCTCCGTTTACTCCGCAACCTTTTATTTCGAGTTTACTAACACTTAGCAACCGAACCGGTATCTAATACCATGGTGCTACTAGGAGTACTAGTAAAGTACACATTAACACAATGTATATCCAATATACTTCTATCGACCTTGCCAGCCTTCTCATCTACCAAGTATCTAGGGTAATTCTGCTCCAGTGGCTGTTCCCCTTATTACAGAAGCACTTAGTCTCGGGTTTGGGTTCAACCTTGGGTTTCTTCACTAGAGCAGCAGCTGATTTGCCGTTTCATGAAGTATCCCTTCTTGCCCTTGCCCTTCTTGAAACTAGTGGTTTCACCAACCATCAACAATTGATGCTCCTTCTTGATTTCTACTTTTGTGGTGTCAAACATCGCGAATATCTCAAGGATCATCATATATGTCCCTGATATATTATAGTTCATCACGAAGGCTCTAGTAGCTTGGTGGCAGTGACTTTGGAGAACCATCACTATTTCATCTGGAAGATCAACTCCCACTCAATTCAAGCGATTGTTGTACTCAGACAATCTGAGCACAAGCTCAAGATTGAGCTTTTCTCCCTTATTATGCAGGCTAAGAAAATCGTCGGAGGTCTTATACCTCTTGACGTGGGCACGAGCCTGAAATCCCAATTTCAGTCCTTGGAACATCTCATATGTTCTGCGATGTTTCAGAAACGTCTTTGGTGCCTCAATTCTAAACCATTTAGCATTACGCACTGAACTATCATGTAGTCATCAAAACGTGTATGTTAGATGTTCGCAACATCCACAGACGACGTTCGAGGTTCAGCACACTGAGCGGTGCATTAAGGACATAAGCCTTCTACTGTCTGCATAATTGCTACTATCAACTTTCAACTAATTTTTCTCTAGGAACATATCTAAACAGTAGAACTAAAGCGCGAGCTATGACATAATTTGCAAAATCCTTTTGACTATGTTCAGGATAAACAAGTTCATCTTATGAACTCCCACTCAGATAGACATCCCTCTAGTCATCTAAGTGATTACATGATCCGAGTCAACTAAGCCGTGTCCGATCATCACGTGAGACGGACTAGTCATCATCGGTGAACATCTTCATGTTGATCGTATCTTACCATACGACTCATGCTCGACCTTTCGGTCTCTTGTGTTCCGAGGCCATGTCTGTACATGCTAGGCTCGTCAAGTTAACCTAAGTGTTCGCATGTGTTGAAATCTGTCTTACACCCGTTGTATGTGAACGTTGGAATCTATCACACCCGATCATCACGTGGTGCTTCGAACACGACGAACTGTCGCAACGGTGCACAGTTAGGGGGAACACTTTCTTGAAATTTATGAGGGATCATCTTATTTACTACCGTCGTTCTAAGCAAATAAGATGTAAAACATGATAAACATCACATGCAATCAAATAGTGACATGATATGGCCAATATCATTTGCTCCTTTTGATCTCCATCTTCGGGGCTCCATGATCATCATTGTCACCGGCATGACACCATGATCTCCATCATCATGATCTCCATCATCGTGTCTTCTTGAAGTTGTCTCGTCATCTATTACTTCTACTACTATGGCTAACGCTTTAGCAATAAAGTAAAGTAATTACATGACGTTTATGTTGACACGCAGGTCATAAATAAATTAAGACAACTCCTATGGCTCCTGCCGGTTGTCATACTCATCGACATGCAAGTCGTGATTCCTATTACAAGAACATGATCAATCTCATACATCACATATATCATTCATCACATCCTTTGGCCATATCACATCACAAACACTTGCTGCAAAAACAAGTTAGACGTCCTCTAATTGTTGTTGCAAGTTTTTACGTGGCTGCTATAGGTTTCTAGCAAGAACGTTTCTTACCTACGCCAAAACCACAACGTGATATGCCAATTTCTATTTACCCTTCATAAGGACCCTTTTCATCGAATCCGATCCGACTAAAGTGGGAGAGACAGACACCCGCCAGCCACCTTATGCAACTAGTGCATGTCAGTCGGTGGAACCAGTCTCACGTAAGCATACGTGTAAGGTCGGTCCGGCCGCTTCATCCCACGATGCCGCCGAATCAAGATAAGACTAGTAACGGCAAGATAATTGACAATATCGACGCCCACAACTACTTTGTGTTCTACTCGTGCATAGAAACTACGCATAGACCTAGCTCATGATGCCATCTGTTGGGGAACGTAGCAGAAATTCAAAATTTTCCTACGTGTCACCAAGATCTATCTATGGAGAAACCAGCAACGAGGGGAAGGAGAGTGCATCTACATACCCTTGTAGATCGCTAAGCGGAAGCGTTCAAGAGAACGGGGTTGAAGGAGTCGTACTCGTCGTGATCCAAATCACCGGAGATCCTAGTGCCGAACGGACGGCACCTCCGCGTTCAGCACACATACAGCCCGGTGACGTCTCCCATGCCTTGATCTAGCAAGGAGAGAGGGAGAGGTTGAGGAAGACTCCATCCAGCAGTAGCACAACGGCGTGGTGGTGGTGGAGGAGCATGGTGATCCAGCAGGGCTTCGCCAAGCACCGCGAGATATGAGGAGAAAGAGAGGTAGGGCTGCGCCAACAAGAGAAGAAACTTCGTCTATGGGCTGCTCCTTTGCCTCCACTATATATAGGGGGAGAGGGGGGGCTGCGCCCCCACCTAGGGTTCCACCCTAGGGGCGGCGGCCAGCCCAGATCCCATCTGGTGGGGCGGCCAAGGGGAGGGGGAGAGGGAGGCGCACCAGGCATGGGCCCTAAGGCCCATCTGCCCTTAGGGTTTGCCCCCCTCCTCCCCTTAGGCGCCTTGGGCCCTTGTGGGGGGGCACACCAGCCCACCTGGGGCTGGTCCCCTCCCACACTTGGCCCATGCAGCCCTCCGGGGCCGGTGGCCCCACTTGGTGGACCCCCGGGACCCTCCTGGTGGTCCCGGTACGTTAACGATAAAACCCGAAACCTTTCCGGTGACCAAAACAGGACTTCCCATATATAAATCTTTACCTCCGGACCATTCCGGAACTCCTCGTGACATCCGGGATCTCATCCGGGACTCCGAACAACATTCGGTAACCACATACAAACTTCCTTTATAACCCTAGCGCCATCGAACCTTAAGTGTGTAGACCCTATGGGTTCGGGAACCATGCAGACATGACCGAGACGTCCCCCGGTCAATAACCAACAGCGGGATCTGGATACCCATGTTGGTTCCCACATGTTCCACGATGATCTCATCGGATGAACCACGATGTCGAGGATTCGATCAATCCCGTATACAATTCCCTTTGTCTAGCGGTATTGTACTTGCCCGAGATTCGATCGTCGGTATCCCGATACCTTGTTCAATCTCGTTACCGGCAAGTCTCTTTACTCATTCCGTAACACATCATCCCGTGATCAACTCCTTGATCACATTGTGCACATTATGATGATGTCCTACCGAGTGGGCCCAGAGATACCTCTCCGTCACACGGAGTGACAAATCCCAGTCTCGATTCGTGCCAACCCAACAGACACTTTTGGAGATACCCGTAGTGCACCTTTATAGCCACCCAGTTACGTTGTGACGTTTGGCACACCCAAAGTATTCCTACGGTATCCGGGAGTTGCACAATCTCATGGTCTAAGGAAATGATACTTGACATTAGAAAAGCTTTAGCATGCGAACTACACGATCTTGTGCTATGCTTAGGATTGGGTCTTGTCCATCACATCATTCTTCTAATGATGTGATCCCGTTATCAATGACATCCAATGTCCATGGTCAGGAAACCGTAACCATCTATTGATCAATGAGCTAGTCAACTAGAGGCTTACTAGGGACATGGTGTTGTCTATGTATCCACACATGTATCTGAGTTTCCTATCAATACAATTCTAGCATGGATAATAAACGATTATCATGAACAAGGAAATATAATAATAACTAATTTATTATTGCCTCTAGGGCATATTTCCAACAGTTTCAAACTTCTAACGTCTCGCACTTAACCCCAAGTAAGATCCCATCGGATCTTCCTCTTGGAGGTAGACAGTGCCAGTCAAAGTCAACACCATTAGATAAGGTGCCAAGAAATTGTGATGTAAAATTTTCCCTGTGAGTCTCAAGCAAGGCAATGAAATCCAACTTATGTTCTAACGATGCTTTCGCCAGGAACCTTATTTTAGCCAAGTCTGCCAGACCACTAGTATTTCAAAAGACTCCTTTCATCTTTCATCATGAAATTTTTTTGCGGTCCGGATTCTTGCGCTTCTATGCATAGAGGATGCAGGATATTCCTTGCTCTTCCAGGTTCATTTTGGCTTATCCTATCCAGCTATTTTTCATAGCTGATACATCAGTTCCTGCGAGGATTGCAGATTTGTTTCTTACCCTCTGTTCCAATCATGATCTTGTATTGTAACTACAAGGTGAACTAATAGAAGATAAGGCGGTTGTTTGCCATGGCTATTTGTCCCACGGTGCTACAGTGCAATTCCTGATTGTGAACTCATTCATGCTTGAGATAGCACAGTTGCCTCCAATGCGAGGGTGTCGCTTGCAAAATATTAGTTTTTGTACACCCGTCAATTTTAGGGACCCCTTTGTCGAAGTCCATGTGTTGCCAAGGGTGGTGGCAGATGTTGATGCTTGCTCTTGTTTGGTATTGATCGCTTCAGCATGACATTTTGGTGACACCCCCTTTGTTCTTACAAATATTTCATTTCTTCCTCTTGATAATGTGTCGTGTGCATCTACTACCATATCAGGACTGATAACAAATAGCTTGGAGTATTCTGAATGTAGTGATGTTCATATTAGGGGCTGCATGATAAATGACAAGGAGTCAGCATTTGATTAGGTTTATTCTTCCTAAGAGCTGAATAATGGACAAAATTTATGTATCAGGCTTACTTAGCATTACCAAATAGCAATATTTTACTGATTTTCTAAAAATGCAGACACAATTGGTGGAATCCATTAGATGAATCAACTTTTGTCAGCAATTGTTTTTTCGAATGACAAATGGTGCATTATATATAGAGAGAGTATAAGGGCATCTGCAACGCTGGCCCCCAAATTGGACACCGTATCCGTCCATGGACAATTATGCAGGAGCCGACCATTCAACCGTGCACGCATACATTCCAAACCGGATTTCAACAAACTAGACGAATTACATCAAACATGACGGAATTCAACAAAGTTTGGATTTAATTTACATAAAACAATCGATATTTCATCCGTTTAACTAAACCAAGCCCGCAAAACTCAGAAGTACTTATAGAAAATAGCACAATTCAGCCATAAATAGCATGCAAATAGGAGAATTAGCCTATTTACTGAATTTATCAGTAAGTGTATTCTCTCTCTTTCTCCTCCCCTCTCCCCTTCTCTCTCTCAAGTCAAATAGGGGCTCTTTGATTCGTTCCTAAGCATACACAAGTGTACCTTTCGTGCCTTGTAGAAGTTGTCTTCCTTTTCTTTGACTAATTGGTTTTGTTGATCATAAATTTGTGAACTGGGTGAAAAACGAAAGTGAAATATGTTTCATATGGTATCTTACAGCCAGCATTCATGCAATTGGAAAACTAAAAGCCTAAGACACCTTAGTTTTTCTATTGTATGAATTTAATTCAGGTACGATGGATAGATTTACTTGGGGAACTCCTCTCCCACGATACTCTTCTGTTCTGGTAAGTTTAAGAAAGGGCCACCTTATTTTTGTTTGGTCTTTAATAGGTTACTTGTATTTACCAAGATATGCAATCTGCTTATGCTTTCCTAGTGTGTTGAAGTATGCACTTTGTACCCTGCAGGAGTACCCAATGTATGTTAAGTTGTTTCTGGAGATAACCTAACTTAGTTTTATGAAATGTATGTTATTTAGGTGTCATCCCTGCTCATCATAGCCTTTTGTTTGGTTTGGGTGCAGAGCTCTTGCCAACTTGATATTCCAAGTGGATGCTATTCTGTTGCAATTTTAGCTAAAGCGTGAATGAATGGCGAAAAAAGTGCTTCTTCGGGTCTTACCTTATTTAACTTCTAATTTAATCTCCTTTTCATGGTTCATGTATTGCAGTAGCACATAGTACTCATTATTTGTTCTCTCTCTCCTCTCTCTCTCTCCCTCTCTCTGATTTACGGTATCAGAGGAGAGTAATAGAGGTCAGACAGGCAACATAAAGATCAAATGCGGAGCTACATGCGCTTCTGGGGAAGGGGGGCACTGTCCCCCCCCCCCAATTAACAAAATTAGTGAAGGATTTTTTGTAGATGCTTAAATTAAGTTGATATTCCCGAACAATGTGATTTTGTTGCATTTATTATTTAGTTGAGGTGTGACAAAATGCTGAAACAAAGTGTTTTTTACGGTCTTAAGTTATTTGAACTTCTAATTTTATCTCCTTTTTAGGGTTCATGTATTGCAATACCTCACACTACTCATTTTTTGTTCGCATTCAGTGCTTCTTTAGATTGAGCCATCTTTAGAATGTGCTAGCACAACTTTAATGATTGTTTTCTTCATCTACTTCTTGATCATATTGGCTCGCCTAGCTCTTTTGCTCATTTGGCGAGCTTGGCGGCATTGGACAACATGTCAAACCATGCAGGCTTTAGGGACGTGACATACCAGCCCAGAGGAGACAATAAGGAGGCTCTAGTCGACTTCAACGCAGTTGCCCTATTTATCTTGTTGACTTCTGATACGTCTCCGTCGTATCTACTTTTCCAAACACTTTTGCCCTTGTTTTGGACTCTAACTTGCATGATTTTAATGGACCTAACCCGGAGTGACGCTGTTTTCAGCAGAATTGCTATGGTGTTTTTATGTGCAGAAACAAAAGTTCTCGGAATGACCTGAAACTTTACGGAACATCTATTCAGAAATAATAATAAATCCTTGCAAAAGATGAAGACCAGGGGGGCCACCACCTGTGCACGAGGGTGGGGGCGCACCCCCCTACCTCGTGGGCCCCCTGGAGCTCCTCCGACCTCAACTCCAACTCTATATATTTGGTTTCGGGAAGAAAAAAATCAGAGAGAAGAAATCATCGCGTTTTATGATACGGAGCCGCCGCCAAGCCCTAAAACCTCTCCGGAGGGCTGATCTGGAGTCCGTTCGGGGCTCCGGAGAGGGGAATCCGTCGCCATCGTCATCATCAACCATCCTCCATCACCAGTTTCATGATGCTCACCGCTGTGCGTGAGTAATTCCATCGTAGGCTTGCTGGACGGTGATGGGCTGGATGAGATTTATCATGTAATCGAGTTAGTTTTGTTAGGGTTTGATCCCTAGTATCCACTATGTTCTGAGATTGATGTTGCTATGACTTTGCTATGCTTAATGCTTGTCACTATGGCCCGAGTGCCATGATTTTAGATCTGAACCTATTATGTTTTCATCAATATATGAGAGTTCTTGATCCTATCTTGCAAGTCTATAGTCACCTATTATGTGTTATGATCCGTTAACCCCGAAGTGACAATAATCGGGATACTTACCGGTGATGTAGTTTGAGGAGTTCATGTATTCACTATGTGTTAATGCTTTGGTCCGGTACTCTATTAAAAGGAGGCCTTAATATCCCTTAGTTTCCACTAGGACCCCGTTGCCACGGGAGGGTAGGACAAAAGATGCCATGCAAGTTCTTTTCCATAAGCACGTATGACTATATACGGAATACATGCCTACATTACATTGATGAATTGGAGCTAGTTCCGTGTCACCCTATGTTATGATTGTTACATGATGAACCGCATCCGGCATAATTCTCCATCACCGATCCATTGCCTACGAGCTTCCATATATTGTTCTTTGCTTATTTACTTTTCCGTTGCTATTGCTATCATCACTACAAAACACCAAAAACATTACTTTTGCTATCATTACCTTTTGCTATCGTTACCACTACTATCATATTACTTTGCTACTAAACACTTTGCTACAGATATTATCTTTCCAGGTGTGGTTGAATTGACAACTCAGCTGCTAATACTTGAGAATATTATTTGGCTCCCCTTGTGTCGAATCAATAAATTCGGGTTGAATACTCTACCCTCAAAAACTGTTGCGATCCCTTATACTTGTGGGTTATCAAGACTATTTTCTGGCGCCGTTGCCGGGGAGCATAGCTCTATTCTTTGAGTCACTTGGGATTTATATCTGCTTATTATTATGAAGAACTTGAGAGATCCAAAAACCAAGATTCATCCCTCAACTACGAGGGGAGGTAAGGAACTGCCATCTAGCTCCGCTCTTGATTCACCTTCTGTTTTGAGTAAGCTTGCGACACCTAAACCTGCTTCTACTATTCGTTCTGATATGTCGCATGTTATTGATGATGCCACTTCTGCTATGCATGATACTTATGATGAAACTACTTCTATGCTTGATACTACTGTGCCACTTGGTGAATTTCTTGATGAACAACTTGCTGGGGTTAGAGAGAATGAAAATATTGAATCTGATAATATTGATGAAAGTGATGATGAAGACTTGACTGTTATTCCTAAGGGTTATGTTTTTGATAAAGAAGCTTCTTTAGCTATTTTAGCTTGCAAATATAGTTATGAACTTAAGAGGTTATTAGCTAAATAGAATAAGCAATCTCTAAATGCTAGGATGAAACCTGACCCTGCTTTTGCTACTTCACCTATCTTTGTTACTGATAAGGATTATGAATTCTCTGTTGATCCTGATATAATTACTTTGGTTGAATCTGATCATTTTCATGGCTATGAATCTGAAACTGTTGTGGCACATCTTACTAAATTAAATGATATAGCCACCCTGTTCACTAATGATGAGAGAACTCGCTACTTTTATATCCTTAAAATATTTCCGTTCTCATTAAAGGGTGATGCTAAGATATGGTTTAATTCTCTTGATACTGGTTGCGTGCGTAGTCCCCAGGATATGATTTATTACTTCTCTGTTAAATATTTCCCTGCTCATAAGAAACAAGCTGCTTTAAGGGATATATATAATTTTGTGAAAATTGAAGAAGAGAGTCTCCCACAAGCTTGGGGGAGGCTTCTCCAATTACTTAATGCTTTGCCTGATCATCCTCTTAAGAAAAATGAAATACTTGATATCTTTTATAATGGACTAACCTATGCCTCCAGAGATTACCTGGATAGTTGTGCTGGTTCTATTTTCAGGGAAAGAACACCGGATGAAGTTGAAATTCTATTGTGTTGACCAATGAAAATAATTGGACACTTCCTGAGCCAGCTCTTGAGCCTATTCCTAAACCAACTCCGAAGAAGAGGGGTATTCTATTTCTCAGTCCTGAAGATATGCGAGAGGCAAAGAAATCTATGGAAGGAAAAGGTATTAAAGCTGAAGATGTTAAGGATTTACCTCCTATTGAAGAAATACACGGTCTTAATTTACCGCCTGTTGAAGAAACATATGATCTTAATCCATTACCTATTGAAGAAGTACATGGTCTTGATAACCCGACACGGGTAGTAAAGGTAAATTCTCTCTATAGATATGATAAAGCTAAAATCCCGTTTACTAAATTTGCTAGCCCATGCTTAGATGAGTTTGATAAATTTATGGCTAAGCAAGAAGATTTTAATGCTTATTTTGGTAGACAATTGAAATACAATTCAAATATGCTTGAACACTTGGGTGATTATATGGCTAATGTCAAAGGTGAACTTAAACTTATTAGCAAACATGCTTCTATGGTTACCACTCAAGTAGAACAAGTACTTAAAGCTCAAAATGATTTGCTCAATGAATTGAATAGTAAGAATAAGGACTATGCTGTTAGAGTGGCTACTAGAACTGGTAAAATGACTCGGGAACCTTTGTGTCCTGAAGGCCACCCTAAGAGAATTGAGCAAGATTCTCAGAGAAATAATATAGATGCACCTAGTCCTTCTAATAGGAAGAAAAAGAAAAATGATAGGACTTTGCATGCTTCTAGTGAACCTATTACTGAAACACCTGAGAATCCAAATGATATTTCTATCTCTGATGCTGAAACACAATCTGGTAATGAACCTGAAACTAGTGATAATGTTAATGATAATGTTCATGATGATGCTCAACCTAGTAATGATAATGATATAGAAATTGAACCTGCTGTTGATCTTGATAACCCACAATCAAAGAATCAACGTTACTATAAGAAAGACTTTGTTGCTAGGAAACACGGTAAGGAAAGAGAGCCTTGGGTTCAGAAACCCATGCCTTTTCCTCCCAAACCATCCAAGAAAAAGGATGATGAGGATTTTGAGCACTTTGCTGAAATGATTAGACCTATCTTTTTGCGTATGTGATTAACTGATATGCTCAAAATGAATCCTTATGCTAAGTATATGAAAGATATTGTTACAAATAAAAGAAAGATACCGAAAGCTGAAATTTCCACCATGCTTGCTAACTATACTTTTAATGGTGGAATACCAAAGAAACTTGGAGATCTAGGAGTACCCACTATACCATGCTCCATTAAAAGAAACTATGTTAAAAACTGCTTTATGTGATCTTGGAGCCGATGTTAGTGTTATGCCTATCTCTTTATATCGTAGACTTGATTTGAATAAGTTGACACCTACTGAAATATCCTTGCAAATGGCTGATAAATCAACTGCTATACCTATCGATATTTGTGAGGATGTGCATGTTGTAGTTGCAAACGTTACTATTTTAACGGACTTTGTTATTCTTGATATTCCCGAGGACGATAGTATGTCTATTATTCTTGGAAGACCCTTTTTGAATACTGCAGGGGTTGTTATTGATTGCACTAAAGGCAATGTCACTTTTCATATTAATGGTAATGAGCATACGGTACACTTTCAAGGAAACAACCTCAAGTTCATAGTATCAACTCTATTGGAAAAATTCTATCGATTATATTTGGAGGTTTTGAATTTCCTCTTCCTACTGTCAAGAAGAAATATGATATTCTTATTATTGGGGATGTGCATATCCCCGTTGAGGTAACATAGTGTTATTCGAAATTTCTCTGGTTCCATGTTATTCGGAATGAGTTCGTTAACAAGACTTGATCAACCTTGTTAGTGGATTCCTTTTGATGAGCATGAGATGGATGAAACTAGAAGGCACAACCTTCTGTACCCTCCTTTTACTTTCTGTTATTTATATTAAATAAAATAAAAAATAAGCATTTTTGTGTCTGTTATCTGATTATCTGTGCAATATAAAAATACCCCGAATATAGAAGTTCTCCAAATGCCCTGAAATTTAAATATGATTTTTTCTGAAATATTTGAGAATATTTGGCACAGAGAACACAGCACGAGGAGCTGGCACCTGGCCACGAGGGTCAGGGGCGCGCCCTACCCCCCTGGGCGCGCCCCCTGCCTCATGGGCCCACGGTGGCCCTTGCTACGTCTTGAGCTTGCGTTGGTTTTCCCCGAAAAGGAAGGGATGATGCAGTAGAGTAGCGTAAGTATTTCCCTCAGTTTTTGAGAACCAAGGTATCAATCCAGTAGGAGGCTACGCTCAAGTCCCTCGTACCTGCACAAAGCGATAGCTGCTCGCAACCAACGCGATTAGGGGTTGTCAATCCCTTCACAGTCACTTACGAGAGTGAGATCTGATAGATATAATATTTTTGGTATTTTTGGTATAAAGATGCAAAGTAAAAAGTAAAAGCAAAGTAAAAAAGCAAAGCAAGATTGAAGTGATGGAGATTGACATGATGAGAATAGACCTGGGGGCCATAGGTTTCACTAGTGGCTTCTCTCAAGAGCATAAGTATTCTATGGTGGGTGAACAAATTATTGTTGAGAAATTGACAGAATTGAGCATAGTTATGAGAATATCTAGGCATGATCATGTATATAGGCATCACGTCCGTGACAAGTAGACCGAAACGATTCTGCATCTACTACTATTACTCCACTCATCGACCGCTATCCAGCATGCATCTAGAGTATTAAGTTAAAAACAGAGTAACGCCTTAAGCAAGATGACATGATGTAGAGAGATAAATTCATGCAATATGAAATAAACGCCATCTTGTTATCCTCGATGGCAATGATGCAATACATGCCTTGTTGCCCCTTCTGTCACTGGGTAAGGACACCGCAAGATCGAACCCAAAGCTAAGCACTTCTCCCATGGCAAGAACTACCAATCTAGTTGGCCAAACCAAACGGATAATTCAAAGAGACTTGCAAAGATAACCAATCATACATAAAAGAATTCAGAGAAGATTCAAGTATTATTCATAGATAGACTTGATCATAAACCCACAATTCATCGGTCTCAACAAACACACCGCAAAAAGAAGATTACATCGAATAGATCTCCACAAGAGAGGGGGAGAACTTTGTATTGAGATTCAAAGAGAGAGAAGAAGCCATCTAGCTACTAACTATGGACCCGAAGGTCTGAGGTAAACTACTCACACTTCATCAGAGAGGCTAGGATGATGTAGAAGCCCTCCGTGATGACGGCCCTCTTCCGGCGGAGCTCCGGAACAGGCCCAAGATGGGATCTCGTAGATACAGAAAGTTGCGGCGGTGGAATTAGGTTTTTGGCTCCTGTTCTGATTGTTTGGGGGTACATGTGTATATATAGGAGGAAGAAGTACGTCGGAGGAGCACCGAGGGGCTCACGAGGCAGGGGGCGCGCCCTAGGGGGGGCGCCCCCCACCCTCGTGACCGCCTCTTTTGTTCCTTGGAGCAGGGCCCAAGTCTCCTGGATCACATTCAGTGAGAAAATCACGTTCCCGAAGATTTTATTCCGTTTGGACTCCGTTTGATATTCCGTTTCTTCGAAACACTGAAATAGGCAAAGAAAACAGCAATTCTGGGCTGGGCCTCCGGTTAATAGGTTAGTCCCAAAAGTAATATAAAAGTGGAAAATAAAGCCCAATATAGTCCAAAACAGTAGATAATATAGCATGGAGCAATCAAAAATTATAGATACGTTGGAGACGTATCAGGCATCCCCAAGCTTAATTCCTGCTCGTCCTCGAGTAGGTAAATGATAAAAAGAGAATTTTTGATGCGGAGTGCTACTTGGCATAATTTCAATGCAAATCTTCTTAATTGTGGTATGAATATTCAGATTAGAAAGATTCAAGACAAAATTTTATATTGACATAAAAAATAATAATACTTCAAGCATACTAATAAAGCAATTATGTCTTCTCAAAATAACATGGCCAAAGAAAGTTATCCCTACAAAATCATATAGTCTGGCTATGCTCTATCTTCACCACACAAAATATTTAAATCATGCACAACCCCGATGACAAGCCAAGCAATTGTTTCATACTCTAACTTTTTCAAAACTTTTTCGATCTTCACGCAATACATGAGCGTGAGCCATGGATATAGCACTATAGGTGGAATAGAATGGTGGTTGTGTAGAAGACAAAAAGGAGAAGATAGTCTCACATCAACTAGGCGTATCAACGGGCTATGGAGATGCCCATCAATAGATATCAATGTGAGTGAGTAGGGATTTCCATGCAACGGATGCACTAGAGCTATAAGTATATGAAAGCTCAAAAAGAAACTAAGTGGGTGTGCATCCAACTTGCTTGCTCATGAAGACCTAGGGCAATTTGAGGAAGCCTATCATTGGAATATACAAGCCAAGTTCTATAATGAAAAATTCCCACTAGTATATGAAAGTGATAACATGAGAGACTCTCTACTATGAAGATCATGGTGCTACTTTGAAGCACAAGTGTGGTAAAAAGATAGTAACATTGTCTCTTCTCTCTTTTTCTCTTATTTTTTTATTTGGGACTTTTCTCTTTTTTATGGCCTCTTTTTATTTGGGCTTCTTTGGCCTCTCTTTTTTATTATTTTTATTTTATTTTTCGTCCGGAGTCTCATCCCGACTTATGGGGGAATCATAGTCTCCATCATTCTTTTCTCACTAGGACAATGCTCTAATAATGATGATCATCACACTTTTATTTTTCTTACAACTCAACAATTACAACTCGATACTTAGAACAAAATATGACTCTATGTGAATGCATCCGGCGGTGTACCAGGATATGCAATATGACAATGATGAAGTGTGTCATGATAAACAGAACGGTGGAAAGTTGCATGGCAGTATATCTTGGAATGGCTATGGAAATGCCATAATAGGTAGGTATGGTGGCTGTTTTGAGGAAGGTATATGGTAGGTGTATGATACCGGCGAAAAGTGTGCGGTATTAGAGAGGCTAGCAAAGGTGGAAGGGTGAGAGTGCGTATAATCCATGGACTCAACATTAGTCATAAAGAACTCATATACTTATTGCAAAAATCTAGAAGTTATCAAAGCAAAGTATTACGCGCATGCTCCTAGGGGGATAGATTGGTAGGAAAAGACCATTGCTCGTCCCCGACCGCCACTCATAAGGAAGACAATCAATAAATAAATCATGCTCTAACTTCATCACATAACGGTTCACCATACATGCATGCTACGGGAATCACAACTTTAACACAAGTATTCTTTAAATTCACAACTACTCAACTAGCATGACTTTAATATTATCACCTCCATATCTCAAAACAATTATCATGTTTCAATCTTTTCTTAGTATTCAACACACTAAAAAGAAAGTTTCACAAATCTTGAATACCAAGCATATTATTATTAAGCAAATTACCATGCTATTAAGAGACTCTCAAAATAATTTAAGTGAAGCATGAGAGATCAATAGTTTCTTTAAAACAAATCCACCACCGTGCTCTAAAAGATCTAAGTGAAGCACATAGAGCAAAATTATAACGCTCAAAAGATATAAGTGAAGCACATAGAGCAAAACTACTTAGCTCAAAAGATATAAGTGAAGCACATAGAGTATTCTATCAAATTTTAATTCATGTATGGCTCTCTCAAAAGGTGTGTACAGCAAGGATGATTGTGGCATACTAAAACACAAAGACACAAATAATACAAGACGCTCCAAGCAAAACACATATCATGTTGGTGAATAAAAATATAGCTCCAAGTAAATTACCGATGGAAGTGGACGAAAGAGGGGATGCCTTCCGGGGCATCCCCAAGCTTTGACTTCTTCATGTCCTTGGATTATCTTGGGGGTGCCATGGGCATCCCCAAGCTTAGGGTCTTGCCACTCCTTGTTCCATGATCCATCAAAATAATTCACCCAAAACTTGAAAACTTCACAACACAAAACTCAAAATAGAAAACTCGTGAGCTCCGTTAGCGAAAGAAAACAAAAGACCACTTCAAGGTACTGTAATGAACTCATTCTTTATTTATATTGGTGTTAAACCTACTATATTCCAACTTCTCTATGGATTATAAACTATTTTACTAGCCATAGAATCATCAAAATAAGCAAACAACACACGAAAAACAGAATCTGTCAAAAACAGAACAGTCTGTAGTAATCTGTAGCTAGCGCAAGATTTGGAACCCCAAAAATTCTAAAATAAATTTCTGGACGTGAGGAATTTATCTATTCATCATCTTCAAAAATAATTAACTAAATATCACTCTTCAAATAAAAATGACAGCAGTTCTCGTGAGCGCTAAAGTTTCTGTTTTTTACAGCAAGTTCAACAAGACTTTCCCCAAGTCTTCCCAACGGTTCTACTTGGCACAAACACTAATTAAACACAAAAAACACAACCAAAACAGAGGCTAAATAATTTATTTATTACTAATCAGGAGCAAAAATCAAGGAATAAAAATAAAATTGGGTTGCCTCCCAACAAGCGCTATCGTTTAACGCCCCTAGCTAGGCATAAAAGCGAGGATAGATCTAGGTATTGCCATCTTTGGTTTTAGAGAAAAAGAGAGCAAACTTGTTATCTATGGAATTAATCTTTCTATTTTGACAGAGAACATGTCCATTAATGGTAGAAGAAAGATTAAGAATATTGCGGAAATTGGCATCTAGGCTAGCTTTTATCTCTTTAATAGATTCGTTTTGGTAAGAAAGCAAGAGAGATGTGATTTCAGTTTTCTCATTAATGGGGTGCCCAAATATAGTTTTCATCCTCTCATAGGTATCTATGGGTCCCCTTCAAGAAAACCCCCCTCGAAAATAGAATCTAAGACTTGTTTGAATGAAGCGGGTAGCCCAACATAAAAGCTTTTTAAGTAAACCTCAATTTGATATTGGGGTACATAGCTAGCCCTGATCCTTAACAGCCTATCCCAAGCATCTTTCAAAGATTCATCAAGTAAATAATGAAAAATTCCATAATCATCTTCATCAAAATTACTACGGTTCTCATTGATAACTCCAGCAAGTTGTTCTATAGCATTCTGATTTATGAGTTTAGATAAGATAGCAGGATTGTCTAATGCATTAGAACTTGGGAGAGAACCCCCAACTCTTTTTGGTTCTGACATGGCGAGGGAAAAGAGGCAAATAGAGAGGGAGGAAAGAGAGAGAGAGAGGGCGAATAAAACGGCAAGGGTGAATTGGGGGAGAGGAAAACGAGAGGCAAATGGCAAATAATGTAATGCGAGAGATAGGGATTGTGATGGGTACTTGGTATGTTGACTTTTTGCGTAGACTCCTCGGCAACGGTGCCAGAAATCCTTCTTGCTACGTCTTGAGCTTGCGTTGGTTTTCCCCGAAGAGGAAGGGATGATGCAGCAGAGTAGCGTAAGTATTTCCCTCAGTTTTTTAGAACCAAGTTATCAATCCAGTAGGAGGCCACGCTCAAGTCCCTCGTACCTGCACAAAGCGATAGCTACTCGCAACCAACGCGATTAGGGGTTGTCAATCCCTTCGCGGCCACTTACGAGAGTGAGATCTAATAGATATAATATTTTTGGTATAAAGATGCAAAGTAAAAAAAGTAAAAGCAAAGTAAAAAAAGCAAAGCAAGATTAAAGTGATGCAGATTGATATGATGAGAATAGACCCGGGGGCCATAGGTTTCACTAGTGGCTTCTTTCAAGAGCATAAGTATTCTACGGTGGGTGAACAAATTACTGTTGAGCAATTGACAGAATTGAGCATAGTTATGAGAATATCTAGGCATGATCATGTATATAGGCATCACGACCGTGACAAGTAGACCGAAACGATTCTGCATCTACTACTATTACTCCACTCATCGACCGCTATCCCGCATGCATCTAGAGTATTAAGTTAAAAACAGAGTAACGCCTTAAGCAAGATGACATGATGTAGAGAGATAAATTCATGCAATATGAAATAAACCCCATCTTGTTATCCTCGATGGCAACGATACAATTCGTGCCTTGCTGCCCCTTCTGTCACTGGGTAAGGACACCGCAAGATCGAACCCAAAGCTAAGCACTTCTCCCATGGCAAGAACTACCAATCTAGTTGGCCAAACCAAACGGATAATTCGAAGAGACTTGCAAAGATAACCAATCATACATAAAAGAATTCAGAGAAGATTCAAATATTATTCATAGATAGACTTGATCATAAACCCACAATTCATCGGTCTCAACAAACACACTGCAAAAAGAAGATTACATCGAATAGATCTCCACAAGAGAGGGGGAGAACTTTGTATTGAGATTCAAAGAGAGAGAAGAAGCCATCTAGCTACTAACTATGGACCCAAAGGTCTGAAGTAAACTACTCACACTTCATCAGAGAGGCTAGGATGATGTAGAAGCCCTCCGTGATGACGGCCCTCTTCCGGCGGAGCTCCGGAACAGGCCCCAAGATGGGATCTCATGGATACAGAAAGTTGCGGCGGTGGAATTAGGTTTTTGGCTTCTGTTCTGATCGTTTGGAGGTACGTGTGTATATATAGGAGGAAGAAGTACGCCGGAGGAGCACCGAGGGGCCCACGAGGCAGGGGGGCGCGCCCTAGGGGGGGGGGGCGCGCCCTCCACCCTCGTGACCGCCTCTTTTGTTCCTTGGAGCAGGGTCCAAGTCTCCTGGATCACATTCGGTGAGAAAATCACGTTCCCGAAGATTTTATTCCGTTTGGACTCCGTTTGATATTCTGTTTCTTCGAAACACTGAAATAGGCAAAAAAACAGCAATTCTGGGCTGGGCCTCCGGTTAATAGGTTAGTCCCAAAAGTAATATAAAAGTGGAAAATAAAGCCCAATATAGTCCAAAACAGTAGATAATATAGCATGGAGCAATCAAAAATTATAGATACGTTGGAGACGTGTCAGCCCTCCTCCACTTATTCCTGCACCCACACACTCCTTCTTCCTCCCACAAACATGAATATCCAGCTCAAACCCGAGTCCAAGCTCATTTTGCTGCCATTTTCGATCTCCTTGCTCAAAGCACCTCTCACAAAACTGCTTGGGTAGATTGTTCCTTGGTATGTGACTCCTCCATTGGTCCAATTAGTTTTTGTTCTAGTGCTTTATTCATTGCAAATTTTTGCTGCTTAGGTGACCCTATTCTTGAGCTTGCATGTCAAATTTATATGGTCAAAAGTAGTTTTGATGCATGATATAGGCTCTAGGCACTTGTAGGAGTAGTTGCTATCAATTTTGTTGAGTTTGGTTTACTTTTATTTTGAAGTTACTAAAATTTTCACTATTTTCAGAAAATAACGAAGAGACTTTTGAGGGTCTCATCGAGCCGAAGCTCGAAGGAGAAGGCACAGAAGCCCAAATATAATTTGCCTCACACCGCGGAGGTTCGGTCGTGTGAATGGCCTTTCGATGATTTCTTGAGAGCAGTCGGGATTTATGAAGATTTTTATGAATTGGCTGAGAATGCAGGCCTCACCGCTTTCCTCCACGACCAACGCGACTAGCCAGTACCTTGTTCCGTTAGAGGCTATTCACGCCTACCGGAATCCTACATCAGCCACAGAGCCAGAGTCGGAACCACAAGTTGATCCTCCACGACAGTCTAATTACCATTGGGATCCAGAGATGATTGCAAACCAGTGGCAATCAGAGTCTTCTTCATCGCAGTACGACCCCAACTATTATTATGGATATCCGCCAGGCCAGCCGTGGCCATAGACCAACTTAGGCCAAAAGCCTAAGCTTGGGGGAGTATGTATTTCCCACCGACATTACATTCATGTTCACACACTCATTGCTAGATGTCCGTGCTCATACTTTTTCATTGTATCATCCATGCTAGTTTATTTCCCTTTTTATGCTTTCTTCTTGTGTGTTTAATAAACCTTAAGAAAAAAATTAGTTGTAGCTTTTAATTAGTTTACTTTCCATGCTTGTAGCAGTAATTAAAAAGAAAACCCAAAAAGATTTCATGTTCTTCTTTTGCTTGTTGGGAGCTTTCCTGTGTAAATAGTTTTATTTCTTTTCTTTTCTTTGGGGGTCGATAGGAGAAGACCATAATTAAATTGTTGAAGTAGCTCTTATATGCATTATTATTGATCTGACAAAAGAGCCCATATTGCCTTGTCTTCTCTTGTTTATTGAATGCTTGCAGATTCCAGCTTAGTCCAATGCACGTGCACTCTTATTATTATCCACATCATTCGATCGTGCAAGTGAAAGGAAATTATGACGATATATGATGGACTGACTGAGATGGGAGAAGCTGGTATGAACTCGACCTCTCTTGTTTTTGTAAATATGATTAGTTCATCGTTCCTGATTCAGCCTAGTATGAATAAACATGTTTGCAATGACAACTAGAGATCATAGTTTCTTGTGCCATGCTTGATTAGCTAGGAGCTTATAATGGTTTACCTTGCGTGCCAACATGCTATTAAAATGGTTGTGATGTGGTATGATAGGGTGGTATCCTCCTCTGAATGATTTAAGTGACTTGACTTGGCACATGTTCACGCATGTAGTTGAAACAAAATCAACATAGCCTTCACGATATTTATGTTCATGGTGGATTATATCCTACTCATGCTTGCATTCGGTGTTGATTAATTTTAATGCATGTTCATGACTGTTGTCGCTCTCTAGCTGGTCGCTTCCCAGTCTTTTGCTAGCCTTCACCTGCACTAAGCGGGAATACTGCTTGTGCATCCAACTCCATAAACCCCAAAGTTATTCCATATGAGTCCACCATACCTACCTATATACGGTATCTACCTGCCGTTCAAAGTAAATTTGTATGTGCCAAACTCTAAACCTTTAAATAAATATACTGTTTTGTATGCTCGAATAGCTCATGTATCAACTAGGGTTGTCCGTATCTTCCATTTTAGGCGGGTTATTCTCAAGAGGAGTGGACTCCGCTCCTCACTCACGAGAAAGTGGCTGGTCACCGGGATGCCCAGTCCCATGCTTTATGCAAATCAAATCAAAATAATTGCAAACAAAACTCCCCCTGGGACTCTTGTTAGTTGGAGGCACTCGTTGTTTCGAGCAAGCCATGGATTGATGCTTGTTGGTGGAGGGGGAGTATAAACCATACCATTATGTTTGGGAACCGCCTATAATGTGTGTAGCATGGAAGATATTTCCATCTCTTGGTTGTTATGTTGACAATGAAAGTATACCGCTCAAAATATTTTTCACCTCTATTTCAAAACCAAGCTCTGGCACCTCTACAAATCCCTGCTTCCCTCTACGAAGGGCCTATCTATTTACTTTCATGTTGAGTCATCATCTTCTTATTAAAAAGCACCAGTTGGAGAGCACTACTGTCATTTGCATTCATTATTGTTAGTTTACATTGAGTATGACTTGACTGGATCTCTTTTACCATGAATTACAATGTCTAGTCAGTCCTTGATCTTTAAAGGTGCTCTGCATTTATGTTTTGCACTCAGAAAGGGCTAGCGAGATACCATCTTGTTATATCATATTATGATTGCTTTGAGAAAGTGTTGTCATCCGAGATTTATTATTATTGCTCGCTAGTTGATTATTCCATTGATATGAGTAAACTTGAGACCTAAGCGTTATTGTGAATGTGGTTAGTCATAACCTTTGTTGAAAACTTGAATGCTGGCTTTACATATTTACAACAACAAGAGCAAACAGAGTTTGTAAAAGTTTTTCTTTATCACTTTCAGTTTATCAACTAAATTTCTTGAGGACAAGCAGAGGTTTAATCTTGGGGGAGTTGATACGTCTCCGTCGTATCTACTTTTCCAAACACTTTTGCCCTTGTTTTGGACTCTAACTTGCATGATTTGAATGGAACTAACACGGACTGACGCTGTTTTCAGCAGAATTGCTAATGTGTTATTTATGTGCAGAAACAAAAGTTCTCGGAATGACCTGGAACTTCACGGAACATCTATTCGGAAATAATAAAAAATCCTTGCAAAATATGAAGACCAGGGGGGCACCACCTGTCCACGAGGGTGGGGGCGCGCCCCCTACCTCGTGGGCCCCCTAGAGCTCCTCCGACCTCAACTCCAACTCTATATATTTGGTTTCGGGGAGAAAAAAAACAGAGAGAAGAAATCATCGCGTTTTATGATACGGAGCCGCTGCCAAGCCCTAAAACCTCTCCGGAGGGCTGATCTGGAGTCCGTTCGGGGCTCCGGAGAGGGGAATCCGTCGCCATCGTCATCATCAACCATCCTCCATCACCAGGTTTCATGATGCTCACCGCTGTGCGTGAGTAATTCCATCGTAGGCTTGCTGGACGGTGATGGGCTGGATGAGATTTATCATGTAATCGAGTTAGTTTTGTTAGGGTTTGATCCCTAGTATCCACTATGTTCTGAGATTGATGTTGCTATGACTTTGCTATGCTTAATGCTTGTCACTAGGGCCCGAGTGCCATGATTTAAGATCTGAACCTATTATGTTTTCATCAATATATGAGAGTTCTTGATCCTATCTTGCAAGTCTATAGTCACCTATTATGTGTTATGATCCGTTAACCCCGAAGTGACAATAATCGGGATACTTACCGGTGATGTAGTTTGAGGAGTTCATGTATTCACTATGTGTTAATGCTTTGGTCCGGTACTCTATTAAAAGGAGGCCTTAATATCCCTTAGTTTCCACTAGGACCCCGTTGCCACGGGAGGGTAGGACAAAAGATGCCATGCAAGTTCTTTTCCATAAGCACGTATGACTATATTCGGAATACATGCCTACATTACATTGATGAATTGGAGCTAGTTCTGTGTCACCCTATGTTATGATTGTTACATGATGAACCGCATCCGGCATAATTCTCCATCACCGATCCATTGCCTACGAGCTTCCATATATTGTTCTTTGCTTATTTACTTTTCCGTTGCTATTGCTATCATCACTACAAAACACCAAAAACATTACTTTTGCTATCATTACCTTTTGCTATCGTTACCACTACTATCATATTACTTTGCTACTAAACACTTTGCTGCAGATATTAAGTTTCCAGGTGTGGTTGAATTGACAACTCAGCTGCTAATACTTGAGAATATTCTTTGGCTCCCCTTTTGTCGAATCAATAAATTTGGGTTGAATACTCTACCCTCGAAAACTGTTGCAATCCCCTATACTTGTGGGTTATCAACTTCGTCCAGGATGATGAGCTAGTTGTTCTCCGTTGTCAGCATATCTACCATGCCCCCCGCTTATGCCACCAACTCCAAGGGTGCTACAAGTTGTGTGGCCTGTGCAAGGGCAGTATGGTGTAGGCATGTGTGCCTGTAGCTATATGTGATGTCCAGATTTGTGTCATATGTTCGAGACGCCATGCATTGTTTATACACATATGTATGGAGTTGGTTATCCGGTGATTTGGTGGTTTATCTCTCTCCCCCCAATTTATGGTGTCAAAGGAGTGTAACAGAGGTCAAAAACAGGCAACATAAAGATCAATGGCGGAGTTACATCACTACTGTAGGATGCTGCTAACGCGACACTACGATCAGTGACCCTTTGACGAAACTGTGTGCGATGCAATAATCGCAAATGGTGGTGTAAAAGAACTGTCAAAAAAGGTGCAAAACGTTTGCTATGGCGGAGCCTTCAAACACGGTCCAGATTTTAGTTGTGTGTGCGATGCAGGGCATACGTTTCAGTTCAATGAACTATTTGCGATGAGGCGGAACAAAAGAAATGGGCAGCTAGATGAAGGCGTGTGCGATATACAGCATACGGTTCAGTCGGATGAACTATTTGCAATGAGGAGGAACAATAGAAATGGACAGCTAGATAAAGGTGTGTGCGATTGAGGGCATACGCTTAAGAAGGATTAACCGTTTGCGATTAGGCAACAGAACAGAAACGGGTCAGCCAGATCAAAGTGTCTGCGATTGATGGCATACACGTCACACGGATGAACTATTTGCGATTAGCCACAACAAACAGAAATAGTTAGATAGATCAACGTGTGCGCGCTAGACGGGCACACACATTCTCATTGAAAGAAGCGTGCGCGGTGGTAATAACGAGCGTGCACAGTTGTTGGAACAAGACGTGTGCTGACATTGCCTATTGCGGTGCACCCTATGCTGCAAATGCCACGTACGCGTGCGAGAAGGCGTGCCCACATTACCCTTCTGGGAATAATGCCGCACTTATAACCATCAATAAATTTTGAGCCTGCATCCCATCATATTCCGAATTGCAAACCTGTTCACACCGATCAAAACCTAAACGGTTTCCCACTTAGGAGCAAATTAGTACTCGGTTATAAATACTACTACTCCAAGATGACTGCACATTCCTCCTCAACTCCTCATCCACAAAAACAAACAAGTCATTCATCATCATTCCCTTGCGTCTGCCATGGCCAACGTGAGTTCTGAGTCGAGAGATTGCCACCAGGGAGATGCGAGCATGGAAGCGGAAGCACGAGAGATGTCCCGCCTCGCCGCGAACGCAGCCGGCATGTCCCGCCGCGCGGCCGTAGCAGCACAGAGGTCCCGCCGCGCCGCCGAAGCAGCACGGAGGTCCCTTCGCATCGTCGATGCAGAGCAGAAGATATGTCCCACCGCACCGTGAATGCAGCAGAGATGTCCTCCCGTGCCACGGCGGCCTGGGAAAATGTCTCGCAGGAAAGCGAGGACTCTTACAGGCGCATGTATGCGATCGTCCATAGCCAGATGGACCAGATCTCTGGCTAGGCGAGGTTGCAGGACGACACAAAAGCCTCTTTTGAATAGGCTACCGGCATCATCCAGCAACTAAATGAGAGAAATGTGAAGCTCCTGGCCGAGCGCGACCTGCTGAGGGCAAAGATCGTCGGAAGTGCAGAGCAACAGGAGGAGACCACTGCCTTGTTGAAGAGGACTAGCGTCATCATCGAGAAACTTATGGACGAGAATGCCATGCTGCGCATCGAGCTCAGAAGGCTGGTGGAGGAATCCATGGATGCTCTCAAGCAGCATCTTGAGGACAAGAAAGAGCTCATCGCCGCTCGCTGCGGAGACTAGTTCCCGCGGCCTGCAGCAACGCATCAAGAAAGTAGAGAACAGCGAGCCAGATCGTTGTCTTCCTTCTTCTTTTGCCCTTGTGTATTTCGGGCGTTGCCGCATGTGGTTTTTTTTAATTATGTTCCTAAATATGTAAGACGATTATTATCCACTATCATCGTCCTTATATTCATCATGCTTGCTATAAGTCACAGTCGATGCTATATAGGTCCGTCGGATCTTACATCAAGATCCATGCAAAACTTTCTTTTCAGATTTTCATTTTTCTCTCTTAAATTTCAGTCCAGTGAGACATATAGCCACATCGTAGAACAGGGGCTCGGGCGCCATTAATGGAGACGTTGGGAGGGAGGTGCGCGGCGGGTAGAGGTCAAAGGGCTCTCCTCCTGATGAGAATGCGCAGGGGTTTGATCGCACGCCTCCCGTACTCAAATAGCTACCCCGCACGGCACCTCCTAGCCAATAAAAAAAGGATGTGTGGCGGCACGTAATTGGTAAGTAGAACGGCCATGGTTTCAATAATACTTGTGTTTCCGATTTGTAACGTGACAACACTTGTTCCAAAATGACTTTAATGATTGTTAATGTGTGCGCCTTCGCAAATCGGACAGAAAAATTACCACAACATGTTGGTGCCATGTCATCAGACCATGCCAAGTTTCATGATTTTCAGGCATGTTTTGGATTTACAGGAATTAAAATACCAAGTTTCTCAATCTTTCCGGCCGAGCCACGACGCCCAGATATTTGAATTTCATTCTCATTTCTTGCATGGGACCTAGAAATTCACCCAAGGACACACATGTGATTTTTCAACCAACTTTGGTGCACTGGAGCATGTTGCTACCTCTTGAGCACTGCGTTGGTTCTCCCTTGAAGAGGAAAGGGTGATGCAGCAAAGTAGCGTAAGTATTTCCCTCAGTTTTTGAGAACCAAGGTATCAACAGAGTAGGAGACTACACGCAAGTCCCTCGTACCTACACAAACAAATAAGAACCTCGCAACCAACGCGGTAAAGGGGTTGTCAATCCCTTCACGGTCACTTACAAGAGTGAGATCTGATAGAGATAATAATAATAAGATAAATATTTTTGGTATTTTATGATATAGATTGAAAGTAAAGATTGCAAAATAAAATAGATTGGAAACTTATATGATAAAATATAGACCCGGGGGCCATAGGTTTCACTAGTGGCTTCTCTCAAGATAGCATAAGTATTACGGTGAGTGAACAAATTATTGTCGAGCAATTGATAGAAAAGTGCATAATTATGAGAATATCTAGGCAACATCATGTATATAGGCATCACGACCGCGACAAGTAGACCGAAACGATTCTGCATCTACTACTATTACTCCACACATCGACCGCTATCCAGCATGCATCTAGAGTATTAAGTTCATAAGAACAGACTAACGCATTAGGCAAGATGACATGATGTAGAGGGATAAAATCAAGCAATATGATATAAACCCCATATTTTTATCCTCAATGGCAACAATACAATACGTGCCTTGCTGCCCCTGCTGTCACTGGGAAAGGACACCGCAAGATTGAACCCAAAGCTAAGCACTTCTCCCATTGCAAGAAAGATCAATCTAGTAGGCCAAACCAAACTGATAATTTGAAGAGACTTGCAAAGATAACCAATCATACATAAAAGATTTCAGAGAAGAATCAAATATTGTTCATAGATAAACTTGATCATAAACCCACAATTCATCGGATCTCGACAAACACACCGCAAAAAGATTTACATCAAATAGATCTCCAAGAAGATCGAGGAGAACATTGTATTGAGATCCAAAGAGAGATAAGAATCCATCTAGCTAATAACTATGGACCCGAAGGTCTGCGGTAAACTACTCACACATCATCGAAGAGGCTATGGTGTTGATGTAGAAGCCCTCCGTGATCGATTTCCCCTCCGGCGGAGCACCGAAAAAGGCCCCAAGATGGGATCTCTTGGGTACAGAAGGTTGCGGCGGTGGAAATAGGGTTTCGTGGTGCTCCTGGATGTTTTCGAGGTATATGGATATATATATATAGGAGGAAGAAGTAGGTCGGTGGAGCTGCGAGGGGCCCACGAGGGTGGAGGGCGCGCCTCCCTGCCTCGTGGCCACCTCGTTTCTTTCTTGACGTCTACTCCAAGTCCCCTGGATCATGTTTGTTCCAAAAATAACTCTCCCGATGGTTTCATTCCATTTGGATTCCATTTGATATTCCTTTTCTGCGAAACACTGAAATAGGCAAAAAAACAGGAATTTGCACTGGGCCTTGGGTTAGTAGGTTAGGCCCAAAAATAATATAGAAGTGTATAAATAAGCCCATTAACATCCATGGAACAATCAAAAATTATAGATACGTTGGAGACGTATCAAGCATCCCCAAGCTTAATTCCTACTCGTCCTCGAGTAGGTAAATGATAAAAACAGAATTTTTGATGTGGAATGCTACCTAGCATAATTCTCAATGTAATTTTCTTTATTGTGGCATGAATGTTCAGATCCGAAAGATTCAAGACAAAAGTTTAATATTGACATAAAAATAATAATACTTCAAGCATACTAACTAAGCAATCATGTCTTCTCAAAATAACATGGCAAAAGAAAGTTCATCCCTACAAAATCATATAGTTTGGTCATGCTCCATTTTCGTCACACAAGAATGCTCTCATCATGCACAACCCCGATGACAAGCCAAGCAATTGTTTCATACTTTAGTAATCTCAAAAAAAATTCAACTTTCACGCAATACATGAGCGTGAGCCATGGATATAGCACTATGGGTGGAATAGAATATGATGATGGGGGTTATGTAGAGAAGACAAAAAGGAGAAAGTCTCACACCAACGAGGCTAATCAACGGGCTAGGGAGATGCCCATCAATTGATGTCGATGCAAGGAGTAGGGATTGCCATGCAACGGATGCACTAGAGCTATAAATGTATGAAAGCTAAACAAAAGAAACTAAGTGGGTGTGCATCCAACTTGCTTGCTCACGAAGACCTAGGGCATTTGAGGAAGCACATTGTTGGAATATACAAGATGAGTTCTATAATGAAAAAAATCCCACTAGTATATGAAAGTGACAAAACAAGTGACTCTCTATCATAAAGATCATGGTGCTACTTTGAAGCACAAGTGTGCAAAAAGAGGATAGTAGCATTATCCCTTTTATTTCTCTTTTATTTCTTCTTTCTTTTTTTGGGACTTTCTTTTTTTTATTTGGGACAATGCTCTATTAATGATGATCATCACACTTCTATTTATTTACAACTCAACGATTACAACTCGATACTAGAACAAAATATGACTCTATATGAATGCCTCCGGCGGTGTACCATGAATGAATCAAGAGTGACATGTATGATAAATTATGCATGGTGGCTTTGCCACAAATACGATGTCAACTACATGATCATGCAAAGCAATATGACAATGATGAAGCGTGTCATAAATGAAACGGTGGAAAGTTGCATGGCAATATATCTTGGAATGGCTATGGAAATGCCATAATAGGTAGGTATGGTGGCTATTTTGAGGAAGATATAAGGAGGTTTATGTGTGACAGAGCGTATCATATCATGGGGTTTGGATGCACCGGTGAAGTTTGCACCAACTCTCAAGGTGAGAAAGGGCAATGCACGGTACCGAAGAGGCTAGCAATGATGGAAGGGTGAGAGTGTGTATAATCCATGGACTCAACATTAGTCATAAAGAACTCACATACTTATTGAAAAAACCTACAAGTCATCAAAAACCAAGCATTACGCGCATGCTCCTAGGGGGATAGATTGGTAGGAAAATTCCATCGCTCGTTCCCGACCGCCACTCATAAGGAAGACAATCAAATAACACCTCATGTTTCAAATTTGTTACACAATGGTTACCATACGTGCATGCTACGGGACTTGCAAACTTCAACACAAGTATTTCTCAAATTCACAACTACTCAACTAACACACTCTAATATCACCATCCTCATATCTCAAAACAATTATCAACTATCAAACTTCTCATAGTATTCAATGCACTTTCTATGATAGTTTTTATTATACCCATCTTGGATGCCTATCATATTAGGACTAATTTCATAACCAAAGCAAATTACCATGTTGTTCTAAAGGACTCTCAAAATAATATAAGTGAAGCACTAGAGCAAAGTTATCTAGCTCAAAAGATATAAGTGAAGCACATAGAGTATTCTAGTAAATTCCAATTCATGTGTGTCTCTCCCAAAAGGTGTGTACAGTAAGTATGATTGTGGTAAACTAAAAAGCAAAGACTCAAATCATATAAGACACTCCAAGCAAAACACATACCATGTGGTGACTAAAAATATAGCCTCAAGTAAAGTTAACGATGGAAGAAGACGAAAGAGGGGATGCCTTCCAGGGCATCCCCAAGCTTAGGCTTTTGGTTGTCCTTGAATTTTGCCTTGGGGTGCCTTGGGCATCCCCAATATTAGGCTCTTGCCACTCCTTGTTCCATAATCCATCAAATCTTTACCCAAAACTTGAAAACTTCACAACACAAAACTCAACAGAAAATCTCATGAGCTCCGTTAGTATAAGAAAACAAACCACCACTTAAGGTACTGCAATGAACCCATTCTTTATTTATATTGGTGTTAAACCTACTGTATTCCAACTTCTCTATGGTTCATACCCTTCGATACTAGCCATAGATGCATCAAAATAAGCAAACAACACACGAAAAACAGAACAGTCTGTAGTAATCTGTAGGTTTAGAATACTTCTGTAACCCCAAAAAATCTGAAATAAATTGGTGGACGTGAGGAATTAGCCTATTAATCATCTGCAAAAAGAATCAACCTAATCTCACTCTCCAGTAAAAAAATGGCAGCAAATCTCGTGAGCGCTAAAGTTTCTGTTTTTTACAGCAAGATCGCTAAAACTTCCCCCAAGTCTTCCCAAAGGTTCTACTTGGCACAAACACTAATTAAAAGCATAAAACCACATCTAAACAGAGGCTAGATGAATTATTTATTACTAAACAGAACCAAAAAGCAAGAAACAAAAATAAAATTGGGTTGCCTCCCAACAAGCGCTATCGTTTAACGCCCCTAGCTAGGCATAAAAACAAGAATAGATCTAGGTATTATCATCTTTGGTATGCAATCCATAAGTGGCTCTCATAATAGATTCATAAGGTAATTTAATTTTCTTTCTAGGAAAGTGTTCCGTGCCTTTCCTTAACAGAAATTGGAATAGAATATTCCCTTCTTTCATATCAATAATTGCACCAATAGTTCTAAGGAAAGGTCTACCAAGAATAATGGGACATGTAGGATTGCAATCAATATCAAGAACAATGAAATCTACGGGCACATAATTCCTATTTGCAACAATAAGAACATCATTAATCATTCCCATAGGTTTCTTAATAGTGGAATCCGCGAGATGCAAATTTAGAGAACAATCATCAAATTCACGAAAACCTAACACATCACACAAAGTTTTTGGAATCGTGGAAACGCTAGCACCCAAATCACATAAAGCATAGAATTCATGATCTTTAATTTTAATTTTAATTGTAGGTTCGCACTCATCATGGAGTTTTCTAGGGATAGAAACCTCTAATTCAAGCTTTTCTTCATAAGATTGCATTAAAGCATCAATGATATGTTTGGTAAAAGCTTTATTTTGACTATAAGCATGCAGAGAATTTAGCACAGATTGCAACAAGGAAATACAATCTATCAAAGAGCAATTATCATAATTAAATTCCTTGAAATCCAAAATAGTGGGTTCATTGCTATGTAAAGTTTTGATCTCTCCAATCCCACTTTTACCAATTTTTGCATCAAGATCTAATAACTCCGAATCATTGGGACGCCTTTTAACTAAAGTTGACTCATCTCCAGTCCCATCATTATTTGCATGATACTTCTATTTGCACGATACTTCTACTTGGTCTAGTCTACCAGTGTAAAAAAATTAAGGCGGGAGAAGACAGTGTACGTATGTCGTTTCGCACACGGAGGTGACACGTTCCCTCTCGGAACCACGAGCCTTCTTGAGGGAAGCTCCGGTTTGCAAGAAACTTACACCAAAGCTTGTCCCAATTCAGCCAAAAAAATTACCGCTGCATGTTGGTGCCATTTCATGACACCATGCCAAGTTTCATGATTTTCAGACGTGTTTTGGATTTACAGGATTAAAAACCAAGTTTCTCAATCTTTCCGGCTGAGCCACAACGCCCAGATGTTTGAATTTCATTCTCATTTCTTGTATGGGACCTATAAATTCACCCAAGGACACACATGTGATTTTTCAACCAACTTTGGTGCACTGGAGCATGTGCTTGTAGTTCAAATTTGAATTATGCACATTAAATGCCCGGAAACTCAATTAATGTATAAAAAAGGCCAAACGAACCCAGAATAATTCCAAATTTAAACACGATACTTCTATTTGACCTAATCTGCGTGTGTACAAAAATTAAGGCGGGAGAAGGCAGTGTATATATGTATGTCGTTCCGCACACGGAGGTGACATGTTCCCTCTCGGAACTACCAGCCTTCTTGAGGGAAGCTGATGTTTGCAACAAGATTACACCAAGGCCCCGTTCGGATCCTCTCCTGCTCCCAGCTTCTAGTCTCAGCGCGTGGAGCCGTCCCGAACACGGCAGCTCAAAGAATCTGGCTTCGCGGAGCAAATGATCCTGCCAGTGCAAAAATAAGAAGCTAGTCCAACCCAGCTCCCAGCTTCCAGCTCAAAATGAGAAGTTGGAGTTCGTTGAAATTACATGAGAATGCCACCGCTAAGTTGCGTACCGGTTCGATCTATTTCCTTCCAAGCTCCTGTACGAGCCAGCGAGTAGACGTGGACGCTTCCACACCTTCCACTTCGAACTGGGCCGGCAGCCCATGTCACCATCTGCGATCCCTAACATCCCATGTCCCTGTAGCCCAGCGCCAGCCCATGCAGCGAAGGGAGAAGCTGGTCACGGCCTCCCGAACGCACGCAGCATCTCACAGGAAGCTGGAAGCTGGCGTTGGAAGCTGGAGACGTGGATTTCCTGAATCTAGAGGACTTCCGAACGGGACCCAAAGCTTGTCCCAATTTGACCAAAAAAATTACCATAGCATGTTGGTGCCATGTCATCACACCATGCCAAGTTTCATGATTTTCAGGCGTGTTTTGAATTTATAGGAATTAAAAAACCAAGTTTCTCGATCTTTCCGGCCGAGCCACGACGCACAAATGTTTGAATTTCATTCTCATTTCTTGCATGGGACCTAGAAATTCACCCAAGGACACACATGTGATTTTTTCAACCAATTTTGGTGCACCGGAGCATGTGCTTGTAGTTCAAATTTGAATTATGCACATTAAATTTCCAGAAACTCAATTAATGTATAAAAAAGGCCAAACGAACCCAGAATAATTCCAAAATTTAGCACGATACTTCTATTTGGTCTAATCTGTCTGTGTAAAAAAGTAAGGCGGGAGAAGGCAGTGTACCTATGTTGTTTCGCACATGGAGGTGACACGTTCCATCTCGGAACCACAAGCCTTCTTGAGGGAAGCTCTGGTTTGCAAGAAGGTTACACCAAAGCTTGTCTCATTTGGGCCAAAAAATTACCGCAGCATGTTGGTGCCATGTCATGACACCATGCCAAGTTTCATGATTTTCAGGCGTGTTTTGGAATTTACAGGAATTAAAAAACCAAGTTTCTCAATCTTTACGGACGAGCCACGACGCCTAGATGTTTAAATTTCATTCTCATTTCTTGCATGGGACCTATAAATTCACCCAAAGACACACATGTGATTTTTCAACAAACTTTGGTGCACTGGAGCATGTGCTTGTAGTTCAAATTTGAATTATGCCAGGAAAAACCAAAACAAAACCGATCTAAAATAAAAAAACGAGATCTAGGGTTTTCGAAATAAAACCGATCAGTTTTCTCGTGAAAACCGGCGTCGGAGGCTACCTCTGGCGACGGTCGGCGAGGCGACGGCGGTGCGGCTCCGGCGGCGGTGGCGGGGTGGTGCAGCAGCGGGCAACGCGAGGCGGCAGCGAGACGTCGCTGCGGCGGCGCGGATCGGGTTAGGGTTTGGGGTGCGGTGGGGTGGGCTGGCGGCTCGGGGCTGCGGCTCTTAAAGGGCCGGCCGGGTCAGTGTCCCAGGCGGACACGACTCGGTAAGGTCGGTAACTTTAAAAAAAATTCTGATGCGCAGAAAAATGATTAAAAGAAATATTAAGCAGACTCCAAAAATCCTGAAATAAATTTTTCCCGTCCTCTAAAAATATGGCGGACAAAGTGAACATTTATTTGGACCTCTAATGCAATTTTGAAAAAGGCATATTTTTCCTAATTCAAATAAAATTGCAATAAACTCCAAATAAAACTTATTTATTGATTTTAATATTTTCCCTCCAATATTTCGTTTATTTTGGAGAAGTCATATTATCTCCTCTCATATATTTTAATACAAAAATATTTTCAGAGAGAAAAATTATTTAAAACCAAAATGATCCTTGTTTCAATATTTGGTAAAATTCAAATATGGAAAACGTGAAATCCCCAACTCTCTCTGTGGGTCCTTGAGTTGCTTAGAATTTCGAGGATCGCAAAACGAAATGCAATAAAATATGATATGCATGAATGACCTATGTATAACATTCCAAATTAAAAATTTGGGATGTTACAATAATGAAAACAGATTGAAAATAGACAAAAAGGTACATGACTTATGGCTGGCGTGATGGGTAATTTATTTGAACTTCACGAAAAAAATCCGCATAATTAATCTTAGCCGTCAGTCTTTGTGGTTAACACAAAATCAACGGATATAAAGGGGTGACGGATGAAGAACTATGAAAGCTTTTGTCCTTTATTATTAGGTAGAGATACATGATCATCTTGCAGTACAAGGCAAGGTGGAATAAATCCTATGTTTCCTAAATAAATATTATACTCAACATACACAACTTGCATTAGGGAGCTAAAAGAAATATTCCATTAATTTATAATCACTCGTAAACAAACTTGCATTTTAAACCCCTCTTGTTTATAAATTATTTGAATCTTTGGTCGTTCTCCAAATACTCCATTTCAGGTTGTGGAGCTTTGATATATGTGAGAGTAGCTACATGCGAATTTTAAGCTCAATCAGAAAATATTTGAACCCTCAAATATTTTCTTTTCTCTTCCTCTCCATGTGTTTCTCCTTTTGTGAAATAAGAAAAAAAAACATTCAGTGGCGCCAGGCCAGCCAACTCACCTTCTTTATCTGTTCCTAGTTTTGCCTCCAGCCCAGCTAGGCCTACGAGCGCCTGCCGGCCCATCCTGCTGACCAAGGCCTGCCTAAACCCTTTTAACCCTAGCCATAGGAGCTACCGTAAAAAAAATGCAGGAGCCATCGCTGGATCCACACGTAGCTACTCGATCTCGATCCCGTGACCTCGATCTCGCCACCGCCCAACCATTACACATGCCGGTGTCCCTCGCCGCCGGCCGACGAGACGGCTGGACTCCGTCGCCTCTTCTTCCTTTCCTCTCCGCCTGCTCGCTCCTCCCGGTGGTCGTGCAGCACGCTGTTATCTTCCCTCGCAGACGCGCCATCGCTCTCTACTCCTCTCATGCTCCGACCACTTCAAGCCGTCGCCCAGGCGCTCCTCCGCTCACCATCTCCGCCTCCTGCCCCGTAGTCAGCTGCCGCTACCTACTGCCTAGGTCGCCGACCTCCTCGTGTGTCTCCTCTGCCTGGGCAGCACCCGACTCCCCTCGGTCTCCTCTACCTTGCCATTCACGCGACGACAGGCGACCATGGTCAGCTCGCCTGCACCTCGACCTCCGTTTCTCCTCGCCTCTGTTCGTGTCCGACGGCTGCCATGCCATGGACGCTCGACCACGACCGCCCTGCCTCCAACCATGGTGCTGCCAACCCGAGTCCCTGTTGCACGCCGAGCTACCACGTCCATGTTTTTTTCTCCATCTGCTGCTGCCACCGCTGTCGCACTCACCTCGTCGCTGCCGCTCCAGCTTTTGCCTGGCGGGGGCATCGGCTTGCTAGCATGGGGAGAGGCGAGAGAGATGCTCAATTTAGGAGGGACAAAAAATCTGAGGAGGAAGAAGGGAGAGGATAGAAGAGGGAGAAAGAGGAGAGGTTGATGTATCGTAATGGTGAGCTGGCGGTTTGAGATGGAAGACTCGCTGCCGCCGCTAGCACACTTTTTCTTCTTTCGCCATTAGAAATGATCGTGAGAAACAGTGTGTCCCGGGTACATAATGAAAACATATTGAAAATAGACAAAAAGTTACATGACTTATGGATGACGTGGTGGGTAATTTATTTGAACTTTAGGAAAAAAATCCGCATAATTAATCTTAGCCATCAATCTTTGTGGTTAATACAAAATCAACGGATATAAAGGGGTAACGGATGAAGAACTATGAAAGCTTCCGTCCTTTATTATTAGGTAGAGATACATGATCATCTTGCAGTACAAGGCAAGGTGGAATAAATCCTATGCTATCCTATGTTTCCTAAATGAACATTATACTCAACATCCCCCCCCCCCCCCCCCCCACCAGCAACGCAGACGATGAGTCTGGAGAAGAATTTGAAGGTAAGCCAACAGACACCCTCCCACACACACAATCATAATGGGCGATGCATCGCGGAAGTCGTGGCTGGAGTGGAAACCGACGAGGTTACTCAAGCAAGGCGGTAGCCCTTTGTGCAGATGATAGTTTGATATTCATAAGTGCGAAGGATCAAAGTGCAGTAAGACTTAACAATATTTTCCAGCTTTATGGCAATGCATCTGGTCAATGTGTTATAGGGACAAGAGTGCAATATATTTCAGTTCTAACACTACCGATGCGATGAGGAACTCGTTGAAGGCAGCTCTGAACATCCATGTTGAGGCCCTTAGCGAGAGGTATTTGGGACTCCCTACGGTAGGGGGTCGTATCACAAGTGGCACTTTTGATTATATTGCTGAGAGAGCTAGAAGGAAAATTCAGCGATGGTCTAAAAGATTGCTAGCATGCGCCGGCAGAGAAACATTGTTGAAATCGATGGTTCAGACTATTCCGACGTACCTGATACGTCCATTTTGCATCATGCTTTTATATCGATATTTATTGCATTATGGGCTGTTATTACACATTATGTCACAATACTTATGCCTATTCTCTCTTATTTTACAAGGTTTACATGAAGAGGGAGAATGCCGGCAGCTGGGATTCTGGGCTGGAAAAGGAGCAAATATTAGAGACCTATTCTGCACAGCTCCAAAAGTCCTGAAACTTCACGGAAGTTTTTCAGAATATATAAAAAATACTGAGCGCAAGAAGTACCAGAGGGGCCACCCCAGCCACGAGGGTGGGGGCGCGCCCTACCCCCTGGCGCGCCCCCTGCCTCGTGGGCCCCCTGGTGGCCCTCCGATGCCCATCTTCTGCTATATGGAGTCTTTCGTTGAGGAAAAATCATAAGCAAGATTTCGGGACGAGACTCCGCTGCCACGAGGCGGAACCTTGGCGGAACCAATCTAAGGCTCTGGCGGAGCTGTTCTGCCGGGGACACTTCCCTCCGGGAGGGGGAAATCATTGCCATCGTCATCACCACCGCTCCTCTCATCGGGAGGGGGCCAATCTCCATCAACATCTTCACCAGCACCATCTCCTCTCAAACCCTAGTTCATCTCTTGTATCCAATTCTTGTCTCTAAGTCTGAGATTGTTACCTGTAGGTTGCTAGTAGTGTTGATTACTCCTTGTAGTTGATGCTAGTTGGTTTATTTGGTGGAAGATCACATGTTCAGATCCTATATGCATATTAATACCCCTCTGATTATGAACATGAATATGCTTTGTGAGTAGTTACGTTTGTTCCTGAGGACATGGGAGAAGTCTTGCTATTAGTAGTCATGTGAATTTGGTATTTGTTCGATATTTTGATGAGATGTATGTTGTCTCTCCTCTAGTGGTGTTATGTGAACGTCGACTACATGACACTTCACCATTATTTGGGCCTAGAGGAAGGCATTGGGAAGTAATAAGTAGATGATGGGTTGCTAGAGTGACAGAAGCTTAAACCCTAGTTTATGCGTTGCTTCATAAGGGGCTGATTTGGATCCATATGTTTCATGCTATGGTTAGGTTTACCTTAATACTTTTTTTGTAGTTGCGGATGCTTGCAATAGGAGTTAATCATAGTGGGATGCTTGTCCAAGTAAGGAGCAGTTGGGGCAACGTAGTAATTTCAAAAAAATTCCTACACACACGCAAGATCATGGTGATGCATAGCAACGAGGGGGGAGAGTGTGATCTACGTACCCTTGTAGATCGACAACGGAAGCGTTAGCACAACGTGGTTGATGTAGTCGTACGTCTTCACGGCCCGACCGATCAAGCACCGAAACTACGGCACCTCCGAGTTCTAGCACACGTTCAGCTCGATGACGATCCCCGGACTCCGATCCAGCAAAGTGTCGGGGAAGAGTTCCGTCAGCACGACGGCATGGTGACGATCTTGATGTACTACCGTCGCAGGGCTTCGCCTAAGCACCGCTACAATATTATCGAGGACTATGGTGGAAGGGGGCACCGCACACGGCTAAGAATATGATCACGTGGATCAACTTGTGTGTCTAGGGGTGCCCCCTGCCTCCGTATATAAAGGATCAAGGGGGGGGGGTGCGGCCGGCCAGGAGAGGGCGCGCCAGGAGGAGTCAGGGAGTCCTACTCCCTCGGGAGTAGGATCCCCCCCCCCAATCCTATTCCAACTAGGATTCCCCAAAGGGGGAAAGAGAGAGAGGGGGGCCGGCCACCTTCTCCTAGTCCTAATAGGACTAGGGGAGGGGGAAGTGGCGCAGCCACCTTGGGCTGCCCCTTTCTCCTTTCCACTAAGGCCCATGAAGGCCCATATGGCTCCCGGGGGGTTCCGGTAACCTCCCGGTAACCCGGTAAAATCCCGATTTCACCCGGAACACTTCCGATATCCAAACATAGGCTTCCAATATATCAATATTTACGTCTCGACCATTTCGAGACTCCTCGTCATGTCCGTGATCACATCCGGGACTCCGAACAACCTTCGGTACATCAAAATGCATAAACTCATAATGTAACTGTCATCGTAACCTTAAGCGTGCGGACCCTACGGGTTCGAGAACAATGTAGACATGACCGAGACACGTCTCCGGTCAATAACCAATAGCGGGACCTGGATGCCCATATTGGCTCCTACATATTCTACGAAGATCTTTATCGGTCAGACCGCATAACAACATAACGTTTGTTCCCTTGTCATCGGTGTATGTTACTTGCCCGAGATTCGATCGTCGGTATCCAATACCTAGTTCAATCTCGTTATCGGCAAGTCTCTTTACTCGTTCCGTAATACATCATCTCACAACTAACACATTAGTTGCAATGCTTGCAAGGCTTATGTGATGTGTGCATTACCGAGAGGGCAGAGATACCCTCTCCGACAATGTGACAAATCCTATTCTCGAAATACGCCAACCCAACATCTACCATTGGAGACACCTGTAGAGCTCCTTTATAATCACCCAGTTACGTTGTGACGTTTGGTAGCACACAAAGTGTTCCTCCGGCAAACGGGAGTTGCATAATCTCATAGTCATAGGAACATGTATAAGTCATGAAGAAAGCAATAGCAACATACTAAACGATCGGGTGCTAAGCTAATGGAATGGGTCATGTCAATCAGATCATTCAACTAATGATGTGACCTCGTTAATCAAATAACAACACTTTGTTCATGGTTAGGAAACATAACCATCTTTGATTAACGAGCTAGTCAAGTAGAGGCATACTAGTGACACTAAGTTTGTCTATGTATTCACACATGTATTATGTTTTCGGTTAATACAATTCTAGCATGAATAATAAACATTTATCATGATATAAGGAAATAAATAATAACTTTATTATTGCCTCTAGGGCATATTTCCTTCACAGCACCCAAGCACCGGTCCACCCACATATCAAATTATCAAAGTACCGAACGCGAATCATATGAACGTGATGAAAACTAGCTTGACGATAATTCCCATGTGTCCTCGGGAGCGCTTTCTTCTATATAAGAGTTTGTCCAGGCTTGTCCTTTGCTACAAAAAGGATTGGGCCACCTTGCTGCACTTTATTTACTTTTGTTACTTGTTGCTCGTTACAAATTATCTTATCCCAAAACTATCTATTACCTATAATTTCAGTGCTTGCAGAGAATACCTTGCTGAAAACCGCTTATCATTTCCTTCTGCTCCTCGTTGGGTTCGACACTCTTACTTATCGAAAGGACTGCGATAGATCCCCTATACTTGTGGGTCATCAGTACCCCATGAGTACGTTCCAGTTGACTAAAACAGTTTGTAAGAGTGTTACCTCACCAATGGAGAAATGTTTTTGGAGTAGCTCTCTTAACAAGAAAGGAATGCATTGGGTTCCCTGGAAGAACCTTGCAATGCCAAAATGCAAGGGAGGATTGGGATTTTGAGATATGCAGCAATTCAATCTTGCTCTGCTTGGGAAGCATGGATGGCGCCTAATTACCAAGCCAGATTCCTTGTGCGCAAGAGTTTTGAAAGGCCGGTATTTTCCTGACTCTGATTTGGATCTAACGAGTTTGATGCGGATGTCGAGGGCTTTAAGCGAGCATCAATTTCCTCCTTGACCGAGGAACGAACTACTTTCAGCATGGAGGTTTTGAGATCCGCAAACATTGAAAGAATGTCGGCCACGGTTAAGGGGGCACCCGGGTTAATGGGGCGACGAGACCAATGACCGGAGCAACAAGTGCGTCGGGCACGGAGGGGGGGGGGGTAGGTTTTCACCATCCTCTGCATGGGGTGTGACACCTCCCACATTCCCTTGGTCATCCATATCCTCTAAGGATGTAAGACCTTAAATTAGAGCACGAAGCTCTGATACGAATTGAAAGGATCGATACGGTCGACTAGAGGGGGGTGAATAGGAGACTAATTTTTTTAGTCTTTCTTGTGAATTTTAAGGTTTAGTAGATAAATAGGGTTCACTAGATATGCAACTAGGTGAACACAACTTATATGACAAGAAAGCTTAAAGCTAAATATGCTAGGCAACAATCTAATTAGCAAGCCAACAAGCATACAAGGCAAAGTAAAGTGCAGGAAAGAATTAACCACAAGTGAGACGATGACACCGATTTCTTCCCGAAGTTCACTCTTCATTGGGGAAGAGCTACTTTCCATTTAGAGCCGTGCCGGAGCTAAATCTTGCAGAATGCCACTGAAGGCTCACCGTAATCTCTTTCGGGTCACCCCCAATGGATGAGCCTCGAATCACTCGGTGTTTGTCTTGAGGGCAATCGCCACACCTTTACAAACTTCTGCGGAGCACGCCACAAGCAAGGAAGCTTCTGGAGGAACCTCTAATCACCTAGGAGCCCAAGCTCCAAGAGTAACAAGTAAACGGTGGAGAAATGTTGCGGGGAACGCGATTTGGTTTGCTCAAAGTGTAGATCTGATCTTGCTCTCCCAATCACCAAAGTTTCAACAAGTTTGGGTGGAGGGATTGAGAGTATTGAGCAAAATGAGGTGTAGCGATGGTGGAGCTCAACAAGACATTAGGGTTAGGGATGGAGGAGGAAGAAGGGGTTTTTTTATAGTGTTCTTGGTTGGGTACTATTTCTGCTTGTTGGACCCTGTGCGCATGGGCTAAGTCAGCCCTATGTGCATGGGGTACTCAGGAACTTACGCAGCACCCCATGCGCACGAGGGTCAAAAGACCCCGTGCACACGGGGTACCCATGGAGTTACGCAGTACCTCATGTGCACGGGGTACCCAGAAAGTTTCTGACTACCCCGTGGGCACGGGGGTTAAAAGACCCCGTGCCCACGGGGTATCCAAAAACCTTCTGTTGCAAACTTTCTGGGTACCACAGCAAGCACACTACGGATATTTGGTGGTAGGAGTGGGAAGGCTGGTGTATAAGTTTTGGCAATGGAATTCCCATAAGACATAAATCCACAAAGACCCCTATTAATAGTGTGGTCTTTCTTACGACTCGATCGAACCAAAAAAGAAAACCTTCAAGCCGCCGGTAAACCACGTCTTTGATCTTTTTGAATTGGGGGGTCGCACACCTCCATCAAGAATAACTTGAATCTAATACACTGAGATAAACCTTAGCAACCGATATTAGTTCCACTAACCATATTGTCATCACACCAAAAATAATTTAAGTGACACTTGCACTTTCACCTCGCCACCGCGGAAGAGCAGGCACAGCAGCGCCACGGTTGACGCGGGAAGCGGCAGCCATGCACAGGGCCGTCGGATGCAGAAAGAGGCACTAGTAATAAGTAAAGTAATAATAGGTCTTATCTAATTTTTATGTCTTGATTTCTTGAATCCAATTTTAGATGTACCAATTCGTGCACCAAATGGTGTAGATCTCGGGAATTTACGCAGTACAAATGTTTCATTGATATTTTGAGCTACACAATTGTTTTCTCATTTTTTATTTTTTATTTATTTAGATGTCCTCAAGACTGACGGGGGCGGCAACGCGCGCCTCTATGGTCTAGTACTCTCGTGTAACTGACATACTGTTTTGAACAATATCCAATCATGCAAAGTAAGCTTAATGTCATTCCGGGTTTTAGTTCACTTGTATCATTAGTTCATCAAAACACACCGACGATGTGATCTTTGTGAATACATATTTTGGAGTAAATGAATTTATACCAATTTCCTAAGAGACAAGAGGCTTCTTGTGTACACCAGACAGGAATGGTATGACCTTCACAAACCGGTGGCCAAAGCGAACACTCGATGATAACACAAGATAAATTGCTTCAACTATTTGAGAAGGTAAACACGCTTCCATTAGTAGGTTTTATGCTTTACATGGTTAAATAACTAACTTCTTAACCATATCTGAAGGTCTATTCACTCAATTAGACAACAACAAAGTGTTGGGGATGAAGATTTGTATCATATCATCATAAAGAGTGGAAACGTCGATATAGCACTATTACATGTATCTTAGACATTTATCATTATTGACATTACATATAAGCATATAAAAGTTATCAAGTACTTGTAGTATTGAAGAAAACCATCTCTATAATTCACACTAAAGGATCAAGAATAAGCAAAATGTTTAAGGCAATGTCACGTATCATATGTCCCCGATAACAATAAGAAACATAACCAAATTGGTGGAAATGTAGGTAAACATTTGATGCATACATAGGTTGTTACTTCAACCATATTCATAGAATTAATCGGGGGGGGGGGGACAGTTCCAAATTCCATTAGCTGACATTTAAGGGTAAATGTAGTTGATACATTTTTGTAATAAAAACATGTCATATGGAGTACCTTCGGTTGCAGTAGATATGGATCTTGCTCTCACAACTCCAACAAACTTGAACTGATGGTTTGTGAAGTTCAAATCTTTTACCAGTTCTTCAGTGTCTGAGTAATGGAATACATTTAACTACTGTTGTAAACAAAAATGGGTAATTTAATAAATGTAGTACTACATAAGAAACTTTTAATTCACAATCGTATTCATCTTTCCTAGCCTTTTTATGAAAAACAAGTACTCGATGTCAGGACTTTGCATGTCATGTTTGTTGAAGATAAATTTAACCCCTTGAAAAAGAGACGAAATGACAAAAATGATGGTATGAAGCTAACTTAATGGACAATGTCATTGAACCTTTTATTGCCTTTTCTGAAACAACTTGAAAACAAGAAACTTGTTGCAACACATACTAGCTTCGTCAGTTCTTTTTGCCTGCCGCATCAATATTAGCTTCAAGGGCTATCATGAAACCATGATATATCAAGGCATGTAGATTTGATGTTGCTCTTAGCCATGGAAACTATTATAACAAAAGAATCATGTAGGCAGTAAAAGAATCATGTTGATATCAACCATAGCTAAAAATCTTAAGAAAATAAACTAGACCTAAAAGCTCAAATAAATCCCTCAAACTGTAACGCTTCAAGAAAAAATATTAGACTTTAGAGCTCAAATGTTTGAACCTTGTATCTTTAAATCCACAAAGCACATCTGGTTACCTATTCGTTTAGACAGACTGATGTAGCACTTTAATTATCATACTAGAACTATGATTAAATTGGATGTTACCTTCAAACTAATTTGGTATGGCATTTTGTGTATTAATAATGCCATTTCTCACTTAAAAAAGAATAGTGCTTCTTTTCCTGCCAGGTGATATGTCTCCAATCACTAGTAGAAAAAGGGCCATTTGTCCCGGTTCATAAGGGCCTTTAGTCGGGACTAAAGGGTCGTTACTAAAGCCCCCCCCCCTTTTGAAGGAAATATGCCCTAGAGGCAATAATAAAGTTATTATTTATTTCCTTATATCATGATAAATGTTTATTATTCATGCTAGAATTGTATTAACCGGAAACATAATACATGTGTGAATACATAGACAAACAGAGTGTCACTAGTATGCCTCTACTTGACTAGCTCGTTAATCAAAGATGGTTATGTTTCCTAACCATAGACAAAGAGTTGTTATTTGATTAACGGGATCACATCATTAGGTGAATGATCTGATTGACATGACCCATTCCATTAGCTTAGCACCCGATCGTTTAGTATGTTGCTATTGCTTTCTTCATGACTTATACATGTTCCTATTGACTATGAGATTATGCAACTCCCGTTTACCGGAGGAACACTTTGTGTGCTACCAAACGTCACAACGTAACTGGGTGATTATAAAGGTGCTCTACAGGTGTCTCCGAAGGTACTTGTTGGGTTGGCGTATTTCGAGATTAGGATTTGTCACTCCGATTGTCGGAGAGGTATCTCTGGGCCCTCTCGGTAATGCACATCACATAAGCCTTGCAAGCATTGCAACTAATGAGTTAGTTGTGAGATGATGTATTACGGAACGAGTAAAGAGACTTGCCGGTAACGAGATTGAACTAGGTATTGAGATACCGACGATCGAATCTCGGGCAAGTAACATACCGATGACAAAGGGAACAACGTCTGTTGTTATGCGGTCTGACCGATAAAGATCTTCGTAGAATATGTAGGAGCCAATATGAGCATCCAGGTTCCGCTATTGGTTATTGACCGGAGACGTGTCTCGGTCATGTCTACATTGTTCTCGAACCCGTAGGGTCCGCACGCTTAAGGTTTCGATGACAGTTATATTATGAGTTTATGAGTTTTGATGTACCGAAGTTTGTTCGGAGTCCCGGATGTGATCACGGACATGACGAGGAGTCTCGAAATGGTCGAGACATAAAGATTGATATATTGGAAGCCTATATTTGGATATCGGAAGTGTTCCGGGTGAAATCGGGATTTTACCGGAGTACCGGGAGGTTACCGGAACCCCCCGGGAGGTATATGGGCCTTAGTGGGCTTTAGTGGAAGAGAGGAGAGGTGGCCAGGGCTGGGCCGCGCGCCCCTCCCCCCTAGTCCGAATAGGACAAGGAGAGGGGGCGGCGCCCCCCTTCCTTCTCTCTCTCCTCTTTCCCCCTCCCGAATCCTATTCCAACTAGGAAAGGGGGGGAATCCTACTCCCGGAGGGAGTAGGACTCCTCCTGGCGCGCCCTCTCCTGGCCGGCCGCACCCCCCCTTTGATCCTTTATATACGGAGGCAGGGGCACCCCTAGAGACACAAGTTGATCCACGTGATCATATTCTTAGCCGTGTGCGGTGCCCCCTTCCACCATAGTCCTCGATAATATTGTAGCGGTGCTTAGGCGAAGCCCTGCGACGGTAGTACATCAAGATCGTCACCACGCCGTCGTGCTGACGGAACTCTTCCCCGACACTTTGCTGGATCGGAGTCCGGGGATCGTCATCGAGCTGAACGTGTGCTAGAACTCGGAGGTGCCGTAGTTTCGGTGCTTGATCGGTCGGGCCGTGAAGACGTACGACTACATCCACGTTGTGCTAACGCTTCCGCTTCGGTCTACGAGGTACGTAGACAACACTCTCCCCTCTCGTTGCTATGCATCACCATGATCTTGCGTGTGCGTAGGAATTTTTTTGAAATTACTACGTTCCCCAACAGTGGCATCCGAGCCTAGGTTTTATGTGTTGATGTTATATGCACGAGTAGAACACAAGTGAGTTGTGGGCGATATAAGTCATACTGCTTACCAGCATGTCATACTTTGTTCGGCGGTATTGTTGGACGAAGCGGCCTGGACCGACATTACGCGTACGCTTACGCGAGACCGGTTCTCCCGACGTGCTTTGCACAAAGGTGGCTGCGGGTGTCAGTTTCTCCAACTTTAGTTGAACCGAGTGTGGCTACGCCCGGTCCTTGCGAAGGTTAAAACAGCACCAACTTGACAAACTATCGTTGTGGTTTTGATGCGTAGGTAAGATTGGTTCTTGCTTAAGCCCGTAGCAGCCACGTAAAACTTGCAACAACAAAGTAGAGGACGTCTAACTTGTTTTTGCAGGGCATGTTGTGATGTGATATGGTCAAGACATGATGCTATTTTATTGTATGAGATGATCATGTTTTGTAACCGAGTTATCGGCAACTGGCAGGAGCCATATGGTTGTCGCTTTATTGTATGCAATGCAATCGCCTGTAATTGCTTTACTTTATCACTAAGCGGTAGCGATAGTCGTAGAAGCAATAGTTGGCGAGACGACAACGATGCTAGATGGAGATCAAGGTGTGCCGGTGACGATGGTGATCACGGTGCTTCGGAGATGGAGATCAAGCACAAGATGATGATGGCCATATCATATCACTTATATTGATTGCATGTGATGTTTATCTTTTATGCATCTTATCTTGCTTTGATTGACGGTGGATTATAGATGATCTCTCACTAATTATCAAGAAGTGTTCTCCCTGAGTATGCACCGTTGCGAAAGTTCTTCGTGCTGAGCACCACGTGATGATGGGTGTGATAGGCTCTACGTTCAAATACAACGGGTGCAAAACAGTTGCACACGCGGAATACTCAGGTTATACTTGACGAGCCAAGCATATACAGATATGGCCTCGACGGAGACCGAAAGGTCGAGCGTGAATCATATAGTAGATATGATCAACATAGTGATGTTCACCAATGACTACTCCATCTCACGTGATGATCGGACATGGTTTAGTTGATTTGGATCACGTAATCACTTAGAGGATTAGAGGGATGTCTATCTAAGTGGGAGTTCTTTAAGTAATATGATTAATTGAACTCTAAATTTATCATGAACTTAGTACCTGATAGTATCTTGCTTATTCATGTTTGATTGTAGATAGATGGCCCGTGCTGTTGTTCCGTTGAATTTTAATGCGTTCCTTGAGAAAGCAAAGTTGAAAGATGATGGTAGCAATTACACGGACTGGGTCCGTAACTTGAGGATTATCCTCATTGCTGCCCAGAAGAATTACGTCCTGGAAGCACCGCTGGGTGCCAGGCCTGCTGCTGGAGCAACGACAGTTATGAACGTCTGGCAGAGCAAAGCTGATGACTACTCGATAGTTCAGTGTGCCATGCTTTACGGCTTAGAATCCGGGACTTCAAACGTTTTGAACGTCATGGAGCATATGAGATGTTCCAGGAGTTGAAGTTAATATTTCAAGCAAATGCCCGGATTGAGAGATATGAAGTCTCCAATAAGTTCTATAGCTGCAAGATGGAGGAGAATAGTTCTGTCAGTGAGCATATACTCAAAATGTCTGGGTATAATAATCACTTGATTCAATTGGGAGTTAATCTTCCAGATGATTGCGTCATTGACAGAATTCTCCAATCACTGCCACCAAGCTACAAGAGCTTCGTGATGAACTATAATATGCAAGGGATGAATAAGACTATTCCCGAGCTCTTCGCAATGCTGAAAGCTGCGGAGGTAGAAATCAAGAAGGAGCATCAAGTGTTGATGGTCAACAAGACCACTAGTTTCAAGAAAAAGGGCAAAGGGAAGAAGAAGGGGAACTTCAAAAAGAACAGCAAGCAAGTTGCTACTCAAGAGAAGAAACCCAAACCTGGACCTAAGCCTGAAACTGAGTGCTTCTACTGCAAGCAGACTGGTCACTGGAAGCGGAACTGCCCCAAGTATTTGGCGGATAAGAAGGATGGCAAGGTGAACAAAGGTATATGTGATATACATGTTATTGATGTGTACCTTACTAATGCTCGCAGTAGCACCTGGGTATTTGATACTGGTTCTGTTGCTAATATTTGCAACTCGAAACAGGGACTACGGATTAAGCAAAGATTGGCTAAGGACGAGGTGACGATGCGCGTGGGAAATGGTTCCAAAGTCGATGTGATCGCAGTCGGCACGCTACCTCTACATCTACCTTCGGGATTAGTATTAGACCTAAATAATTGTTATTTGGTGCCAGCGTTAAGCATGAACATTATATCTGGATCTTGTTTGATGCGAGACGGTTATTCATTTAAATCAGAGAATAATGGTTGTTCTATTTATATGAGTAATATCTTTTATGGTCATGCACCCTTAAGAGTGGTCTATTTTTATTGAATCTCGATAGTAGTGACACACATATTCATAGTGTTGAAGCCAAAAGATGCAGAGTTGATAATGATAGTGCAACTTATTTGTGGCACTGCCGTTTAGGTCATATCGGTATAAAGCGCATGAAGAAACTCCATACTGATGGACTTTTGGAACCACTTGATTATGAATCACTTGGTACTTGCGAACCGTGCCTCATGGGCAAGATGACTAAAACGCCGTTCTCCGGTACTATGGAGAGAGCAACAGATTTGTTGAAATCATACAACAGATGTATGTGGTCCGATGAATGTTGAGGCTCGTGGCGGATATTCGTTATTTTCTCACCTTCACAGATTATTTAAGCAGATATGGGTATATCTACTTAATGAAACATAAGTCTGAAACGTTTGAAAAGTTCAAAGAATTTCAGAGTGAAGTTGAAAATCATCGTAACAAGAAAATAAAGTTTCTACGATCTGATCGTGGAGGAGAATATTTGAGTTACGAGTTTGGTGTACATTTGAAACAATGTGGAATAGTTTCGCAACTCACGCCACCTGGAACATCACAGCGTAATGGTGTGTCCGAACGTCGTAATCGTACTTTACTAGATATGGTGAGATCTATGATGTCTCTTACTGATTTACCGCTATCGTTTTGGGGTTATGCTTTGGAGACGGCCGCATTCACGTTAAATAGGGCACCATCAAAATCTGTTGAGACGACGCCTTATGAACTGGTTTGGCAAGAAACCAAAGTTGTCGTTTCTGAAAGTTTGGGGCTGCGATGCTTATGTGAAAAAGCTTCAACCTGATAAGCTCGAACCCAAATCGGAGAAATGTGTCTTCATAGGATATCCAAAGGAAACTATTGGATACACCTTCTATCACAGATCCGAAGGCAAGACTTTTGTTGCTAAATTCGGAAACTTTCTGGAGAAGGAGTTTCTCTCGAAAGAAGTGAGTGGGAGGAAAGTAGAACTTGACGAGGTAACTGTACCTACTCCCTTATTGGAAAGTAGTACATCACAGAAACCTGTTTCTGTGACACCTACACCATTAGTGAGGAAGCTAATGATGATGATCATGAAACTTCAGAACAAGATACTACTGAACCTCGTAGATCAACCAGAGTGATCCGCACCAGAGTGGTACGGTAACCCTGTTCTGGAAGTCATGCTACTAGATCATGATGAACCTACGAACTATGAAGAAGCGATGGTGAGCCCAGATTCCGCAAAATGGCTTGAAGCCATGAAATCTGAGATGGGATCCATGTATGAGAACAAAGTATGGACTTTGGTTGACTTGCCCACTGATCGGCAAGCAATTGAGAATAAATGGATCTTCAAGAAGAAGACTGACGCTGACGGTAATATTACTGTCTACAAAGCTCGACTTGTCGCAAAAGGTTTTCGACAAGTTCAAGGGATTGACTACGATGAGACCTTCTCACCCGTAGCGATGCTTAAGTCTGTCCGAATCATGTTAGCAATTGCCGCACTTTATGATTATGAAATTTGGCAGATGGATGTCAAAACTGCATTCCTGAATGGATTTCTGGAAGAAGAGTTGTATATGATGCAACCAGAAGGTTTTGTCGATCCAAAGGGAGCTAACAAAGTGTGCAAGCTCCAGCGATCCATTTATGGACTGGTGCAAGCCTCTCGGAGTTGGAATAAACGCTTTGATAGTGTGATCAAAGCATTTGGTTTTATACAGACTTTTGGAGAAGCCTGTATTTACAAGAAAGTGAGTGGGAGCTATGTAGCATTTCTGATATTATATGTGGATGACATATTACTAATTGGAAATGATAAAGAATTTCTGGATAGCATAAAGGGATACCTGAATAAGAGTTTTTCAATGAAAGACCTCGGTGAAGTTGCTTACATATTAGGCACTAAGATCTATAGAGATAGATCAAGACGCTTAATTGGACTATCACAAAGCACATACCTTGACAAAGTTTTGAAGAAGTTCAAAATGGATCAAGCAAAGAAAGGGTTCTTGCCTGTGTTACAAGGTGTGAAGTTGAGTCAGACTCAATGCCCGACCACTGCAGAAGATAGAGAGAAAATGAAAGATGTTCCCTATGCTTCAGCCATAGGCTCTATCATGTATGCAATGTTGTGTACCAGACCTGATGTGTGCCTTACTATAAGTCTAGCAGGGAGGTACCAAAGTAATCCAGGAGTGGATCACTGGACAGCGGTCAAGAACATCCTGAAATACCTGAAAAGGACTAAGGATATGTTTATCGTTTATGGAGGTGACAAAGAGCTAATCGTAAACGGTTACGTTGATGCAAGCTTTGACACTGATCCGGACGATTCTAAATCGCAAACCGGATACGTATTTACATTAAACGGTGGAGCTGTCAGTTGGTGCAGTTCTAAACAAAGCGTCGTGGCGGGATCTACGTGTGAAGCGGAATACATAGCTGCTTCGGAAGCAGCAAATGAAGGAGTCTGGATGAAGGAGTTCATATCCGATCTAGGTGTCATACCTAGTGCATCGGGTCCAATGAAAATCTTTTGTGATAATACTGGGGCAATTGCCTTGGCAAAGGAATCCAGATTTCACAAGAGAACCAAGCACATCAAGAGACGCTTCAATTCCATCCGGGATCTAGTCCAGGTGGGAGACATAGAGATTTGCAAGATACATACGGATCTGAATGTTGCAGACCCGTTAACTAAGCCTCTTCCACGAGCAAAACATGATCAACACCAAGGCTCCATGGGTGTTAGAATCATTACTGTGTAATCTAGATTATTGACTCTAGTGCAAGTGGGAGACTGAAGGAAATATGCCCTAGAGGCAATAATAAAGTTATTATTTATTTCCTTATATCATGATAAATTTTTATTATTCATGCTAGAATTGTATTAACCGGAAACATAATACATGTGTGAATACATAGACAAACAGAGTGTCACTAGTATGCCTCTACTTGACTAGCTCGTTAATCAAAGATGGTTATGTTTCCTAACCATAGACAAAGAGTTGTTATTTGATTAACGGGATCACATCATTAGGTGAATGATCTGATTGACATGACCCATTCCATTAGCTTAGCACCCGATCGTTTAGTATGTTGCTATTGCTTTCTTCATGACTTATACATGTTCCTATGACTATGAGATTATGCAACTCCCGTTTGCCGGAGGAACACTTTGTGTGCTACCAAACGTCACAACGTAACTGGGTGATTATAAAGGTGCTCTACAGGTGTCTCCAAAGGTACATGTTGGGTTGGCGTATTTCGAGATTAGGATTTGTCACTCCAATTGTCGGAGAGGTATCTCTGGGCCCTCTCGGTAATGCACATCACATAAGCCTTGCAAGCATTGCAACTAATGAGTTAGTTGTGAGATGATGTATTACGGAACGAGTAAAGATACTTGCCGGTAACGAGATTGAACTAGGTATTGAGATACCGACGATCGAATCTTGGGCAAGTAACATACCGATGACAAAGGGAACAACGTATGTTGTTATGCGGTCTGACCGATAAAAGATCTTCGTAGAATATGTAGGAGCCAATATGAGCATCCAAGTTCCGCTATTGGCTATTGACCGGAGACGTGTCTCGGTCATGTCTACATTGTTCTCGAACCCGTAGGGTCCGCACGCTTAAGGTTTCGATGACAGTTATATTATGAGTTTATGCATTTTGATGTATCGAAGTTTGTTCGGAGTCCCGGATGTGATCACGGACATGACGAGGAGTCTCGAAATGGTCGAGACATAAAGATTGATATATTGGAAGCCTATATTTGGATATCGGAAGTGTTCCCGGTGAAATCGGGATTTTACCGGAGTACCGGGAGGTTACCGGAACCCCCCGGGAGGTATATGGGCCTTAGTGGGCTTTAGTGGAAGAGAGGAGAGGTGGCCAGGGCTGGGCCGCGCGCCCCTCCCCCCCCCTAGTCCGAATAGGACAAGGAGAGGGGGCCGGCGCCCCCCCCCTTTCTTCTCTCTCTCCTCTTTCCCCCTCCCGAATCCTATTCCAACTAGGAAAGGGAGGGAATCCTACTCCCGGAGGGAGTAGGACTCCTCCTGGCGCGCCCTCTCCTGGCCGGCCGCACCCCCCCCCCTTTGATCCTTTATATACGGAGGCAGGGGGCACCCCTAGACACACAAGTTGATCCACGTGATCATATTCTTAGCCATGTGCGGTGCCCCCTTCCACCATAGTCCTCGATAATATTGTAGCGGTGCTTAGGCGAAGCCCTGCGACGGTAGTACATCAAGATCGTCACCACGCCATCATGCTGACGGAACTCTTCCCCGACACTTTGCTGGATCGGAGTCCGGGGATCGTCATCGAGCTGAACGTGTGCTAGAACTCGGAGGTGCCGTAGTTTCGGTGCTTGATCGGTCGGGCCGTGAAGACGTACGACTACATCAACCACGTTGTGCTAACGCTTCCGTTGTGAATCTACAAGGGTACGTAGATCACACTCTCCCCTCTCGTTGCTATGCATCACCATGATCTTGCGTGTGCGTAGGAAAAATTTTAAAATTACTATGTTCCCCAACAACCCTTTAGTCCCGGTTCTTATACGAACCGGGACTAAAGGCCCTCCACGTGGCTGCTGCGTGGAGGGTCCACCTTTAGTCCCGGTTGGTGCCACCAACCGGTACTAAATAAAATTTTATGATTTTTTTTAATTTTTGTTTTTGAAATTTTTCCCGAATTTTCAAATTTCTGAATTATTTTAACCTCTAATCTCTAATCAGCCCTCATCACTGCTCAATTTAACCTCTAATATCTAATCACCCCTCATCATTCCAAATCATCTAACTTCCGGAACGGTCACCCATTCTCTCACTACCCTAGCCTGAGCACGCTTAACTTCCGGGTTCTATTCTCCCTCGTTTCCAAGTCTGCACTTGTTGTTTTCCTGACAATAGTAAGATGTCAATCCTATTAACCCTCAGAAGTTTAGCTTGAGCATGAAGTCACACATTTCACTGTTTGAGTTTGAAACTATCGTTCTAAAAACAATAATTATTTAGTAACACTAATATTTCTTGAATTATTAGTTTGACCATTGTTTGACCCGATTTGACCAAAATTCAAAAAAATTGAAATAATTATTTGGTAACACTAATATTCTTGAATAATTATTTAGTAACACTAATATTCTTGAATAATTATTTAGTAACACTAATACTTCTTGAATAAGTAGTTTGACCATAGTTTGACCAGATTTAACAAAAATTCAAAAAACTGAAATTTGAGCATAACTTTTTTTCCTTTTAGAATTTGAGGATTCTAAAAATTTGCAAACAAGTCGTAGGCTGTCAAAACCGGATGCGGATTTTCGTGTTGAACATTTTGATATATTATACGTTTTTTCTGACATCGTATGCAAAAGTTATAGCCGTTTTACATTTTTCCTACACTTTTTGCAAAACATGTCCAAATTTAAGTTTTTAAATTTTCCTAACTAGTAGATGTAGTAACATAACTACATCTCGAAGGATTTTAACTTTTGAAGTTTTTATTATTTTCTTTTGCTTTTTACAAAACTGAAAAAGGCGATACACGGGGGGCGGGGGGTAGGATTTGAAAATTGCACCATTAGTACCGGTTCGTGGCACGAACCGGTACTAAAGGTGCCGGGACTAAAGGTCCCATTTGAACCGGGAGTAATGCCTGTATGGTGCCCTAGCCGCTCGAACCGGGACTAATGCTCACATTAGTCCCGGTTCGTAATGCAACCGGTACTAATGCTCTTTTCTGGACGAACCAAAGCCCCTTTTCCTACTGGTGAATGTATATTTTTTTATTGTTCCATGTTATTATATTATCAATCTTAGATGTTTTATATACACTTTGAAGCAATTATATATCATTTTTTGGGAGTAACCTATTAACTTAGTGCCCAGTGCCAGTTACTGTTTTTTGCTTTTTTGTTTCACATAATATCAATACCAAACGAAGTCCAAATGGCATGAAACTTTTTGGAGATTTTTTTCTGGACAAAAGAGACACTACAAGCTTCGGGAGAAGACCAGAAGATGCATCATGGGCCCACAAGGCTCCGTTTGACCAAACTCCGCCTCTATAAGTTCTCTAAAGTGTGAAACCAACAGAGGAGTCCACGAAATACTTTTTCCGCCGCCGCAAGTTCCAGAACCACGAGATCCCATCTGGCGGCCTTTTCCGGCACTCTGTTGGAGGGGATTCATTCACGTAGGGGGCTCTTCATCATCCTTGCTGCCCTTCGATGATGCGTGAGTAGTTTACCACAGACTTATGGGTCCATAGTTAGTATCTAGATGGTTTCTTCTCTTTATTTGATTTTCAATACAATGTTCTCCTCAGTGTTCTTGGAGATATATTTGATGTAATAACTTTTTGCGGTGTGTTTGTTGGGATCCGATGAATTGTGAGTTTATGATCAGATCTATCCATGAATATTATTTGAGTTTTCTCTGAACTCTTTTATACATGATTAATATAGCCTCGTATTTCTTCTCCGATTTATTGGTTTGGTTTGGCAAACTAGATTGATTTATCTTGCCATGGGAAGAAGTGCTTTGTAGCGGTTTCGATCTTGTGGTGCTCAATCCTAGTGATAGAAAGGGATATGACACGTATGTATCGTTGCTATTAGGGGTAAAAAGATGAGGTTTATTTATATGTGAGTTTATCTTGTCTACATCATGTCATCTTGCTTAAGGCGTTACTCCGTTTTACATGAACTTAATACACTAGATGCATGTTGGATAGCGGTCGATGTGTGGAGTAATAGTAGTAGATGCAAAATTATTTCGGTCTACTTGTCTCGAACGTGATGCCTATGTATGATCATTGCCTTAGATGTCAATTGCCAATAGTAATTTTTCTACCCACCGTATGCTATTTTCTTGAGAGAAGCCTCTAGTGAAAACTATGCCCCCCGGGTATATCTTTTATCATACATTAAAAGTAAAAATACCTTGCTGCAATTTTCTTTTCTTTATTTTATTTTGTATTTTTGTCCGATCTATCTATAAAAAACTACACAATTTAATCTTGCTCATAACCGTTGAGGGATTGACAACCCCTCTACGCGTTGGGTTGCAAGTATTTGTTGTTTGTGTGGAGGTGTTATTTACATAGTGTTTCTTGGTTCTCCTACTGGATTGATAACCTTGGTTTCATAAAGAGAAATACTTATCTCTATTGGACTGAATCATCCCCTCCTCTTAGAGGAAATCCCAACGCCGCTCACAAGTAGCACCAGGCAAAGTGTTTCGTCCAACCATCAATCCTTTTCCTAAGCATCTTTACTTGAAAACTGCCTTAACTATCCCACCTTTTATTGACTTACCAAATAAATTTGTATTTTCTTTGGTAAGCTAATAATGATATAAAAATAAAATCCAAAATATATGTAGTTCGGTAAATCACGGGCATGATTTGACAAACATTTATTTACACAACCATCTTTAATATTGACGGGTAAATCATGGGCTAATGTACTAAAACACACATACATTTATCTATGATTTAAATTGTAGTATTATGAGGAAAATGCATGCACCAGACCATGCATAGAAAAATGAAAACAAAATATTATTATACAAGAGTGACCTGCTTCAAGTCCCCCGAGCTGGTCCATTAGTCCGTTGATTTTTCTATCATGCAAAATGAGACAAATCAGTAAAACATGACTCACCCATTTAGTCAGCAGGTCACATAACTCTACATTTCTAGCATAAACAACATAATGAATTGAGTAGTTAAACAATTGCTAGGAACAATAGTGTTGGTAAACACGTGAGGTTTGTTTCTTATGTTTCTTATGTTCTTAGTGTTGGAAAACACACACCCAGGGTCACATAACTCTATGCATGGTCCGGTGATGCTATTCATCACCCAGGATGTACAATAAGTTATTTCTCACCCGAGGTAATCTTACGATTACTTCATAATTAAATTACATTTGGAATTCAAATAGTTACATTCTATTGATTCACTACGTAAAATTTAACATAAGAAAATAAAAATATAGGTCATAAGACAAGAAATTTTGCAGTTTATGTGTATTTTAGACTATGTTTTTATGTTTGTAATTTTACATAACATAATTTTTTTACGGCGATTATATATTTTCTTACTGTCCCTTTTTGCGTCGGAAATAAGAAAAAAACTTACGGAACATAAAATTACAGTGCATTGATGGTAAAATAGAGAGGGTGAAGAATAACTATTCCTCACCCAGGGTGACCAATAGCGCGACCCTATATATATGTTAACTGCAAGCGATTTGTGCTGCTTGCTCCACTACGCTCTAGTGAGTTTAGTTAAGGTTTTGGTTTTCGGTTTGTGTTTTTTTCACCCCGAAACAGGATGGCCGAAATTCGGCCATTTCAACTATTACTAGTAATAGGTCGAGGTGGATCATGCTTCCCCCTTTACTGATGATACGATAGTACTCCCTCCGTCCCATAATATAAGATGTTATTACATCCAATAATGGAGGGAGTAGATAAGGACATTCATGAAGTCAACGAAAATAGGTAAGAAAACCATACATATCCTTCCCTGTGCATAATGCAGAAACGTCATACATACCTCTACTATGGAGAACCCTGGAGAGATTGATCCAGAAACAAGAAAGTTTAATAAAGCTCAAATATCTATATGAATAAAAATAAACTAGTCCTTATTAACGAGTAGCAATTTTATCTACTCAAGTATTTTATATTGTGTATTACCATGTTGTTATAAACTCTGAGTTTAGTTGATCCAGAAATAGATTGATCATTTATGTCTGATTATGCAGTAAAAGCTTATCGATTCATTTGTTGAGGACTGGAAGCTTATCAATGAATTGAATGCTGAATTATGTAGCTTAGAAATAGCTAACTCTATCCCTGCAAATAAAATGAAGTAGTCAGCTCTCATATGAACCTGTATTTACAACATTTTGGAGATTGAGGAGCATGAAGAAAATGTATTTCTTTGTCATGTGCATATACCTCTCAGATTTTTAATGAAAATTGAATGATTTTGTCTTCAGTTTGATCTTCGTGATAATACTACTTATCCTATACAGATAAAAAGAAATATATGTGTATATGAGTACTTGTAGTTTTACGTTTGGTGTTACTTTTCTTTTCAACTTGAAAATTTGGTACTCAGTATACTCCTTGTTGCCTTTGTTTTCTATCTGGGTTGGTGTGTTCAGAATATCATTTTTAATAGAATGTTGTGCCTTAAGATTCTTTTTATGGAAAGTCTAACAATTTTGTTTTCTTACTCAAATCTATGTTTTGATTTCTTGTTTCAAATTGGGCGACCATATTACTAAAGCTTCACCATACAGTGAAGAATGGATGCATCAACTCTCATCTTATTCACCAAATTAGGAACTGTTCCATCTCTATTTTAATTTCCCCTTTTAGGTACTATTGGTATAATTCATTTAATTTTTTAAATTAGGATCTGTTTTGTAATTTCAAAATCCATGCTCTATGCAGCTAAACATTAGTCCAAATGGCGAACAGTTCTGTAGCTTCTGTTTTTGTCAACACTAAAAACTCGGCATTACCTTCTACTTTTGTTCAACAATATCCTCAAATCCATAGCTCGTAAAATAAGTGCGTGGAGCACGAATAGCAATCTACAAAATGATCTGCCTCCTGAACCACCACCCGAAGATGTGTTTGGCACAGTAAGGCATAAATCAGCCATCTATTTCTGGAAGAAGATTCCTAATTGTCCAATTTCTACTTTATATTGGAGTCTACAGATTTAATATTTACATTTTTGCAACAAATAAATTTTCTCTTGGGCTTTGCTTTAGATTCTTTATATACTGTGAAGTGCTGGTTTTGCTCATCTTTAACCCATTGTTTCTGGTCTGATGGTCTTTTACGTGCTAGGCCAGCTGCTTAGTTACTGGGCTTGAGGGGGAAATATAAAGGGTGTTCGATGATAGGAGGTGGGCAGGGCTGCTTGGCTACAAGGTACTAAATTTTCAGATTACTATAGCTAGCAAACTGCACATAAATGTATATACCCATGTACTAGTGTTTTTGTTTTGGCAAAAATAATGGGTGTACAGATGTACACCCATGTACCTTTGCACGAGGTTGTGGAAGTCGGTGTTCAAACACAACTTGCCTTTGCAAGAGGTTTATCTGATGGGCTCCCTAAGTTTGTGAAGGCTGAAGGATATGTTGTGTAAGTTGAGGCAAGTGACAGAAACATTGAATATATTGTTCTCTGTAACTGTAATCTCGCTCTTCATAAACAAGTCTCGGTATGTGGATTATACCGAATTGTTCCGCTGGGGGCCAACAAATTACGTGTAATTATCTATTCCATGCCTTGGTTGTCACCACGAATTCAGATTTCTTTTCTTAGGAAATAATTACTACACTAAATCATATAATGTTTGGTTACCCTATGAGACAATCGCTACTCCAAATCATACATAAATAGTCACGGCCTGTTGTTTTAGTTGCTCAAAAAACTTGCTACAGTAAGAATTTTTGTTCATCCAGGTTGTGCTGCCAATTTTTTCTGTTATCCCCTTTTCATCACGAGTATAGGCCGTGGTAGCCTGCTTCGATGGTACAAAATTCACATTCACGAGATGGGTTGTGGACAACTTCTAATCCTTATCCCTTTAGTTTTATGCTACTCCAATTGTATCTGGCACAATATGATACATCACGCGGTTTAGTGTGCATTGAAACAGTAGTTACAGAGTTTGGCCTCTCTGTCTTGTTTCTGTGTATACTTCTGATTCAGACCTGCAACCAGCATGTTCGTGTGATTCTGATGAATTTATTACATTCAAACTTCCATTGGGATTTCTCTCATTTTGATATTATTCCCAGTTGAAGGTATTGAAGCCTCACGTAACCCTCAAGTGTTATATGTTCTTGTGTGTTGGCAGCCTCTACCTCTTTGTTGGTATGCTTCTAGCAACTCAAAATAATATATATATATATATATATATAAACTATGTTCATTACCCAGGATGCAGAATAAGTTATTCTTCACCCGAGGTAATCTTACGATCATTTCATAAAATTACATTTGAAATACAAATAGCTACATTCATATTAATTCACTTCATAAAATTCGGCATAAGACCAGAAAAAATACATTTTACACTATGTTTTTACATTTGTAATTTTATGTAACATATTTTTTTACGACGAGTATATATTCTCTTGTGTTCTCTTTTTACGTCTGAAATAAGACAAAATTTACGGAGCAT
>NC_053027.1:16206478-16224903 GCF_003073215.2 Triticum urartu | reverse complement strand
AGCTGATGCAGCGTTTGCAGAGCTCAAAGCTCTGCTCTCCACCCAGCCGGTTCTTGCTGCCCCAATCAGTAAGGAGCCTTTGCTGCTTTACATTGCAGCCACGGGACAAGTCGCCAGTATGGTACTTATGGTCGAGTGGGAAGAAGAAGGAAAGGCCTTCAAAATTCAGCGCCCAGTATATCATATTTCTGAAGTTTTGACCCCATCGAAGCAAAGATATCCTCATTATCAGAAGCTTGTATACGGGATTTATATGACCACAAAGAAAGTTGCTCATTACTTCTCTGATCATTCCATTACAGTCGTCAGCGACTCTCCATTATCAGAGATCCTGCATAACAGGGATGCAACCGGTCGAGTGGCAAAATGGGCGATTGAACTCCTTCCTCTAGATATCAAGTTTGAGGCAAAGAAAGCTATTAAGTCCCAGGCAATCGCAGATTTCGTCGCCGAGTGGATTGAACAGCAGCTGCCAACTCAGGTTCACTCGGAGCATTGGACCATGTTCTTCGACGGTTCCAAGATGCTAAATGGTTCCGGTGCCGGAGTAGTGTTGGTCTCCCCCAGAGGAGATAAACTCAGTTATGTTCTTCAAATCCACTTTGATTCCTCCAACAACAAGGCAGAATACGAAGCACTTTTGTATGGGTTGCGCATGGCCATTTCACTCGGCGTCCGTCGCCTCATGGTCTATGGTGACTCAGATTTGGTGGTTAATCAGGTGATGAAGGAATGGGACGTCAGAAGTCCAGCCATGACTGGTTACTGCAATGCAGTGAGAAAGCTGGAGAAGAAATTTGAGGGGTTAGAACTTCATCACATACCCCGACTGAAAAATCAAGCAGCTGATGATCTGGCAAAAATAGGTTACAAAAGAGAAGCCATCCCAGCAATGTGTTTTTGGAACACATTCACATACCATCAGTTCAGGAGGATCCCTTCAGTGAAGAGGCCCCGCAGCCAAAAAGCGCCACAGATTCGACTGAAGTTGAAATTCCAGCTGTAGTCGACCTGATCATGGAAGTCTTGGTCAGCACTCCCGACTGGACAGTACCGTATATTGCATACATCCTAAGGAAAGAGCTCCCAGAAGACGAAGAAGAGGCTCGACAAATCGTCCGACGATCATCGTCAGGGAGGTCAATAACGTTGGGAGCTGTGTAGGGTGCAATTGCCAAAGTCACATCACCCAATGATGCACATTGCAATTGGATCGACCAAACAAAGACAGTACGACAGAAATCATACCCAGATTAGAAGTGACCGCATCCTCCATCACCTCGTCCTCGTCCCTGTAAGCTGAGGTCCCGGAAGTGGCAGCACTGACAATCCCAAAATCTGACCAGTTAAAATAAGAAAAACAAACAGCATGAAGCGTCGAAAGGAGACACTCACGCGGAAGAAATGGGGATGTCAATCTTAATCTTCGGCAACGCCTTCCGAGTCTTCAGCTCTGCAACTTTGGGGTGCTTTGGCGCTTTCTCAGTCGGGGTTGGTGAAGAGACCCGAGGACGCTTCGAAGACTGACCAGCCTGAGCAGTTACCTTTTCACGGGCACTCGGTCGTTCTTGGTCGAGCTTGGATCGCCTCTCCCGGCGAGGAGGTGACTCGACTTCTTCTCCATCACTTGAGTCGTCGCTTCCTCCACCCCCTTCACCGTCGGAAGTCCACTCGCCACTGTCGCCGCCACTCGCCTCACCTTCCAGAGCTTGCTCTTGCTCTCCGTTGGGCATTGAATACATTTCAATAATGGCCTGAAAGAAAGCAGAGAGAATAAAGTCAGTCGACGCAGTGTATGCAGGAGCGAATTCAAATTACAAAGCAAAAACTCAGAATCAGACCTTCTCTGGTGCATGAGACTGGTCGAATGGAGGGACTCTCCTGGCTCCCCTGGGGTTGTCCTTGTTCCCGGTAATGCCCGACAGCCACTTCTCCAGTGTGTCGTCGTCGACCTCCTCCGGGTGGATCCGAGTGGAGTCTTCAAGACCCGAATACATCCACATCGGATGGTCTCGGGCTTGAAGAGGCTGGATGCGCCGCTGAAGGAAGACCTCCAAGAGATCCATACCAGTGACCCCGTCATGGATAAGATGGACCACTCGATCGACCAGCACCCTCACCTGCGCCTTCTCCTCCAGGAGCACCTTCAAAGGGGAGGGTTTCCTCACTCGGTCCATGGTAAAGGGAGGGAGTCCAGTCGACTACCCTGGCGTCGACTGGTCCTTACAGTAAAACTAGGTCGACTGCCATCCGCGGACTGAGTCGGGAAGAATCATGGTCGGAAAAGAACTTTTTCCTCTCATATGGATACCAAGACCCCCACACATATGAATCACTTGCGTCCTCTCGTCAATCGGATTAGCCTTTTTCACCATCTGGGAGCGACAAGTGAAAATGTGCTTGAAAAGACCCCAGTGAGGCCGGCAACCCAGGAAGTTCTCACAAAAAGAAATGAAAGCGGCTAGATAAACGATTGTGTTGGGAGTAAAGTGGTGGAGTTGTGCCCCAAAGAAGTTCAGAAACCCTCGAAAGAAAGGGTGAGGAGGCAAGGAAAATCCACGGTCGACATGGGTGGCAAGAAGAACACGCTCACCCTCCCGAGGTTGCGGCTCAGATTCCTTCCCCAGAAGCCGTGCCGAGTCATAGGGGATCAGCCCCCCTTCGGCCAGGTCGTCGAGGTCTTCTTGGGTGATCCTCGAGTGGATCCAGTCACCCTGAATCCAGCCCTTCGGCAGGCCGGTTCGCGAGGAAGATCCGCCCCGGCTGGTCGCCTTCCCCTTCGACCTCGCCGTTGCCTTCTTTGCCCGCTCCAGAGCCGCCGTCTTCTCCTTCCCCATTGTCGCCGGCGAGACGCATACGGAGCGGTGGCGCTGGGGCGAGAGCGAGCGCATCGGAGGGGCGTGAAGAGGAGAAGAGGTAATGGGAACGCACTATTCGGGAGACTCCGGTCCAACGCCTTATATGAGGCCACTTCCAAGTGGCTGACGGGTAGGCCCAGGCAGCTCTGTCAAATCCCGTAACAATCGCGCACGCGATACGTGGCGAAAAAGGTGGCACGGGGATCGAGGCGGCTCCGCTCTATCCCATCCGATTACTGCGGCCTCCCCTGTCCCGCGCGCTTCCCAAAATTCGGATCCCACAAAATCCGCGGGCGGCAGAACAACTTGTCAAACCAAAGATCTCCTCCGCACCGTCACTCAGAGCCTTTCGAGTAAAGAAACTCACTCGACGAAGAATTAAGAATGGATCAAGGCGACTGGAAAGGAAGTCGCTGTCAACACTCGGGTTCATTGGTCCGAAACAAGGTATGCTCGCGGCATGAAAAACGAGTCGGAAAAATGCTCAAACCTTGTCCCACTCAAACCTCGATCCATTCGGGGGCTAATGATGAAGCTATGTACCTAGGGTAGGGTCATGGACCTGTCCAAACTGACCTACCCAAGGACATCTCCAGAAGAAATCATTTTTCAATCGACTTGAAGGTGTCTCACTCGACAGACTTGAAGATACTCGACCAAGAAGCAATCACTCGACCAAGACCAAGCCACTCGACGGCAGGTGACCTAAAGGCGCTCCACATGCTAACGGTCGGTTATTAAGTAGCCTTTATGGTCATCATAGCACTTTATTAGGGGTGTGTATTTAAAACCCTGCATAACTGAGGGCCGGAGGGGTCGGGCGAACTCTATATAAGCCACCCCTCCTCAGTGTAAAGGGTTCGCACGCCTGTAATTCACACACGCATAATCCAGTCGACCGCCTCCGGGCTCCGAGATGTAGGGCTATTACTTCCTCCGAGAAGGGCCTGAACTCGTAAATCTTGCGTTCCTACAACTCCTCTATAGCTAAGATCTTGCCTCTCCATACTTACCCCCCTACATCATTGTCAGAATTAGAACCACGACACCAGCGACACCATGGAGAAGCTCCGTGCCGGTCAACCGGAGTCGCCGGTCGCGGCGGCGCCACCGCCGCACGCGTCGCGCCATTCAAGGTCAGTTGTGCCCGTCAACGCGGTCCTTCCCCCTCCGTTGCATCGACCTCTCGCCGCAGTCACCATCCTGCCACCGGCCACCATCGTGCGCCCACGCGCCCGAGCTCCGGGAGGTATGGTGCCGGGGGTCATGGGGGAGTGGCGGAAGCTCATGCGCCTCCCCATCGAGCACCGGCGGGGCAGGCTTGGAGCAGCCATGGAGCGCCGACATGGTGGGCGCTCTTGCGTCGGGATAGGAGGAGGCCCGCGGATCCGTCGGCGATGGCAACGACGACGCGAGGTCGCCTGTGCCTAGAGCGAGCTCGCTGTCGGGATGCTTGCCTCCGTATGGTCCACCTCTATCCGCCGCAACGACCTTGCTGTGGTCAACGCCGTGCCACCGGCCATTGTTGTGAGCCCGCACGCACGAGCTCAGGGAGGTGGCGTCGGGGGATCATCGGGGCGGCCGCAGCTTGTCTGCCTCTCCATGGAGTGCCGGTGAGGGAGGGGGAGATAGGTGGCCGCCGCCGCTAAGGCCAGGAGAGAGAGAGGGGGAAGAAGGATGGCAGCATGCTCGCCGGAGCAAAGACAGATGTGGCGTGGAAGAGAAAGCCAGAGATGCGAAATAAAAAAGAAAATGGGGAAAATATGTGACGCTGACAGGTGGGTCCCCCATCCACGTCAGATTTTTTGTCCACATAGGTATGCCAACTCAGCCTGACAGGTGGGCCCAACCTATCAGTTTTGCTGTTTTCTTGAGGAAATCAAACAATCAGTATTCTCCGTTACAGATTAGGCACAATTGTAGTGGTTTTTTGTGACTTGGCTCAAATCTAGTATTGACCTGTTACCCTAGCCCGAAGTGTGGTGGTTTTGGGTAATAACTCGCGGATTCGCATGGGCCGGGGTTCCCCCTCCCCTTCGTATACGAGGCGTTCTAGGTGGTGCTTCGTCTGATCCAGTCGGTGCCGGAGGTGGAGCTGCTGGCGACAAGGGAACGAAGATGGATGGAGAGGGCGTAGAGGATCAACAACGATTCCTTCTCTTGGTTGGAATGCGAGAGGGAATGCAGGGAAGAGAAGGCGGTAGCAGAGGCGGAATCATATCCGATACTCAGATCCAGAAGAGAGAGGTATGTTCAAACTTGCCGGATCCAGGCAGATCGAGAGATGAAGAATTTTGCGAGAAGGATTCACTGCGAGGGCACCCCGGAGGAGAGAGTGCAGATGCCGCCCTTCCAATTCTCGCCGCCGGTGGACTTCATTCATTGGGCGAGGGGAGAGGGGAGATCAAGCGATCCGAGGAGGAAAGAGATGTGGATTTGTCTCGTGGGACTACGCTCAGCAAGCGTTCCATCGCTGCCGGAACCAGTGGATCCTCTGCCGTACTTGTCGCCAACAATTTGAATTCCTCTGTAGTTTCACAGTCTGTGACAGAAGAGAGGAGGACGAGCTTGATGAACAGACGGTTCAAATTTGACCCCGGTGGATGTAGGCAAAAGGATGAAGCTGGATATGCTGATTGCTTAATTGGATCTCGACCTGGAGGCAGATTCTGGGCGTTGGAGCAAATTGAAGAAGATGATGAAAAATGTTCAGAGGAGAGTGAAGCTGGACAGAGTCCATATATAACGACTTTAGCTGATGCTTTTGCTTGTGCTAAGAGGGAATCAAAGGCAAGTAGAAAGGGGACAGATTATGCAAATTGGGTGCCGTTGACCGCATTTCAGAGAAGATTGTGGCTCCTGTATTTAGTTATGTAAGTGTTCCTCCTTGTCATAAATCCAGTCATGTGTTTCTTGTTGAGTGTGATTCAGTTAGCAAGGATTGTTGGTACCAAATTATTGGTGGTAAGCCAGTTGATGTGGGTGTGGGTTCTAAGCCGAATTGTCTGTAGATGGGACATGGCGGGAGAGGTCGTTATCTACCAGCATGCATCTTAGTTGATGCGCCGCTCTCCACACGATTGCCAGCATGCCAGGAGGATGAATCTAGAGATGATTTAGAGTTCAGGGAGGATTTTTTTGTTTCGATTCGAACTATGGATCGGAATGGGCCGGTTGGTGGTGGGCTGGGCCAGAAATATGGGTGCATATTGGATCCCAAAAAAGGGAGTGGGGTGGGGTGCTACAACCTGGTCAGAGACAGGTCGTTAACCCTAATCACTTTTTGCACTCTAGGATTTCCCATTTGTGGTGTCCGCCCTCAGCCGCCGCCGCTCGTGATAGCCAAATCATGGGAGGAAAGATGGGTGAGCGTTTTGGTTCTGGACGTGGAAATGGAGGGAGGGATGGTGGAGGTGGTGGAAACTGGAGACCAAATCAAGGTTATGGGAGAGAATTCCAATTCGACAAATACGATCAAGGTCCCCAGGTCTGACCCCGACCGCCATTTCAAAATTTCCAAGGTAACCAGCACCAGAACTTCCCGTGTAGAGAGCCAGGATATGGGGATTGGGGACAAGATGGTGGCAATCGAGGTATATATCAATACCCTCACTGGCCACCGCTGCAAAACACTAATCCGCCCCTGCTACTGGCAAATATCAACAGAAGACGTGTACAACCACTATCAATGGTGGAGGAGGGGGTAGCGAAGTTTAGACTTCCAAGCCTAATTCCTCTGGGGCAGTGGTGGCAGGGAATCAAAGCTCGGGGGTGATTTCTGATAGCAAAATTTCTTCTGTGGACAAGGCTATCTGTCATAAGTGTGGTGAGAAAGGTCATAACTCTAAAGGATGTGAGGCAAAAGTAAAGTGTGTGATCTGTACTAAGGGTTCTCATGTACCTGAATTCTGTGCTTGGCTTCATCAGAAAAAACCTGTAGCTACTCTGGTTGGTTTTGGTGGGGAGGGGCTTGGATTGTTTGTGGCAGAGCATGCAAAGGAGATTTCCAGTGCTAGTAAAAATGAAGTTGTGGCTTTGGTGAGACTGAGGGAGGGATGTGATTTAGAAGTGGATGCTGACATGTTAATCAAAAGCTTGGCCAAAACTTAACCATGAAGGTGGGACTGGAAAGCTAGAAAGGTTTCTGAAGGAGTTCTTTTTGTCAACTTTCCATCAGCTGCTAGAATTAATGAAGCTGCTATATATGACTGGGTCCCTTTAAAGGGAGGAAATATCATGGTGAATGTGAAAATCTGGAATGATGATGCAAATGGCTGTGGTTTGGGTCAAATTCCGCTGGAGCAAAAGGGGTACCAAAGACTATGAAGAATTTCCATGGGCTATGTGTGAAATTGGCTTAATGATTGGTTACACTCAGGCTGTAGATATGGAGTTAGTAAGTAAAACAGGCTTGGTTATATTGAAAGTTGTTGTGGTGGATTACAGAAAAATTCCTAGATGGACCAAGTTAACAACTCCCAATCTCATGGTTTACAGAATCTTCTTTGAAATGGAAGAAGTAGTAGATGAAGGATGGGCTAAGGAAGATGATGGATTATCTCAAGGCTATGAAGAGTGGATGGACTTTCAGCAAGAGGAGGAGGATAGCAGAGATCCCAAAGAAGCAAAATACAGTGAAGATGAGGCAGACAATAGACCATAGATTTTCAGCAAGATGCTCGGTTTCAGCATAGGAGATGAGTTGTTTGATTTGATTGATAAGTATCATGTGGATCAACCATATATCTTCATGCTGAAACAGTTTGTGAAGAATAGATATCATTACCCCGCAAAAAAAAAGAATAGATATCATCCACAATTACTTACTGGTGCTATATATAGTGTATACCTGCCGTTCTTGTATACAGGCCATCAGTGAAGAATTAGGATGTATAAGAAGGTAGTCACGCAAGGGATAATATTTTGAGCGTAAAGCCTACAGAATTTTCCCGGGCAGCATCAGATACTAATCACATGCGCATTATAGCCCTTTTTGTCTTTCATGAAATGCGCACTTTTAAAAGGGGGCGAAATTAATCATTAAGAAAAAGCAGAAACAACGAAAGCATCATTTGGTTTTACAGCTAAAAAGATTTGTTCTGTGCATGGAGATGGAGTGACGGCATACAAATGAACGTATAATGTAAGCTTACATGTGAATTCTCTTCAATGTGGGTATATGGAATTATTTACACTAGCTGCAGCCTGCAGGGCTGGATGCAAATGCCTAGCTTGTAATGCGGACTAAGATTAAGGCTGCATGCAGCATATATTCTGCTTGGAAATGCATGGACTTGATTTATTTATTTTTCAGGATTGAAATGCATGAACTTCACATGAAGATGAAGCAGCCAAGTTTCTGCAAACTGGGTGCAATCAGCACAAAATCCTCACTTCACCTTTGTAATCTTGCTCACTAAATTACAGGTGCTTGATTAGTCTTAATCATGGCTCTGTTGAGCTCGTGACACGCATTTGATTGATATTTTTTTTCGTTTGATTGATTTCAGTTTCTAATGCCAGCTGATCTGACAAGCCGAGTTTAACTTGGATCATTTGACAGTTATTTTGTTTGCCTGCGGGCATGCTAATCTGCATCTCACCCTGCATAAAGATCATTGGAATCGGATCTAATACCTTTCTTTGGTCAGTCACGCACTCTAGCTAGGGTTCTTCAACGCAGGTTGCATGCATAGTTTTTCCTCTTTTTTTTTCTTTTTTGAGAAATAACATTGACGTACGCGTACGCGTACACGCACACGCACACAGTCACCCCACCATACACACACGCTCAAACAAATGCGTACTGAAGGCACGATCAAAGTTGCGGATTTCAAAATTGATGCAATCGCCACATGTGCCTCGCTATTTGATATTCATTTATGAGTTGTGACTAAATCATATGAAAAACAAATCTTAAGGTTTTTCAAACCACACTTAACAGGAGATGCTCCATTCGGTTCAAACATTTTAAAATATCAATTTGTTTTGTTTATCTTTGTGGTGCAATTGACTTGTGTCAACTTAATTATATCGAATGATGTACTACGTCCTGGTTTTGTTTATCTTTGTATTTGGTGTCAAATTTTCACCTTAAATTTAACTAACAAAATGTTAATACATGTCATAGAAAATAACACTATAATTGAAAATTATGTTCAAATACGAATCCATCAATATAATTTTGTGACATGCATTAGTATTTTATTAGTTAATTTTTAATCAAAATTTGGCACAAAATGAGACTTATAAACCGGGAGTGAGGTATATTCCGGTGAACCCGCGTGTCATCACCACCGAGTCCGCTCTCCCTTTCTCCCCAGTCCACCTCCGCTATAAATACCACTCACTTAAAATAAAATAATGAGCTCGACCGACGGCAGCAGCAGCTCGCGTTCTGCTCTCAGTCTAATCCTCGTCGTCGTCGAGCGGCGCCGCGGCAGCAGCAGCAGCCAGCGTCCGAGTGGAGGCCGACATTTCCTCTTGGCGGGGCCCGAATCCAATCCGTAAGTCGAAATCTCTCTCTGTACATGCTCTCGGATCCCCACACATCTTCTAGTACAGTCCTACAGTAGAATCCCCACCCCACCCATCTCCTACAGTCCTACAGTACTTCCCTGCTGCGGTGCTGCCAGTGGCATTCAGGCCGCCATTCCCGCCGTTTCTTGGGGTCTCACTGAGGAATCCGAGGGCACTGGTTGTGTATTGATCCTCCCCGGCAAGTAATGGCGGCTCCGGTTGCTGTTGCCGCTGGGTGTGGGTCTACTCTTTGCATGCATTGCCCGTCCACAAGGTGTTCGATGGATTGTGCAGGGTGTACGTCTGTCCGGGGTCTCGTTCCAGTCCTTCAGGTTCCGGTCCGTTTACAGTCAGTTGCTGAAAATGTGCACGGAACGCATGAAAATGCAGGGATTTGTGCTCAGGTTCTGCTCGGTTGCTTGGCATTCCAGGCATTGGTTCCTCTTTGCAGGAAGCATCCCATCATAAGCATATACTAGTACTATATATATAGTTATATGTTCCCACTTCAAAAGAAAAAGTTGTATGTTCTGTTTGTTTGCTTGCTGTCTGCTTCAATGTTTGTTCCATTTTAAGCATAGTTGTACAAGTATAGTTGTTTGTTTCGTGGGCATAATTCAAAGTTTGTCGGAAGCAGCTTTTGTTCTCTCTTGCATAGCAAAAGTGTGTGGAAACTGGAATCTGTTGAGAGTAGTATGGCCACGCCAAACGTTTTGGCTTTCACTTAAGGACCACACATTGCTTCTTGACTTTGTTGGATGCTTGTCGGCCCAGCCTTGGAACTGTACCTTCCTACTAATGGTATAGAATATGGTTAATATAAATGAGGCACAGACCAAACTTTTGTGTTGCTTACTAGAAATGAGTGTATTTCCTTAAAAAAAATGTCAAATCATCTGTCATTGTTCTCTCAAGTTACTTTCATTGCGATGTTCAATCCAGTTTTTATTACTGCAATTGCTTCATTCGAATTGAGGTTTCAGTCCGTTTACCGTCAGTTGCTGAAAATGTGCACGAAACGGATGAAAATGCCAGGACGTGCGCTCTTTGTTTACCATTTACCGCCATTTGTTTGGTTGCAGGAAGCACCCGGTCTTAAGCATAGTATATATAAAGTTGTATGCTCTGTTTTGTTTGTCTGTTTGCTGTCTGATTGAGACAAGGGCATAATCCAAAGTTTGACACCTGCACTTGCACCTGCTCCTGCACATGTACGTGTTGGAAACTGGAATCTGTTGAGAGTAGTATGGCCACGCCACATGTTTTGGCTTTAACTCAAGGACCACATTGCTTCTTGACTTTCTTGGATGCTTGTTGGCCCAACTTTGCAACTGTACCTTCCTAATGGTAGTATAAATCAGTCACATACAATTCTTTTTGTGTTGCTTGAGATTTGGTGTATTTACTTAATGTGTTTAGTCGAATCATCTGTCATTGTTCTCCCAAGTTGCTTTTCCTCGTGATATTCAATCCGTCGGGTTTTTAAATACTGTAACTTCTTCATTCAAATTGATATTTGCTTCCTTGTTGTTTTCCTTTCAACGTTTGGACTGAGGCTTCAAATAATGGTGCTCTTTAACATGGACTTTGTTACTTTAGAGAATACAAGAATTATGCATTGGTATCATGATAACATCTGCTCTATGTTTTTTCTACAGGGGGTTTCCAACACATAAGTAGTTTGCTAACATGAAGACAAGCATCCAGTAGACTTTGCACCATTTGAGGCACAATGGAGATATCTTTTCTCATGTTGTTGGTTCTCTCTCTGCTTCTGTTTCCTAATGGCATCTGCAAGAGTTTAGCTGCGAGGCCTCCTGTTGTGAATATTGGGTCTATTCTTCAATTTAACTCCACCACTGGAGGTGTTGCCGCGGTTGCCATCCATGCAGCCTTGGAAGATATCAACTCTGATCCAACAATTCTAAATGGAACTACACTAAAGGTTCAAATCAAGGATACAAATTGCTTTGATGGTTTCCTTGGCATGGTTCAAGGTATGCTAGCTTTAATGTTACGCATTCATTTGGCATTGTTGAAATAGTTTTTGCTTCTCTTGTGGAATTGTGACAATGATACCGTATTCCTTGTATCAGCTTTGCAGTTCATGGAGACTGATGTTATTGCACTCATTGGCCCTCAGTGCTCTACAATTTCTCACATCATTTCATATGTAGCAAATGAGCTTCGGGTCCCTTTGATGTCCTTTGCTTCTGATGCAACTCTTTCATCCATACAGTTCCCGTTCTTTGTCAGGACTGGTCCCAATGACCTCTATCAAATGGCGGCTGTGGCAGAAGTTGTTGACTACAACCACTGGAAGATAGTGACTGCCATTTACATTGACAATGTTTATGGTCGAAATGGCATTGCTGCTTTGGATGATGCACTCGCTTTAAAGCGCTGCAAAATCTCCTACAAGGTTGGGTTTCCTTCCAATGCTAAAAGAAGTGAGCTCATAAATTTGTTGGTTAGTGTCAGTTATATGGAGTCTCGTGTTATCATTCTCCATACTGGAGCTGAACCTGGACTCAAGCTTTTCTCTATGGCAAAACAACTGAACATGATGGGCAACGGCTATGTGTGGATTGCAACTGACTGGCTGTCTGCATATCTTGATGCTAATTCATCAGTTCCTGCTGAGACTATATCTGGCCTGCAAGGTGTTCTTACTTTACGGCCACATATCCCCAACTCAAAGATGAAGAGTAATTTGGTCTCCAAATGGAGCAGGCAAAGTAAAAAGTACAACTATAGTGATCTTCGTGTAAATACTTACGGTTTTTATGTTTATGATAGTGTCTGGGTAGTAGCTCGGGCTCTGGATGCCTTCTTTGATGATGGTAGTAGGATTTCCTTTTCAAATGACTCGATGTTACATGATGAAACTGGAGGAACACTTCACCTTGAAGCAATGAGCATTTCTGACATGGGAAATAAATTATTGGAGAAGATTAGAAAGGTAAACTTCACTGGGGTGTCTGGGCAAGTGCAATTCGATGCTGGAGGCAACCTAATTCATCCTGCATATGACATCATAAACATCATCGGAAGTGGCATGCGGACCATTGGTTTTTGGTCAAATTATTCTGGCTTGTTGTCGATTGTCTCTCCAGAGGCTCTATATTCAAAGCCTCCTAATATTTCTCTCGCTGATCAGCATCTCTATGATGTTATTTGGCCTGGGGAGACTGCACAGAGGCCTCGAGGATGGGTTTTTCCTTCTAATGCCAAGCAGTTGAAAATTGGTGTTCCCAACAGATTTAGTTTCAAAGAGTTTGTCACGAAAGACAATTCTACCGGGTCCATGAAGGGTTATTGCATCGATGTCTTTACTCAGGCATTGGCTTTGCTTCCTTATCCTGTTAGTTACAAGTTTGTACCTTTTGGGAATGGTACTGAAAATCCTAATTATGACAAACTCGTACAGATGATTGAATCAAATGTAAGTATGGAATGCCTTTTTTCTTCCTCTAACCATTTCATCATCTTTATAAAAAAAAACCATTTCATCATACCATGCTGACCAGGGGGGGTCTTATCCTGCAGGAATTCGATGCAGCTATAGGGGATATCGCAATTACAATGAGGCGAACAGTAACTTTTGATTTCACCCAGCCATTCATTGAAACAGGCTTGGTTATCTTGGCTCCGGTTAAACAGCATATAACATCGTCCTGGGCATTCTTGCAGCCATTTACTTTGGAGATGTGGTGTGTTACAGGGTTGTACTTCCTTATTGTGGGTGTGGTTGTTTGGGTTCTTGAACATCGGATCAATGATGATTTCCGTGGTTCAGTACGTCAACAAATAATAACTATTTTCTGGTAAGGAGCTGACTTGCACCTATTGTATCGTCTTTTTGTAGTATATCATTCCTTTTTTCTTAGAAATGTTGATGTTTCAACAAGTCTTGTGCAATATGTTTGCATACAGCAAGCACCTCAGAACAGTTGCCAGTTAACATACCCAAATGAAGCATCTACTGATTACCAAGGAACTATTATCTTAATGATCTTGTGAAACGTATATATGCACAGTATATATATTCGCTTAATGATATTTATGATGCATTGCTCTTTTTTTTTCTGTTTTCACATACTTCTCCACATGTATTACAAATGTTCTTATCATGGCGTGATTCCTTGCTCTCAGATGTGATTATAATTTCTATTTTGATTGCCTGCAGGTTCAGCTTTTCGACGTTGTTCTTCTCACACAGTGAGTAAACCAACCTTCTCTATTATGTGTTTTTTTGGCCATAGGTAACATTTTGTTCTGAGGCATGGCTCGTGATTTCATCTGTATCTGCCCGCAGGAGAAAATACTATGAGCACCTCAGGGCGTGGTGTCCTGATCATATGGCTATTCGTTGTTTTGATAATTGTATCCAGCTATACCGCGAGTCTTACTTCCATCCTGACCGTGCAACAACTTGATACTTCTATAAAAGGAATCGATGACCTGAAAAATAGTAATGATCCTATTGGTTTCCAAGTTGGTTCTTTTGCACAAGACTACATGGTCAAGGAGCTCAACATCTCACGTTCAAGGCTAAGAGCTCTCGGTTCACCACAAGAATATGCTGAAGCCCTCAAGCTAGGCCCTAAGGAAGGAGGTGTTATGGCCATTGTTGACGAGCGACCCTATGTTGAACTGTTTTTGTCAACCTACTGCAAGATTGCGGTAGCTGGTACAGATTTCACCAGCAGAGGATGGGGCTTTGTAAGTACATTTGAACCATATTCTTTAATGTAGATTAGAATATAAGAGCAAAATATTTTGAAGTTAATATCCTGGAATAGCAGTTTTAACTTTGAACAAATTGTGTCAACTATCTAGTTTATTATGCAACTTTATTTGCACTTTTCTGCGGCTGCAAGTCTAAAATCTGCACCTACTTTGTCTCACAAATCAAAATGTAGCACCTTACAAGTTCATTCTACCAGGCATTTCCAAGGGACTCCCCTTTGCAAGTAGACCTCTCCACCGCAATCCTGTCATTGTCAGAGAATGGGGAGCTGCAGCGGATCCATGACAAGTGGCTCAAGACAGGGGAGTGCGCAACTGACAACAGCGAGTTTGTTGACTCGGACCAGCTCCGCCTTGAGAGCTTCCTTGGTCTGTTCCTAATCTGTGGCGTGGCATGCGTCCTCGCGTTGCTAATCTACTTTGGTATCATGCTACGCAAATACCTGAGGCATGAACAGAGGAAGAGCCTGAGAAGATTCTTCTCATTCGTCCATGGCAAGGATCCACCAAAGAACAACGAGAGGCGGTCCATGAGCCTGCTTGGAAGCTCGACGCCGGCAACGCCAATGAGCAGCCTTTCTACCCTTGAGATAGAAAGGCCGTCCAGGGAAGTCAGAAACGACAGCGTTATTGAAATGGAAAGCTAGTTCATGTGTACAAAGCTAGTTCGTGCTTTATCTCTCAAGGCAGCTGGGCAACTGTTTTGTGTGAAGCAACAATGCGGCCGACTAACCTTGGTCCCGGTAACCTAGGTTGTAAAGCCAAACACCAGGGATGTATAGAGGGGGTTCAAATACTTCTTAAAGGAAGGATTGATAATAAAAATTAAAAATATCGAAATGCTCCTCTCTCCCACGTAGATCACTTTATTCTTTGCATGACTATATTTTTTGGGGATATCTTGCCACTTCAGAATTGGCGTTTGGCGGTGTGATCTGTTCATGTGTTCAATTGCGCGTAGTGTGGTTATTCCAAGTCAGTAGGATTGTGTCACTTCAGTTTGATAGTATGCGGCGGACTGAACCTGCCGGCTGCAGCTAGTACCGTTTGATGTGTGACGATGCCTGTAGATTCTAGTACTAAACTTTGATGCTTGTTCATAAACTAGTTTAGATGGAGCCACCCAAAAGGTATGATAGTTTTTCTTTTTTTGGCTTATATACTCTGTTTTGTCTGAGTTTTGTTCCGTGCAACTTTGAAGTTTATGTTAGGGTGGTCGGTAGAAAAATGTGTAGCACCTTCCACAACTCATAAAGAAGATAATTAAAAAGAGCATAGGAAGAAATAGTTATGATCTTATTAGGATAGTTAAGAAGAAATCCAACACTAGGTTTTCGTTTTTCTAACTCTATGGCTACACTGTAAAATATTTATGGATTAGCTCCAATTGATGCAAATCTTTTTGGTGGTTCTGGGATGCGACTGAGTCAGATTAATCCCAAGTTACTCCCTCCATCCCATAATATAAGGTGTTATTACATCTAATATGCTCACATATTAGATGTAATAACGCCTTATATTATGGGACGGAGGGGGTAGCTACTTGTCTCTCTCAAATCTTACTGGAACACCGAGCCACTGGTCTGAAAAGTGGAAATTCCTGCAGGTTTGTAATGCATCTGTTTTGGTTCTTGCGTGCATCACAAGTGTTGTTAGTAGTGGAGTGGTAGGCAGATGCAAAACCAAGCCATCATTTTCCTTCTAAATACACTTGTAAAAGAATCATGAGTGTCTATTCTAATGGAGTGGTATACATATATATAATTGTTGCAGGGATGCTGCAACTTCCTGGAGCAAGGCCTTAGTGGTACTAGGTTTGTCTATTCTAGTGATACTGGGTTTTCTTTTCTGATTTCTTCTAATTTAATAGTTATGCCAGGCTACATTATGACTGCCAGCTCTGCTGTAACTTTTCTTGCGAGGCATAACAATTGGATTATTGTTGATGCAGCGAAAACAGAAACGAGTATCAGTGCCTTTTTATTTAATTTAGTCATAATAGTTGACTTAACATATCATATATTAAATGTGGGTAGGAGATTCCTGTATTTTTCTTGAATACAGAAGAGCAACAATAGGAAGAGTTCTTTTACACGATGGAGCGATTATTTTCCTATGAAGAATGTATAATGTATATATATTTCTCATTCTGTTCAATACCTGGTTTAGGAAGAGCTCTTTTTCCTATGCAAAATGTATAACATGTATGTTTATAATTTTGATTGCAGGCATATTCGTCGCGCTCGCCCTGCGTTTTGACGTTCCGCGAGGGACCAAGTGGGATACGCCACGGGTTCCGACAGTAAAGATAACAATGATAAACTGGTTTCAAGCCACTCAGGGCAGTTTTGCTGTTACTAAGATACTGCGGCATCTTGTCTCTCTCGGTCGATGTCCTGTCATCTCTGAAAATATCAGTGGCACCTGTTCTGTTTACCTGTCTTTTGTGTTGTGACGCACAGCCTGCTCTGCTATACATCGTTCCTGGCATGACTGGTTTCATCGCCGTTCGCTCTGTGTGGAATGGAGAAGTAGAGCTGATAAGTAAGCCTGCTTACCTAGTCCCTTTTGTTTAGTCCTGGGATGAGAGAAAATAACTGACAATCTGGACGAGCCTGCCTTTGAAGTGCGAAACTTGTTTGTCACTGACAGTTTTCGCGATCGGCAGTTGCTGGAGTTCACTGAGTCGATAGTCGGAGAGGACGCAGAACATGAAGGTCCCAACCATGAGAGCAAAATGGTGGACTAGGGCTTTCCCTAAGGTGTGCTTTCAGGTATTTTCAGTTTTCTTGTTAAGGAATCAAGGTAGGATTTTGTCTGCCAAGACCCTATATTCATGGAGTGAGACGTTGTTCTGAATTCCAAGGCACTCAGAAAGTTTCGTCGTGGAATTTCTTCTGGAAAACATGTGTATGTATTCCAGTTGTATCATTAGTAACCCAAGGCCATATAGCACAAAGAATGTTTGCTTGATTCGTTCTGCCTGACAAGACATAAACTCCCATTTCTATATTGCTGCCAAACACGCTGTAAAATGAAGTTATTTCTATAACAGAGCAGGCTGCGCATCAAAACGCAAAAATTCGAAAATACCAGCTCTGTGGGGACCCCGACTCATAAGTTGTGATCACCGAATGCACATGTACAGTGATCCCAGAGATCAATGCTCACTGAACACACAGAAGCTGTATAACAAGAGTCTTACATCCATACATACCGTATTACACAAGTAGGACCATTATGGTCAAGTCTTGATTATAACATTGCAGCGGAAATCTTCGTCGATAACTTGGACCCATGCCATCTGCCTTAACCCTACAGGCATTCTGATTGGGAAGCGTCCTAGCTCGCATGTTCGTCACCGAAGTATTCTTCATCATATCCTGTTCTTTCATGCCTGACCAATAAAATAACCAGTGGCAAGCCAATGAGTACTTTGAATGTACTCGCAAGCAACCCATGTTTTGGTTCAAGATACAACAATGCATGATATAGGTAATTTTTTGCGGAAAGCTAGTTTTTGAGTGCAATGACATGTTCAACAACTTGTAAGACATGCATCAGGAGAATTCAATTAACCATGAGGATAGGTTACAGATATCAACATAAATAGAGTGGGCATCAACCCAACTCAATCACGTCAAGTCCTTTGACTTGACCCAAAGTAGTTCTTCCCACTTATCCAAACACACACACTGGTTTGTAAACATGTGGACGTAGTTTAAGCAGCACCGCCCAACTGTCCTTGACCGTGGACACGGCTATTCGAATAGTTTTACACTCTGCAGAGGTTGCACACTTTACCCACAAGATCCGGGGAACTTCTGTGTCATCCACGACCCGCGATACCTCAAGTACCCGGGGTAAGCACCCGATCACTATCTTTCCCTAGACGACACTAACAAGGAGTCCACTCGTTGTTCCATATTCTCACGATGTACATCATACTCATACGAGACTCACTTGCACATCATTTGAACAATTCGAGGACATGTTCAAAATCCAGAACCAAATTTGAATAACTCTACATTGCCAAGTGTGTCCTTTTGATCTGAATTTTTGTGGACATGTTCAAATCCTCAAATGATGACACTACACCAAGTGGTGCATCAAGGAGAATAGATTTGCATGACTAAATCTTGGTAAAGCCAATTCTGTTGATTTCTAGGGTTTACCAAAGTTACATTGGCTACTTTGCCCAAATGAGCTCAAACTTGGTGGAACATCCTACTTCTATGTGCCATTCCATCCTGTTAATTCTCATGGCAAGTGGAATTAATTTTCTTGCCCAAACCA
>NC_053027.1:16140403-16205478 GCF_003073215.2 Triticum urartu | reverse complement strand
AATCGTCTCATAGTATATTGAGTAAGTATCCTAACTGAGCAACTTATTGTGCCTAGCTTAGCGTAGTGGCTGTGCCTATAAGTCCAAACAGGGATGGTGCGGGTTCGAATCCCCGCCGCGCGCAATTTTCCTTTTTAACATCGCGGGGGCATTGGTCTTATCTGCAAAAACAATATGCCAGGCATTGGTCTTATCGCGGGCCACGTGGTCAGATACAGCGTCAATACGGCACTTAGCCTGTTTTGCAACGATTAGCCTCAAATATGATGCTGACTTGCAAAAAAAAATCTAAATAGTAGTACTGATCCGTTACAACTGCCTCAAATGTGGTACTTCCTTGTAATTAACTCATCTAAAATAGATAGGTGCACACGTGAGGGCATGCACCACGTTAACAAAATTTACAGTGACATGTTAAATCCATAAGCATTATCTACCCTGCCACATCCCAAAAAAATAGCACGTGCCACAACCACAATTCACCATGGGTCATTTTCATCCAAGTGTATGAATATTAGAGTGAAAACCTTGCCGGATATAGAGGCTTGGGTATGCATGTTCTATTTTACTATTTCTTTTTAGTCGTTGGGTATGTGGCTCGTGGTCATGCATGTAAAAATTCTAAGATGCAGGGATGTGTTGCTGCTGGATTTGTGGATATTTATTTTCTTTGGTTTTGAAGGGCTTCATATTCTTATGAAACTATTGCACGTATGACAGTTGCTATTCGAACTTTGTACGAGGTATGAATGTTAGAGTGAAAACCTTGCCGGATATAGAGGCTTGGGTATGCATGTTCTATTTTACTATTTCTTTTTAGTCGTTGGGTATGTGGCTCGTGGTCATGCATGTAAAAATTCTAAGATGCAGGGATGTGTTGCTGCTGGATTTGTGGATATTTATTTTCTTTGGTTTTGAAGGGCTTCATATTCTTATGAAACTATTGCACGTATGACAGTTGCTATTCGAACTTTGTACGAGGTATGAATGTTGTTCTCCAGTTTTCCTTTAATTAAGTGTAGCCGGCTTGATCTATTCCATCGTACAAAAATTGACATGTGTATGCACTGTTCATGTCCTAATTACAGATAACTGTACCCGCAAAAAAAAGTACATAGTATAACTGAACAAGCATTCATTAGTTTTGTGGGGATTCCGGCCTTTTGTGTTGGGCTTTGTTTTTAGTGGAATACCTCGAACCAAGCTTTGGACATGTTTTGAGTGTATATGGTTTCTCCCTGTTAGTAGTGCATTTAGATTTCCCCGCAATAAAGGGACAGATCTTTGATAAAAAAAATAAAGCGACAGATTGTAATTACGCAAATACAGAGATACTCCAATATACTATTTTCTGACTTTCCATGCCATACCATCAGTGGTTAAAATAATATATATTTCATTGTTACTATTTTTTACTCCATAGTTCTTCTCCTATACGCTGCAACAAATTCCCGCTGCAACGCGAAGGGTATTATCTAGCTTTTATATATGATAAGTACAAAATTGTGAAAAAAATCTCATCGAACGTTATTGAATTATCTTGATTGAGAAATCAAATAAAAGAATACATAGTGATGTATAAGGTTCGATGAAAAACCGAGGGAGCGGTGGATAATTACGCTTCATTGAAGATTAGGAAAATATTATTTACTTAACATAAAATCTGAAGTATTTCAATAGTTCAAAGGAATTTCAGAATATATTATTTGAAGAGTTCAAATATTTTTTTACTGAAGATAAGGATCATTATGACAAAAGATAAAGTGATTCTTCAATACTGAAGAAAAATATCTGAGTCATAAGTTTAGCAAAACACTCGAATAATTGTGGAATTATTTTATTACCAATATGCTTTTATAATATTTGGGGTATAATTGAAACAACAAGATATACACTAAACAGAGCACCACATATTAGCCTGGTTAATAGAAACCATATAAGTTATGGAGTTTATAAACCAGATAAATGTTAAATTGTAGGATATCTCAAAAACATGACTTGAATTCCTTCCATCACTAGTACAAAAAGGCCCATTTGTCCTGGTTTGTAAGGCCCATTTGTCCCGATTCGGGAACCGGGACTAAAGGGTCGGTACTAAAGCCCAATACCTTAAGTCCCAGTTCTTATACCAACCGGGACAGATGGGGCTCCACGTGGCCACTGCGGCTTGCTCAGGCAGGGGGGCCTTTTGTCCCGGTTGGTAGCACCAACTGGGATCAATAAGCGTCCACGCGTCAGCAGTTCAGGGGCTAGGGTTTTTGTTTTTTTTCTAAGGGGGGGGGGGTTGGGGGTTTTGTGGGATTTTGTAGGGTTAATTTAGGGGTTTCATATATTGTGTTACATAGCTAGTAGAGAGAAGTGTCCTCTCTTATCTCCGTGCTTGGTCGACGCTACGTACTATACGTATAGAGGGGACTCGACACGCTAGCTAGTAAGCAAATGAAGGAAACCATTAAGTACAAAAGATCGTCATGAACATAAACAGAGAGAAGTGATCGACCTCTCCTTCTACGAGAGATTGGTCGAACAACAAGTTTTCGTATATCTATCTGACGCTATATATATATATATATATATATATATATATACACAATGTAAGATCTCTTACAATCCCCTAGCATCTCAACTCAAGTTTCACATGGTATTCTCCGGCTTTATTGATGACGTGGTCAAGAAAGAATCCCGCCAATTCCTCTTGAATTGCTTTCATGCGATCTTGTGGTAGGAGTTCATCCCTCATCTGCCACACTTAATTTGAAGAAGGGGGTCAATACGTATATATGAATGAAACTTAACACAAATGATGGTAATAAAATGAAATTGTGAATATTATTTTTTACGCACTTCATATTGTTTTTTAGAGTAGCCCCGCTTATTCTTGGCTGTCGCGTTGTAGATGAACTCGCAAACGTAGTATTCACAGTAATTATTCCCGGGTTCCTACCACAAGCACTTTACGAGAAATAGAGGCCAATCAAACTGATAATGAAGCATTATAAATGGCATTGATGAAAGTAGCTAGAATCAAAGGGAGATGTGCGGAACTAGCTAGCTAGTAGTACTTACTTTCGGGTATGTCCATCACAGCTCCCTCGGCAGTCCCCGAGCTTGTGCTATGAATAATTTCCAAACCCTGCGAGACAAAGAAAACAATTATTTGATATCAGGAAATGAACAAAGTTGTCGAGATGGTGCGATAATGATCGATTGAACTTACTTCTCGAGCATTTTAGACATGTCCGCATAGTCCTCGGGACCTTTTCGTCTCGAGTCTAAGACGGTTACTAGTCCCTTCTCAAGCTTAATCTCTAGGAGAATATAGTGGAAACTGCGCAGGCATGCATAACTCATCAATTACATTACTACAACCTCGAGTAATAAGGGAAACCGAATATGCACAAGACAGTAACACTCACTTGAAGTTGTAAGGAAAGAGTATTTTATCTTTGTTTTGATTTATTACCAACGATCGTAGCAAGTTGGCCTCGGTTTCTTTGGCATGAAATTTAACTGTAAATTCATATATGAGATTTGTGTTAATGAAACCAATATCATAGATTTCTGCTTTTCTGCATTCGACGGTCTTCAATCTGCATAATATAGTGAGGATAATTATATATACATGCAATGAAAGAGCTGACCTATATATAGAGACTTAATGACAGAAATAGTACTTACAGACAGTAGCAAGTGACCGTTAATTTATCGAGGGCCTTTTGATTGAAAAACTGGAAGAACTCCTCAAATGGAATACACAACAGATCAATTCCAACGAGGTCGTGCTCCTCTTTAACTCTCAACGTCAAAGTATCCTTCCAAGACTCTACAGGTTTTCATGTACCAATCATGGAATCTTCGCATCATCATTGTTAGAGGAGGACTTCCATCTTTGACGAGAGGCTTCCCGTACTGGTGTTTGTGTTCCTCCACCTCCATTGTATCAAAATGTGCATCGTCAGGCAGGTAATCTCCAAGATTGGTACCGGGCACCATCCCCGGATGATTAGCGACGATATCACTAGACACCTTGAGCGGGTTAGCACGATTGGTTCGCTTGTTCGCCGAGCTGGGGAATTTTCTTCCCACTTCTTCGTTCTGCTAACCTTCGATCACTACAAGTACTTCAAGACCGCTCCCCTTCGATATATGACCTTTCAATAATGCGCTCATAGTTGGTTTTCGGCGGAGACGGTTGTGGTTTCTTCAGGGCATCGATAGTGCGCTTTGTTTTCGCCGGATCTATCTTTTCCTCTGGAGGTGGATTGTTTCTTAGCTCTTTGCATTTCAAGGAAGTCCCTCACTTGGGCTTGATAGATCTCCACATTTTCCTTCTCGGTCATCTTGTATGGTAACTTCTCTAGAGGCTTGAGAGATGGACCGAATCTGTATTGCCTCCGGCCTCTGGCTGTACTGCTATACGCCAGAGAAGACGGAGCGGCTGCGGCTCTCTTCTTTCCTTGCTTACGAGGCGGAGTAGAAGGACTACGACGCGCTAGAGTAGCCGGAGCGGCGGCGGCTCTCTTCCGCAGTTGCTGACTAGGCGGAGGAGGAGGTGGGCTGCTCGGACGCGCCGGCGCAGGCGGAGTGCCGCCACGCGCCGGGGAAGGAGGCGGAGTGCCCTGATCACTCGCCCGAGGAGGAGGCGGAGTGCCCTGACTCGCCGGGAACATATTGTGTAGAAATACGGGGCCCAGAATGACAATCTCGTCGACTAGATGAACTAGGAAGTGCGTCATGATATTGAAGAAGGATGGTGGGAACACCAGCTCGAAACTGATAAGACATTGCGCCACATCACTCCTTAGCCCTGGTAGGATTTCTGGATCGATCACCTTTTGAGAGATTGCATTAAGGAATGCACATAGCTTCACAATGGCTAATCGAACGTTTTCTGGTAGAAGCCCCCTCAATGCAACTGGAAGCAGTTACGTCATAATCACGTGGCCGTCATGAGACTTTAGGTTCTGGAACTTTTTCTCGGCCATATTTATTATTCCCTTTATATTCGACGAGAAGCCAGAGAGTACCTTCATACGGAGCAGGCATTCAAACAAGATTTCCTTCTCTTCTTTGGTAAGAGCATAGCTGGCAGGACCTTCATACTGCTTTGGAGGCATGCCATCTTTTTTCGTGCAAACGCTGCAGGACCTCCCATGCCTCCAGTGTATCTTTTGTCTTCCCATACACGCCCAATAAGCCTAGAAGGTTCATGCAAAGGTTCTTCGTCACGTGCATCACGTCAATTGAAGAGCGGACCTCTAGGTCTTTCCAGTAGGGTAGGTCCCAAAATATAGATTTCTTCTTCCACATGGGTGCGCGTCCCTCAGCGTCATTCGAAACAGATATTCCGCCGGGACCCTTTCCAAAGATTACCTGTAAATCATTGACCATAGCAAGTACGTGATCACCGGTACGCATGGAGGGCTTCTTCCGGTGATTTGCCTCGCCTTTGAAATGCTTGCCTTTCTTTCGACATTGCTGGTTGGTCAGAAGAAATCGACGATGCCCCAGGTACACATTCTTCCTGCATTTGTCCAGGTATATACTTTCAGTGTCAGCTAAATAGTGCGTGCATGCGTGACATTTCTTGTTTGTCTGTCCTGAAAGGTTACTGAGAGCAGGCCAATCATTGATGGTTACAAACAGCACCGCACACATGTTAAATTCCTCCTGTTTGTGCTCATCCCACACACTTTCCACAGCTGTAAAAGTTCTTCAACTAATGGCCTTAGGTACACATCAATGTCGTTGCCGGGTTGCTTAGGGCCTTGGATGAGAACTGGCATCATAATGAACTTCTGCTTCATGCACATCCAAGGAGGAAGGTTATACATACATAGAGTCACGGGCCATGTGTTGTGATTGCTGCTCTGCTCCCCGAAAGGATTAATGCCATCCACACTTAAACCAAACCATACGTTCCTTGGGTCACCTGCAAACTCAACCCGGTACTTTCTCTTGATTTTTCTCAACTTGCGACCCGTCAGCGGGTGCTCTCAACTTCCCGTCTTTCGTACGATACTCTCTGTGCCATCGCATCAACTTGGGATGCTCTTTGTTTCTGAACAAACGTTTCAACTGTGGTATTATAGGAGCATACCAGATCACCTTCGCATGAACCCTCTTCCTGGGGGCTCGCCGTCAACATCACCAAGGTCATCTCGTCTGATCTTATACCGCAATGCACTGCATACCGGGCATGCGTTCAAATCCTCGTACGCATCACGGTAGAGGATGCAGTCATTAGGGCATGCATGTATCTTCTGCACCTCCAATCCTAGAGGGCATATGACATTCTTTGCTGCGTACGTACTGTCGGGTAATTCGTTATCCTTTGGAAGCTTCTTCTTCAATATTTTCAGTAGCTTCTCAAATCCATTGTTAGGCACAACATTCTCTGCCTTCCACTGCAGCAATTCCAGTACTATACCGAGCTTTGTGTTGCCATCTTCGCAATTGGGGTACAACCCTATTTTGTGATCCTCTAACATGCGATCGAACTTCAGCTTCTCCTTTTCACTTTCGCACTGTCTCCTTGCATCAACAATGACCCGGCGGAGATCATCATCGGGCTCATCGTCTGGTTCCTCTTGATCTTCAGCTTCCCCCGTTGTAGCATCACCGTATTCAGGGGGCACATAGTTGTCATTGTCCTCTTCTTCTTCGTTGTCTTACATCATAACCCTTATTTCTCCGTGCTTGGTCCAAACATTATAGTGTGGCGTGAAACCCTTATAAAGCAGGTGTGTGTGAAGGGTTTTCGAGTCAGAGTAAGACCTCGTATTCCCACAGCTAGGGCATGGACATCACATAAAACCATTCTGCTTGTTTGCCTCAGCCACTTCGAGAAAATTATGCACGCCCTTAATGTACTCGGAGGTGCGTCTGTCACCATACATCCATTGCCGGTTCATATGCATGCATTATATATAATTAAGTGTGTCAAAAACCATCACAGAACATCATGAATAGATAAGTGACCAAATTAATAGAAGTTCATCATCACATTAAAACCAAAGTACATACATAGTTCTCATTGAACAACATATAACTCTCCAGAGCATCTAATTAAACCATACATCAAAACTATGTAAAACATTTCAATGCAACAACAAATGCGATCATAATCGCAACCAAGGTAACAATTGATCCAATGGCATAATGATACCAAGCCTCGGTATGAATGGCATATTTTCTAATCTTTCTAATCTTCAAACGCATTGCGTCCATCTTGATCTTGTGATCATCGACGACATCCGCAACATGCAACTCCAATATCATCTTCTCCTCCTCAATTTTATTTACTTTTTCCTTCAAGTAATTGTTTTCTTCTTCAACTAAATTTAACCTCTCGAAAATAGGGTCGATTGGAATTTCCGGTTCACATACCTCCTAGATAAATAAAATCTATGTCACGTTGGTCGACATAATTTTCATAAACAATAAATTAACCAAATAGTTATAAAAGATAATATATACCACATCTGAATCATAGATAGGACGAGGGCCAACGTGGGCGGATACCAAAACCATCACACTATGTAATAATAAGCAATAATAAAAGTAAGAAAATTAGACAAGTATCTATCTAATCATACAAGTAAGAATTTTTTTTCTTTCAGAAAGAAGATAAGAATAAGAGGCTCACCACGGTGGTGCCGGCGCTGAGATTGGCGCAGGCAATCGACGGCAGTGAATACGGGGACGGGACTTGACGAACCGCTAAACCTAGACAAATCTCGAGGAAAATGGAGCTTGGAGGTCGAGCTTCGAGAGGAGAAAGCTTAGCTAGTGTGGCACGGGCATCTCATCAAACACCTCATGTGCACAGGAGGTGAGCTAGAGCACCACAAAGCTCTCACCTCGCCGACCAAAAAAATAGAGCAGTGTGAGTGCTCTGCTCGCGGGCGAGGGGGTATATATAGCCACAACATTGGTCCCGGTTCATGGCTGGAACCGGGACTAAAGGCCCCCATTTGGTCCCGGTTCCAGCCACGAACCGGGACCAATGGATGTGGACCAGGAGCGAGGACCATTGGTCCCGGTTCGTGCCAGGAATCGGGACAAATGGGTCCAGACGAATCGGGACCAATGCCCACGAGGCCCTGGCCGGCCACCTGGGCGCATGAACCGGGACGTATACCCCCGATTGGTCCCGGTTCATGACTGAACAGGGACGTATGCCCCCCAAGGATTATTGAATCTCTAGTGGTAATAAGTAGGATTAACAAACTGGAAGTTGTTGTGATAGATTGTCTCCAATATAAACCGTAAGTTATGGATATAGAAACCCTAAAACTTGTAACCGGATTATGCAAATCAGGAAAATCATTGTTTTTTTCTGAAATTTCATGATGAGATATTCATCTTGGAAGAAGATGAACTATCACACTGACAAGTGGCAATCTTTGTTTCAACTGGCCACTCCGCCCCACGAGACGGGAGCAACATCCGACAATTGTCATATTCGTCTGCAGTTGGAACCAGTAGCCGGAGCAAATAAAACTGTTGAGGAACGTTGCAGAAAATAAAATTTTTCTACAGTTTCACCAAGATCCATCTATGAGTACATCTAGCAACCAGTGATCGGATGCATCTACGTAACTTTGTAGATCGCGAGCGGAAGCGTTCAAAGAACGGGGATGAAGGAGTCATACTCTTCGTGATCCAAATCACCGGAGATCCTAGCGCCGAATGGACGGCACCTCCGCGTTTAACACACGTACGGTCAGCGTGACGTCTCCTCCTTCTTGATCCAGCAAGGGGGAAGGAGAGGTTGATGAAGATCCAGTAGCACGACGGCGTGGTGGTGGATGCAGCAGTCACCGCAGCAGGGCTTCGCCGAGCTTCTGCGAGAGGGAGAGGTGTAGCAGGGGAGAGGGAGGCGCCAAGGCTTAAGGGTGCGGCTGCCCCTCCCTCCCCCCCTTTATATAGGCCCCCTGGGGGGGCGCCGGCCCTTGGAGATTGAATCTCCCAAGGGGGGCGGCGGCCAGGGGGTGGAGTACCCCCCAAGGCATGTGGGGCGCCCCCCCACCCTAGGGTTTCCAACCCTAGGCGCAGGGGGTGGGCCAAGGGGGGCGCACCAGCCCACTATGGGCTGGTTCCCCCTCCCACTTCAGCCCATGGGGCCCTCCGGGATGGGTGGCCCCACCCGGTGGACCCCCGGGACCCATCCGATGGTTCCGGTACAATACCGGTGACCCCCGAATCTTTCCCGATGGCCGAAACTGCACTTCCTATATATAATTCTTCACCTCCGGACCATTCTGAAACTCCTCGTGACGTCTGGGATCTCATCCGGGACTCCGAAAAACTCTCGGATTACTGCATACTCATATCTCTACAACCCTAGCGTCACCGAACCTTAAGTGTGTAGACCCTACGGGTTCGGGAGACATGCAGACATGACCGAGACGCCTATCTGGCCAATAACCAACAGCGGGATCTGGATACCCATGTTGGCTCCTACATACTCCTCGATGATCTCATCAGATGAACCACGATGTCGGGGATTCAATCAATCCCGTATACAATTCCCTTTGTCAATCGGTATTTTACTTGCCCGAGATTCGATCGTCGGTATCCCAATACCTCGTTCAATCTCGTTACTGGCAAGTCACTTTACTCGTACCGTAATGCATGATCCCGTGATCAAACACTTTGATCACATTGAGCTCATTATGATGATGCATTACTGAGTGGGCCCAGTGGTACCTCTCCGTCATACGGAGTGACAAATCCCAGTCTCGATCCGTGTCAACCCAACAGACACTTTCGGAGATACCCGTAGTATACCTTTATAGTCACCCAGTTATGTTGTGACGTTTGGCACACCCAAAGCACTCTTACGGTATCCGGGAGTTACACGATCTCATGGTCTAAGGAAAAGATACTTGACATTGGAAAAGCTCTAGCAAACGAACTATACGATCTTGTGCTATGCTTAGGATTGGGTCTTGTCCATCACATCATTCTCCTAATGATGTGATCCCATTATCAATGACATCCAATGTCCATAGTCAGGAAACCATGACTATCTGTTGATCAACGAGCTAGTCAACTAGAGGTTTACTAGGGACATGTTGGTGTCTATGTATTCACACATGTATTACGATTTCCGGATAACACAATTATAGCATGAATAAAAGACAATTATCATGAACAAGGAAATATAATAATAATCCTTTTATTATTGCCTCTAGGGCATATTGCCAACAGTCTCCCACTTGCACTAGAGTCAATAATCTAGTTACATTGTGATGAATCGAACACCCATAGAGTTCTGGTGTTGATCATGTTTTGCTCGCGGAAGAGGTTTAGTCAATGGATCTGCGACATTCAGATCCGTATGCACTTTGCAAATTTCTATGTCTCCATCTTGAACATTTTCACAAATGGAGTTGAAGCGACGCTTGATGTGCCTGGTCTTCTTGTGAAACCTGGGCTCCTTGGCAAGTGCAATAGCTCCAGTGTTGTCACAGAAGAGTTTGATCGGCCCCGACGCATTGGGTATGACTCCTAGGTCGGTGATGAACTCCTTCACCCAAATTGCTTCATGCGCTGCCTCCGAGGCTGCCATGTACTCCGCTTCACGTGTAGATCCCGCCACGTCGCTCTACTTGCAGCTGCACCAGCTTACTGCTCCACCATTCAACATATACACGTATCCGGTTTGTGACTTAGAGTCATCCAGATCTGTGTCGAAGCTAGCGTCGACGTAACCCTTTACGACGAGCTCTTCGTCACCTCCATAAACGAGAAACATGTCCTTAAGGTACACATCAATTACATGTATATCACATATACCTTTAGTGTTGCCAGCCTTCTTGTCCGCTAAGTATTTGGGGCAGTTCCGCTTCCAGTGACCCTTCCCTTTGCAATAAAAGCACTCAGTCTCAGGCTTGGGTCCATTCTTTGACTTCTTCCCGGCAACTTGCTTACTGGGTGCAGCAACATCTTTGCCGTCCTTCTTGAAGTTCTTCTTACCCTTGCCTTTCTTGAACTTGGTGGTTTTATTGACCATCAACACTTGATGTTCCTTTCTGATTTCTACCTCCACTGATTTTAGCATTGAAAATACTTCAGGAATGGTCTTTTCCATCCCCTGCATGTTGTAGTTCATCACAAAGCTCTTGTAGCTAGGTGGGAGCGACTGAAGGATTCTGTCAATGACCACATCATCCGGGAGATTAACCCCCAGCTGAGTCAAGCGGTTGTGCAAACCAGACATCTTGTGTATGTGTTCACTGACAGAACTATTTTCCTCCATCTTACAACTGTAGAACTTGTCAGAGACTTCATATCTCTCGACCCGGGCATGAGCTTGGAAAACCATTTTCAGCTCTTCGAACATCTCATATGCTCCGTGTTGCTCAAAACGCTTTTGGAGCCCCGGTTCTAAGCTGTAAAGCATGCCGCACTGAACGAGGGAGTAATCATCAGCACGCTGCTGCCAAGCGTTCATAACGTCTTGGTTCTCTGGGATGGGTGCTTCACCTAGCGGTGCATCTAGGACATATTGTTTCCTGGCAGCTATGAGGATGATCCTCAGGTTCCGGACCCAGTCCGTATAGTTGCCGCCATCATCTTTCAGCTTGGTTTTCTCTAGGAACGCGTTGAAGTTGAGGTTGACATTAGCGTGGGCAATTTGATCTACAAGACATATTGCAAAGTTTATTTAGACTAAGTTCATGATAATTAAGTTCATCTAATCAAATTATATAATGAACTCCCACTCAGATTAGACATCCCTCTAGTCATCTAAGTGAAACATGATCCGACTCGACTAGGCCGTGTCCGATCATCACGTGAGACGGACTAGTCATCATCGGTGAACATCTCCATGTTGATCGTATCTTCCATACGACTCATGTTCGACCTTTCGGTCTCTTGTGTTCCGAGGCCATGTCTGTACATGCTAGGCTCGTCATGTTAACCTAAGTGTTTGCATGTGTAAATCTGTCTTACACCCATTGTATGTGAACATTGGAATTTATCACACCCGATCATCACGTGGTGCTTCGAAACAACGAACTGTCGCAACGGCGCACAATTAGGGGGAACACTTTCTTGAAATTATTATGAGGGATCATCTTATTTACTACCGTCGTTCTAAGTAAACAAGATGCAAAAACATGATAAACATCACATGCAATCAAATAATAATAGTGACATGATATGGCCAATATCATATAGCTCCTTTGATCTCCATCTTGGGGCTCCATGATCATCTTGTCACTGGCATGACACCATGATCTCCATCATCGTGTCTCCATGAAGTTGCTCGCCAACTATTACTTCTACTACTATGGCTAACACGTTTAGCAACAAAGTAAAGTAATTTACATGGCGTTTCTCAATGACACGCAGGTCATACAAAAAATAAAGACAACTCCTATGGCTCCTGCCGGTTGTCATACTCATCGACATGCAAGTCGTGATTCCTATTACAAGAACATGATCTCATACATCACATATATATCATTCATCATTCATCACAACTTTGGCCATATCACATCACATAGCACTTGCTGCAAAAACAAGTTAGACGTCCTCTAATTGTTGTTGCAAGTTTTACGTGGCTGCAATAGGGTTCTAGCAAGAACGTTTTCTTACCTACGTAAAAGCCACAACGTGATTTGTCAACTTCTATTTACCCTTCATAAGGACCCTTTTCGTTGAATCCGCTCCAACTAAAGTGGGAGAGACAGACCCCCGCCAGCCACCTTATGCAACTAGTGCATGTCAGTCGGTGGAACCGGTCTCACGTAAGCGTACGTGTAAGGTTGGTCCGGGCCGCTTCATCCCACAATATCGCTGAAGCAAAATAAGACTAGTAGCGGCAAGAAAGTTGACAACATCTACGCCCACAACAAATTGTGTTCTACTCGTGCCAAGAGAACTACGCATAGACCTAGCTGATGATTCCACTGTTGGGGAACGTTCCAGAAAATAAAAATTTTCTACGGTTTCACCAATATCCATCTATGAGTACATCTAGCAACGAGTGATCGGATGCATATACATACCTTTGTAGATCGCGAGCAGAAGCGTTCAAAGAACGAGGATGAAGGAGTCGTACTCTTCGTGACCCAAATCACCGGAGATCCTAGCGCTGAATGGACGGCACCTCCGCGTTCAACACACGTACGGTCAGCGTGACATCTCCTCCTTCTTGATCCAGCAAGGGGGAAGGAGAGGTTGATGAAGATCCAGCAGCACGACGGCGTGGTGGTGGATGCAGCAGTCACCGCAGGAGGGCTTCGCCGAGCTTCTGCGAGAGGGAGAGGTGTAGCAGGGGAGAGGGAGGCGCCAAGGCTTAAGGGTGCAGCTGCCCCTCCCTCCCCCCTTTATATAGGCCCCCTGGGGGGGGCCGGCCCTTGGAGATTGAATCTCCCAAGGGGGGCGGCAGCCAGGGGGTGGAGTACCCCCCAAGGCAAGTGGGGCGCCCCCCCACCCTAGGGTTTCCAACCCTAGGCGCAGGGGGTGGGCCAAGGGGGGCGCACCAGCCCACTATGGGCTGGTTCCCCCTCCCACTTCAGCCCATGGGGCCCTCCGGGATGGGTGGCCCCACCCGGTGGACCCCCGGGACCCATCCGGTGGTCCCGGTACAATACCGGTGACCCTCGAATCTTTCCCGATGGCCGAAACTGCACTTCCTATATATAATTCTTCACCTCCGGACCATTTCGGAACTCCTCGTGACGTCCGGGATCTCATCCGGGACTCCGAACAACTTTCGGATTACTGCATACTCATATCTCTACAACCCTAGCGTCACCGAACCTTAAGTGTGTAGACCCTACGGGTTCGGGAGACATGCAGACATGACCGAGACGCCTCTCCGGCCAATAACCAACAGCGGGATCTGGATACCCATGTTGTCTCCTACATACTCCTCGATGATCTCATCGGATGAACCACGATGTCGAGGATTCAATCAATCCCGTATACAATTCCCTTTGTCAATCGGTATTTTACTTGCCCGAGATTCGATCGTCGGTATCCCAATACCTCGTTCAATCTCGTTACCGGCAAGTCACTTTACTCGTACCATAATGCATGATCCCGTGATCAAACACTTTGATCACATTGAGATCATTATGATGATGCATTACCGAGTGGGCCCAGTGATACCTCTCCGTCATACGGAGTGACAAATCCCAGTCTCGATCCGTGTCAACCCAACAGACACTTTTGGAGATACCCGTAGTATACCTTTATAGTCACCCAGTTACGTTGTGACATTTGGCACACCCAAAGCACTCTTACGGTATCCGGGAATTACACAATCTCATGGTCTAAGGAAAAGATACTTGACATTGGAAAAGCTCTAGCAAACGAACTATACGATCTTGTGCTATGCTTAGGATTGGGTCTTGTCCATCACATAATTCTCCTAATGATGTGATCCCGTTATCAATGACATCCAATGTCCATAGTCAGGAAACCATGACTATCTGTTGATCAACGAGCTAGTCAACTAGAGGCTTACTAGGGACATGTTGGTGTCTATGTATTCACACATGTATTACGATTTCCGGATAACACAATTATAGCATGAATAAAAGACAATTATCATGAACAAGGAAATATAGTAATAATCCTTTTATTATTGCCTCTAGGGCATATTTCCAACAAAAACAACAAAATTGTTTATCTACAAACTTTTCTCAGAAAGGTATGATAATTTCCGAGATGCACTGTTGGCATAATGGGCAAATTTGCATGTAGCTCAGTCTGTCGCCGCACTCTGCAAAAACCTTGCCTGACTTGTCAACATGCCTGGCTCAATGGAGCGGTGCCAATATTGGTAACATGTGCATAGAGATTAAGAAACTAAAAAATGCACTAGCAATTTTGCAAGGAGACACCCAACGTTCTGACCCGTCACATGCAGAGATAAAAATTTCGCATCGCCTGGTCAAGCTTTATCATATGGAGGAGATACTGTAAAGACAGCGTTCACAGGCGGACTGGTTGCGTGAGGGGGACAAAAATACCAATTACTTCGAGAGGCCAGCGAGCATGCGACATAGAAAAAACAAAATAAAACACTTAGAGAGGGAAGACGGCTCGCCAACACAAGACCCACGGAGATGGCATCTATGGTGAATTCTTTTTACCAAAACCTTTTCATAGCAGAAGGTCTTCCGGGTGTGCAAGATGTTTTTGATAGCGTTCTGGTCAAGGTTACTCACGAGATGAGTTCTATGTTGACTGCTCCATACACTAATGAGGACATGAAGACAGCTCTTTTTCAGATATTTCCAACAAAGGCGCCCAAAACAGATGGCTTCCCCGCACACTTCATTCCATGTCATTGGGAGATCTGTGGGGTTGAGGTCACCAACACGTTTCTGATAATTTTGCAAGGTGAAGAGAGCCCAGAGGTAAGAAATGAGACAATCTTTTTTCTTATCCATAAGGTAAAACACCTCACCCAACTCACTCAGTTTCATCCTATTAGCCTTTGCAATGTCCTTTACAAAATTGCCTCAAATGTGGTCTCTAATCATCTGAAGCAAGTTCTTCCCGATATCATCTCAGAAGAACAATGAACGTCTCATTACTAATAATATTATCACAACATACAAGTGTTTACAATTGATGTAGAGCAATAATGCAAAGAAAAATAGATTTTGTGCGGTTAAATTGGATATGATGAAAGCCTATGATCGGGTCGAAGGAATTTATCTTGAAGATATCATGTTAAAGTTGGGGTTTGCTGTAACTTGGGAATCTCTTGTAATGAAGATTGTTAGTTCAGTGAAATTCTCCGTAATGTTTAATGGAGAAAAAATAGAAGAACTTAAGACAACGATGGGGATCAGACAGGGGGACCCAATATCTCCTTACCTATTTTTGTTTGCAGCAGAGGTCCTTTCGTGCCTCTTCCAAAAGAAGAATAAGTCATCCCACCTATGTGGCATTAAAGTGGCATCGCCGGCACCGCCAGTCGACCACTTGCTATTCGCAGATGACAACCTACTATTTGTCAAGTGATGTAGTCAAGGAGCTAATGAGTTGTCCTCTCTTTTGGAGTCCTATTGTAACGCGTCCCATCAAAAGGAATATCTATCAAAGTATTCTATTTTCTTCCCTAAAGTTGTCCTGAAAGTTTAAAGCTTGAAATTAAGGAGGCCTTGCATGTCCCAAATGAGTCTTTGTTTAAGAGATATCTAGGAATGCCGACTGATGTTGGAAATTCTATGAATGGTGCCTTCAAGTTCTTGAAAGATAGAGTGTGCGAAAAAGTGAAGGGATGGATGGAGAAGATCCTGTCAGTTGGTGGTAAGGAAGTTCTTATCAACTCGATTGCTCAGGCAGTACATGTTTACTCTATGTCTTGTTTTAAGCTCCTGCGTGACCTTTTCGAGCATATTAATACTCTTATTCGGATGTTTTGGTGGGGTAGTACAGAAGATAGGAGAAAGCCATACTAGGTATCCTAGAGTGTTATGACAAGGCCAAAATCTTGTCGAGGACTCAGCTTTCGAGATATTGACCTCTTTAAACTTGCCCTGCTAGGCCGTCAGGCTTGGCGCATATTGATGGACCCAGCTTTTCTAAGCGCGAGAACACTAAAGGCTAAATACTTTCCTACTTCAGATTTTCCTGATGCTGAGCTTGGGAGTTCCCCTTCCCAAATCTGGCGATAGATATTGGATGGTAGGGGCACCATGAAACAGGGCCTTACTAGCAGAGTAGAGGACAGGACATCCACGCCGATCTGGCAGCATAACTGGATTCCCCGGGACATTAATATGTGGCCCATTGTAAGTAATGTACGGGACCCGCCCCAAGTGGTGGCCGAAATTATCACAGTGGATGCATCGTGGGACATGGACAAGCTAGCTCAAACTTTCCTGCCTACATATGTACAAGCTATTGCTTATATTCCCCTATGCACATGTCAGGTAGACGATTTCTGGTCTTGGACCCATGTGAAGAGCGGGTTTTTTTCCAGTTCGCTCGGTCTATAGAATGTTAGTCTCTACAAAGTTACGCCGCGAAGCATGGCTCGAGGGCAGAGCGGAATCTTCAAACTCAGAGAGGGGTCCGAATGACTGGACAAGCATGTGGAAAACAAATGTTCCCTTAAATGTTAAAACTTTCTTATGGAGGTTAGCTCAGCAATCACTACCCACAACTGATCTCTTAAAGAGTAGGAACATGTCGGCAATTCCTTAATGTAGTCTTTGTGGACGGGATGATCCTTGGCAGCACACGCTCCTACATAGTAACATGGCAAGATGCATGTGGGCTTTGCAAGACACAGACCTAGTTGAAGTTGTTGAGAACAATAAGGAACCGGAAGCAAGAATGTGGATATTCACACTAATTGATAGCTTGCAACATGACGATTTTGTTAAAGTGGTGGTTACACTATGGGCTATCTGGTATGCACGTAGAAAGGCTCTCCAAGAGCAACAATTTCAGACCCCCCCCCCCATGCAAATCATCACTTCATAACAACTACATCCAGGAGCTCGGTGAGTGAACCAGCCAGGACACACCCATTGCTGATAGCGAGGGCACCTCGCCCGCGCAGCGGCAGGTTTTGCTAAGATCAAGGTAGATGGGGCAATGGCGAGGAACTGAAGTACTTGATCTTTCAGTACCGTGTGTACAGATGGAGCAGTCAAATACCTGGGTGCTTCAGCGATAAAGTGTGATGGCATAACAGACCCGACTACTTTGTAAATGCTAGCTTGTCGAGAAGCTCTTTCTCTAGCCCAGGATCTCGACTCACACATGTGATAATACCTTCTGATTGCAAAGAGGTTGTTACAAATATCAAAAACAATGCAGGAGGCTTAAATGGGAGCATCGTCAAGGAGATTAAAGCTACCTCGGCACAGTTCACGGCATTTCCTCTCATCTTTGAGGGACGTGAAACTAATATTATGGCTCATAGCCAGGCAAAGGACACATTAGGCCTTTCTTTAGGACGCCATCTGTGGCTTCTCGATCGTCCGGAACTAAATTGTATCCCAATGTATTTGGCTGATGATTAATGAATAAAATGTGTTTAGACTAAAAAAACATACTATTTTTTGAGGAACTAGCAAAGTGGCCCGCTCGATGCGCGGGCTAGAACGTTAGACAGTTGAAAAATGGCACATATTATTCGCATTGCGTAAAGAAAAATTGGTCGCGTCCTTATAGGTTTACATTTTTAATAGTAATTTATAATGCTATAAAATTATTTAGCATTTTTGTATATATGAGTGAACATTGTCGTCAAAGAAATTGCATATATCATGCTTTAGGAAAAGTCTATTACTTACAAAGGTTAGATGATATAACTATTCCTTTTACCAATTTTTTATTTTGCGACGGCATCATCTTTAATTTGCTAAAAATATTATAAATATTTAATTCAATTTTATGTAGACATGTTTTTACTCCTAATTACACTCTTCATTGTATAATACATATTTTAGACATTGTTATTTTCTAAAGGTGAAATTTTAATACCTATTACTATGAATATATGATTATATTGTTGAAGATGACAAAATTTCATTATATTTTATGAAAAGACGTAATTAATATAATTATGTACAATTTTAATTATATTTTAAATTCTTGTTTGCATTTGGTTTTTGTTTAAGATAAAACTCTAGCAATATGTAATGATTTTTATGAGTGGTAGTTATATTTTGAGTGCACATCAAGTTATTTCATGTTTTAGTCTTATGTAGGATATAATTATTTCGCAATCACTAAGAGACATTTTTGTTGAGAATAAACTAAATCATATGTTATCTAAATTAACTTGCTTAATTTTTTTTCGCGATTTATTTTTGTTAGAGTAATGGGAAACTGATTTAGAGTGAATGGATTAAATACACTGAGAATTCTTTTAGAGAAATTTGTTATGTTTTTGTAGATTAAACTAAAAGGGAAATTTCAACACAAATATAGCTGTACTAACTTATGAAAGAATAAATAGTAACAGCCGGGATAAACTGATTTAGTAGTATTAGATGATAGCAACACAAATATATATATGGACACACACACACACAAACACAGACATATATATATCCATTGACACTACACCATGTTCAGAATCTATAGTCTGCTCGGCTCTATTCATATAGAATAGAAAGCTTTCAAACCCTATATCAAATCTGACTTGAAAAAGTTCTTAAAATTGCCGATTTTCCAAATACAAAACTGAATCTAAATTTGTTGTCTGTATCGAAAACAGAATATTTGCAAGATTGTCACTACATGGAAGCAATGAAGCTATGGCACAACAATCAGATTGCAGATAAGTTCTCTTAGTATCATAAATGTGGAATCATGCCATTAGTGCCTGGTCAAAGCTAAAGTTAATTAGCTCGGCCAAGCTTAGTCGATGCATTCTAGATTAGTTCTTCCATCTTATGATGAAGTCATGAAGATGCTTGTTTGTGTGCCAAGAACTATTATCTCAGTTGCTGACCATGACAACCTAATGGTTAGATGATTATGTGAGCACACACATTCGTATTGTGCTCACCTCCACATAAAAAAGTACTAAGCCATAGGATATAGTAATTTCTACATCTGAACGTACATAATTTCAGAGATTTCAGGTCAGATATATAGAATTTAATCTAGGTGGCATAGAACTGATTAGGAGTAATGTGTAAAAAAATCAGATTAGGAGCATTTCTAGCATGCATGCACAAATTGCTTCCCTTCAAATAAGTACATTATATCTCGTACAAGAGATAATAGTTGCTGGAGTCATGTACGAATATCTCGAACAACTTATATATGCTTTCCACTATGATAATCAAATATGAATTTGACGCTGACAATCAGCAGCGACAACAACGCCCAAAGAGTGACGTGATCGTGCGGTTTGGTGGGGAAAATATAAAACTAAATGTTCAAGTGATATATTCTGTTATCCTCACTATATATGAGTGTGTCTCATGCCCATGCTAATAACTGAATCAGACAAACGAATTCTTTAAACTGACTACCGTAGAAAACATGCAGTTAACTAAATATGTACCTTATATCCTGCCATGGGGATGCAATGCATATCCTTTAGCCGCGTAAATAGCTGTACAATCCATAGCATCTATCATGTCAGATAAATGCGCTATATATCTAAGAAAGCAAACCAAAGGATGAAAATTGTGTAGCCTTGTGAAAACATTCGACGTACAATAAACAACTAATACATAATGGAAAGATAACTACTGCAGCCACATCCGGAGCTTTACGTATATCTGCACTTGTGTGAAATACTACAACCTAATCTGATAAAGCACCCCTGCCTAGCCCTCTCCCACCTCTAGCCAGCTGCCGTCGAATCCCCGCCAGCGGCCCTCCTCCCAACCGCGAGCCTCTCCCAGCCCCTCCCCTCATGGCCCCCGCCATGGATTCCTCCGGTGCTGACCCTGCTGGGCGCCGAGCGACCCTCTCCGACGGCGACCGCGTGTCCTTTGGTGGCAGCGTGTTCGACTCGGAGAGCGAGTCCTCGCTGCGTTCCTACAGCGACGTCGTCACCCCGCCGGCCCCGGCGCCCCCCCGACAGCCCGCCACAACACGCCTCGGCCCCCGCTCTGAGGTGCACCGCGTCTCCGGCGGAGTTCAAGTCGATGCGGTCGGCTTCCAGCAGCCGCGGCGCAGGCACCGCGGCAACCGCCCGCGCTCCCCGGCCGGGCCGAGCCCCCCGCAGCTGCGCCGTCGCAGCCCGTCGCCGGAGGAGGTCGCGGGGCTCTGCTTCCACTGCCTCGACCATCGCCACCGGGTCCGTGACTGCACCAACGACATACGCTGCCGCCGATGCCTCGAGTCCGGCCACGACTCGCGCTCCTGCGACAACAGGCGTCGCGACGCCGCCGGACGAGCCCGCACCTCCGCCCCCTCTGCCATGGATGCGGCCACGCGCCATGGCACCCCCCCGCCGCGCCGAGCCGCGCCTCCATCGTCACCCCTGCCGCAGACGGCCGCCCTGGTCGTGGCGCCTTCCCCCCGCACGCCGGAGCCCGAGCCCGTGCGGGTAATCATGGCCCACTCCGTCGAGATGGAGGAGGCGGAGGACGTCCTCAAGCCGCGCCTTGGTCGCCTCCATCACCGGCAACCAACCACGTGTGTCCGGCGCTGAGGTCTCCGCTGTGCTCATCGACACGTTCGAGCTGGCCGACGGCGACTTCACTATGCATGAGCACCACGCCCGAGGACTTCTTGATCCTCTTCGGCTCACACACCACCAAGCGCCGTCTCGATGGAGAGCACTTCATCAACTCGCCGCGGTTCTCGCTCTCCCTCAGGCCATGGAGCAAACTAGCACGTGCTGGTTCCGGCGAGTTCGAGTACTGCGTCGAACTAGAGCTCCGCGGCATTCTCCGGCGCAGGCTTGGCACCTGTCCACTGCAGAGCACGTCCTGGGAACGAGCTGCTGGATCAGAGCGCCTTCACCCCAGGACACGCTCCAGGGCCAACCTTGCGACGTTCAAGTTGGCCGCGCGCACTCACCACCCCGACAACATCCGCCGCACCGCTGTTCTCGTCGAGCAGACCCCTGCGTGCCTGAGTTCCGACAAGCCCACCATTAGGATCCTCACTTACCCCATTGCCATTGGTGTGGCCCGCGTCGAGCCAGCTAGCGCTCCAGTTCTCCGTGGCCAGCATGGCACGGGACAGGGTGGGGATGATGCGCACGACGGCGCCGACGACAACCGTAACCGCGCACCAGGCCAAGGAAGAGCGCGCCGCCGGGGCCGCAAGCGCCGGCGTACGGATGCCGCGCCGCCCGGCCGCGCTGATGGCATGGCCATGGACGACGCACTGTGGCGAGCACAAAACTGGCCCGGACGCGCGGACGGACTCGCCATGTCGCATGCTTGGCCTGCTCCCGCCGGCGAGGGCGCGCCGCCGTCCGTATTGGGCCAGGATCTTTGCATGCCATCGTGGCCTGGTCAGCAGGGGACCCACCCCCCTCGTCGACGCGCCAGAAAAGGAAGAGGCCGAGGATCACAAAGGGGCACTTTGCAGGCGGGCCCTGTGGATAAGACATTCGGGGACGTAGTTGTCCCCTTGACCACGAAGACCGTGCCAGTTGGTGGCGACACTTTGGCTGCTGCGGCCCCGATGGTGGGCGTGGTGGCGGGCCAGGCCCCAGATGGCGAACTCTCGTTGGCTGCGAACTCACTGGAACCAGCGCGGGACTCGAACCCGGCTGGGAACGGCGCGCCCGAGGACGATCGCGTGGGGGCCATGTCCGGCTCGCCCGATCCCATGCGTTGTCGGGATCTGGACGCCACCTGCGCGGTTTCTGATACGCCGCCAGCGCCTGTGGGCCATTCCGCGGCTCGGTCGGGCAAAGAAACAACCCCCCACGCCAGCGACTGGGGAGATGGGCCCTGGTGCCGGCGACTACCTGCCCACCGGACCCCACGTGGAGGCCAGCGCGCTGTCCCCGACAGACTCGCAACCACCCAATCCCGCGCCCCCGATGGACGAGTCATGACTGGACAGGCCCCAGGCCCAGCCCACCATGCAGGAGGATGTCGTGGGCCCCGTCGCCCCTATGCCTACGGGGGCCCAGCATGGCTCCCCACGTCCGACACCGGGGAGGTTCGCGTCGCCGCCAATCACGCTGCGCCGATCTCGCGCACGCCCCTGCACGCCAAAGACTTGGACTCTGGGCGAGTTTCTCGCAGCAGCAACGAAGCACATTGCCGCGGCCTTGCCAACCCTAGGGAAGAAACCCCGCCGCCTGCTGAACTTCACGCCCAGACGTGGCCGATCGGCCAGCACTGCCGTCTCGTCGGCTGCGCCACCCACCGCCGAGCGCCGCGCGCAAGTTCAGATCCTCCGCACGCTTGGGATAGTCGGGACCAACCAGAGGATCACCGCGGCCGAGATGAAGGCGTACGATGACATGTTTGCGGTACCCATCCCGCTCTCGGTACTCACGGCCATCGCTGCCCTAGTAGACCGAGAGCTACCCGCGGACTTCTCTACCGCGGCTGCTGCGACGGCCACCGCTCGGTTGGCCGGCTCACCATAGGGATACCGTGACGTCCGCCACGTCGATCATGTGCACCCATGGATCACGACATCAAGATAGCTATATGGAGTGTGCGCGGCCTCAACGCGCGTGCCCGATGCTTTGCCGTTAGATCGTTTCTCAACACCACCGGAGCCTCCATTGTATGCTTACAAGAAACTAAAATGGCCTTGATGTGCTCGTCTGTTGTCCCCGATGCCCTCGGTTCGGAGTTTGACGGCTACACATACCTTCCGGCGAACGGCACGAGGGGAGGCATCCTGGTCGCGTGGAAGAGCAGGGTTGTGTTGATCACTGACCCCTGTTCACCACAAACGCCGTCACCGCAAGAGTGGCCACGGCCAGTGGCACGCCTTGGTGGATGTCCGTCGTTTACGGCCCCCAGGAGGACACGGAAAAGATCGCCTTTCTGCAGGAGATTCGTGATATACGTGCGGACTGCCCCGGGCCTTGGTTGCTTTGCGGTGACTTCAACTTGATCCTTCGTGATGAAGACAAGAATAACGGCAACCTGAATCGCCGCATGATGGGAAGATTCCGCCGCCTCGTCAATGATCTTGATCTCAAGGAGGTATACCTCAATGGGAGAAGATTCACGTGGTCCAACGAGCAAACCCCGCCCACCCTGGTGCACCTAGACCGCGTGTTTTGCACCATGGACTGGGAGGACGCGCATGGTGACTGCCACTTGAGATGCTCGCCTCCGTCGTGTCCGACCATTGCCCGCTCCTCCTTGACTGCACACCCACACACGTCGCGCATCGGAGGTTCCACTTTGAGGATTTCTGGCTGCGGCTTGACGGATTCCACGACACGGTTGCCGCGGCCTGGGGATCGGTGCACGACCCGGACCCTTTCCGGCGCCTCATGCTACGCCTTAAGAGCACGGCCCGTGCACTGACGAGTTGGAGCGCCAGGTCCAAGGGTTGCATTCGTGACAAGATGGCCATCTCCCGCGAGCTCATATCGCGTTTTAACAAAGCCCAGGAAGACCGCGCGCTCTCTCCCCCGGAAGATTAGCTGCGAAAACAGCTCAAGATCTCATACTTGGGGCTGGCTTCTCTCGAGCGCACAGTCGCGAGGCAACGAGCGCGGATCACCACGCTCAAGGATGGCGATGCTAACACAGCCTTCTTCCACCGGCAATGTTCATTCCGCCGACAGAAGAATCACATATTCCGCCTTGTGACCGATGGACAAGTGATCACTGATCAGGAGGGAATGGCCCAAGCGGCCTTCACATACTTTGACGAGCTTCTTGGCTCCTCCGCCGCCCGCAACCACACTCTGGATCTATCGCAGATCATCGAGCCCCATGACCTGACTGACCTCGAGGCACCATTCAGCCCGGAGGAGATTTGGGACGCCGTCAAGCGCCTCCCGGCTCGCAAAGCGCCGGGGCCGGATGGATTCACCGCAGAATTTTTGTGGGCCTGCTGGAGCATCATCAAGCAAGACTTCTTCGATGTCTTCCAGCAGCTCTTTGAGCTGCGCGGTCGCGGATTCAGCAAGCTCAACCAGACCCTCTTGACGTTACTCCCAAAGCGAGCAGACGCGTGCCAACTCCGTGACTACCGGCCAATCCGTCTCATCCACCTTGTGGCGAAGATCTTCACGAAGGTGCTATTGCTCTTCCTAGCGCCTAGACTGGGAGACATGGTTAGCCGCCACCAGAACACTTTCATTCCGGGACGGAGCTTGCACGACAACTTTGTCCTCGTCAAGCAATCAATGAAGCTGCTGCACCAACTTGGGGTCCCGAGAGTGATGCTCAAGCTAGACCTAACGCGCGCCTTCGACTCCCTGTCATGGCCCTTCCTTTTCGAGGCTCTTGGCCAATACGGATTCGGACCTCGCTTCAGGGAGTGGCTCGCGATCTTGCTATCATCCTCGAGCACTCGGATCATGATCAACGGTGAACCGGGACCACCAGTTTGGCATCGCTGCGGGCTGCGCCAGGGAGACCCCGTATCTCCGCAGCTCTTCGTGCTCACCGTGGACATCCTTGGGCGCCTAATCAGCCGCGCCCATGACGCCGGCATATTGCAGCGGCTGCACCCCCGACGAGACATTCCGGCCATATTCCTATACGCCGACGACGTGATGCTATTCTGCCACGCCACGCATGGAGACGTGGAGGCCGTACGCGCGATCCTGGCTATATTCAGTGAAGCTAGCGGCCTCCGAGTGAACTACGCCAAAAGCTCCGCCACTACCCTCAATTGCGACCCCGAGGCGGATGCAACAATTGACCAGGTGGGATGCACGAAGGCAGAGCTGCCCATTACTTATCTTGGCATCCCTCTCACGCTACGCTGCCCCTCGGCTGCCCAACTACAACCCCTCGTCGACTCGGTGGATGCTCGGCTCCCCACATGGAAAGCAGGGCTCATGAACAAAATCGGGCGGCTGGCTTTGGTCAAATCGGTGCTCGCTGCGATTCCGATACATCAACTGCTTGCGTTCGCGCCGCCCAAGAAGACCTTGAGACAGCTCGAAAAGATCCAGCGTGGCTTCTTGTGGGCCGGGAGCGCCGTTGCTAATGGCGGACACTGCCATGTCAACTGGCGACGTGTGTGCCGCCCGCTCGAGTACGGCAGACTTGGGGTCCAGGATCCGGAGCGTGCTGGCCTCGCGCTGCGCCTACGCTGGATGTGGCTCTCCCACACGGACGACGATCGCGCATGGCGAGGCCTCGACCTCTAGTTTTCCGCGAGGAGCGCGCGTTGTTCTTCGCATCGACGACCATAGAGCTTGGTGATGGACAGACGGCACTGTTTTGGGATGACCGATGGCTCAATGGTCAGTCCGTGCGTGAACTCGCACTGGCACTCTACCAATGCATCCCCAAACGGCGACGCAAGTCGAGAATGGTGGCCGCAGGCCTTGCGGGCAACGCTTGGGCTCGTGACATTCAAGGAGTGATAGGGATTCATGAGATTGGCCAATATCTCAGACTTTGGCATGCCGTGCAGCACATCAGCCTACCAAACCGGCCTGACCGGATGCTCTGGAGATGGACGGCTAGTGGCACCCATACGGCACGGTCATGCTACGCTGCAACCTTCCACGGATCTATGAAATGCCCCTCTTGGAAGCTTACCTGGAAGAGCTGGGCACCGCGACGCGTCCATTTCTTTCACTGGTTGGCTAGCCAGGACCGGTGTTGGACGGCGGATAGACTCGCCCGTCGCGGCCTACAGCACCATCCACGATGCCTCCTCTATGATCAGGCCCCAGAGTCGATGTGGCACCTGCTCCTAGAATGCCCGTTTACGCGGCAGGTTTGGTACGACGTGCTGGCTTGGGCGAGGATACCTTCTCAACCGCCAAGCAATGAACCCAGCCTCACGGACTGGTGGCAACGAACGAAAGGGCAGACCCCACAAGCGCTACGGAAAGGCCTGCAATCCATCGCCATGCTCGTTCCTTGGATGATCTGGAAACAGCGGAACGAGTGCGTCTTCGAGAATGCATGCACCTCGGTTAACGCACTCGTGGATAGGATTAAGGCCGAACCCAAATGTTGGGCACAAGCTGGCGCTTTGGGTCTCAGGGTAGTCCTCCCCACTAACTGGGATGTCCACTGATAGGGTGCTAATCCATGTAACCACCACCTCCTAGGAGGATTGTACTTTCTCATCTCTTCAATGAAATGAAACGCAAAGAGTCCTTTGCGTTTTCTCGAAAAAAAAGAAAACCAATCATACATATAACAGAGTCTAGCATAACATCATTTACATGATAAGTTATATATCACTTCAGTTTTCTACCCTTTGGAATACTATTTGATAAATATGGCATATGAATAACCTTATATTTGCAGCTTCTAGAATTTCTCGCCGAAACAATGGATGGTTCTGCGAAGAAGTTTCAACAACAATCAAATATGTTTTTGCCACAGTAAAGTACACAAACCTGCAAATTGATTCTTTGAGATCGTGTACTGCCGATAACTCCAGGGAATGAACAGAAGAGATAGTGAATTGCGCATATTAGAAAGTAGAGATCATATGATCATTCTTCCTACCTGCAAGTCATTTCTCTTATTGGAAGAACACCCAGCGCGCACTAAACCACCATTTTGATCACGACAATGTATTACTATTTGGTGAATCTATTTTTTTAGGTCAAAAGAGAGCTTTAACAGAACTTAATTTACGAAACAAATATATAGCTTTGCTGAATTAGGAAACAATTACAACCATTTGTCCCAACACTTTCTATAGGCTCCTGTCCATGCAAAATCCGGACATATCACCAGAACCTCTATCTCTAATTAATGTAGTTTGCTAATTCGTGAACCACTGAATTCTGCTCTGTGTCTCTGTCTCACGCATATTTTCTTTTATCCACCAAGGGGATTACCATTCCTACAACTTTGATATCTTTGTAGATGGACTTGTGTCTTGACAGGTTCCTATCCGTGCTTTGAATAGCTGACACCCCACTACACAACAGGTTGATTGAAGAACAAAAGTATGATGTGGACAGGTCGCTACTAATCTAAGGCCATCTTGGCATGCCATGGCTTCTACTTCCTGCGCACCGTTGCATGACTGTAACACCTTGCGTGCAGCAAGCAGAACATTTTGAACATTATCTTCGAAAATAATTCCCACACTCGCAGTTCCTGTCTTCCTGATGAAAGAGACACTCACAATGAATTTAAACCCTGCCCATCTCCAGCAACGTGCAACCATTTTAGGATCGATGGTCTGTACTTTGGTCAGTTATTCTTCTCCGCTCCATCACTAAACATTCATCTTTTCCTGCCTTTACTTCATTGATGTCATGTGTCTCCATATGCAGGGAGCCCATATAATTCTTCAGGAAGAACACAAACTGATGAGTGATGACAGAGAAGGCGAGGCTGGACACTCACAATGAATTTAAACCGTGCCCATCTCCAGCAGCTGCAGCCTGTAGGATGGATGGTCTGTACTTTGGTCAGATACACGCATCTTATTCCTCTCCGCTCCATCACTGAACATTCATCGTTTCACGCCTTTACTTCATTGATGTCATGCGTCTCCATATATGCAGGGAGTCCATATAATTCTTCAGGAAGAACATAGACTGATTAGTGATGATAGAGAAGGCGAGGCTGGGGACGTACAAGATGGCTTATGATGTGATCTCGAAGACTATAACTCTGTGGACTGAAGGTGTGGTCTTGAACTTTGGATCAATCTGAACAACAACGACAACTCTGCGAGGAAGAGCAAACACATCAATGGACTGCGCGATGGCGAGGATAAGGTGCGTGCAAGAGGGACAAAACTGAATCAACATTACAAAACTCTGCATCAGCAGATTAGTCACTAAGTTCAGAGTTGTGATCCATATGAAATATATAGCAAGATGCTTTCAGAACACATCAAAGCGATATGAGTAGTACATATAGAATGAAATCTGAAGCTGAACTATAAGATTTATTTATTATGCATCAACACATTGGCCATGAAATTAGTAGTTCATAGAAAAAAGAAAGAAACAAATACCCTGATGTCAATACCGAATCTTCCCGGACACGCCCGGACACGATGATCGCGTTACCGGCCCATGCATGTTGTGCATTGTCCAACCCTTGAATCCTTGATTGTGTTGAAATCCATGTATATCGATTAACACATGAGTAATATGGCTAGGGAGTCGTGCTGGGCGAGGGCGAGCATCCCAGATCTGGTGGAGCTTGGGGAGGATGATTGGGAACACTAATGGCGGCGAGTGCAGGGGGGAGATGCGATTGGATTGATAGGTCAGGAGGCGGCTGCGCGTACAGGTGAGTTTAGGTTTCCTTTTACACGGAAGATGAGCTGAGTTTTTTTTGCTTTGACGAGAGGTGAGTTGAGGGTTAGTCTAGATTTTTTTTTCACAAACAGGATTAGTATGGACTACTTGGCATTGGTGGGTAATTTTTATCAAGTTTTATGTCCAAATGGTATTGGGAAGATCAAAGGGCTGTAATTTTATGACGTGTTAAATTAACGATTGGATGTTTCTAATTTTTGTGAGATTTTCTAGCTTATTTCCTTTTTTCTGGTTAGCTAATAGATAGATACTAAAAAAAACAGATGGTGTCGCTTGAAGAAACGTACTAACCGATCGTGGCCCAGCGCTCTAACCAGCTGAGCTACAGGACTTAACTACTTTGTAGATAGTCCTTTTTTATTAAAATATTAGACATCTTTCTTGATACTTCAATAATTGAGAATACCGAAGAACGGCGAAATCAAGACGCGTGAGAGTTAGGCTCCATTTATCTTAATATCCACTCTCACGGCCATCAGTTTATCGAGAAACAAGAACCTAGGCAAGCTTCGAGCTCTCACAACTATTAGAGACATCCGGCCGTCCATCTCGATTCCTTGATGCACTTTCGGCCGTTTTTGTCATTTTTGTCATTTCACGCATAGGCGTATAAAAGGGCAACAACTTCCCTTGTGAAGACCTAAGACGCCTCCTCCAGCACTAGTGTGGCCCTCTCTCCATCCCGCCTCGCCCCTTTGTCTCTTTATCCCTCCAATCACAGGAGCAACCCGCACCTTCCTGCCCCGCCGCCGTCATCTCCTTCGCCCAGTCGGCCTCGCCGCACCGCGCGAGGTGGAATGCGACCCATTCCCCCGACGCCCCCTCGGCCCAGGCTAACCATAGCGCTACGGCCGCCATGCCCCCGCCGTCTGCTCGGCAGGAGGAAGAGCGAGGCCGCAAACGGATCTGGAGATTGAATCGGGCTCCAATGGCTCCTGCGCGGCGTGACGCCTGTTAAGGTGATCTTGTTGTACATCCGTTCTTCCACTGTGCTAGGTTCTCCATGCTTCGATTGATTTTTATTTTGCCTTTAATTTTTTACGCAGGGTGGTTGCTATCTCTCGGATCTCTACTCGTTCTCTTGGTGCCGGTGGCGTTCCTGCGACTGCTATGTAGATGGACCTGGAGGTTGAACCTCTTTTCTCTCTGTTCGTTTGGATTCTCCTCACGATTATGTGTAGAGCTTGTTCGTGTGCTGCTTGATGAGTTTCTTCTCCTCTAATCTTGTGTGCTGGATTAGTGATTTTTATTTTCTTCTTGTGGAGGAGATTCTCAGGTTTAGCTAGGTTTCAAAGAAGAGATTTTTCTTTGTCTTTCTTGTTTTGTTTGTACCTTGCTTGACTTGACACACAACAGCCTCGTGTGTGTTGCCATCGCCATCGTCCCGCCCCAACGGGTGTCTCTGCCGCCGCCGCCGCATCCTCTCGCTGGTCTTCTCGCATTTGTCCTTGCACCGACGCCAGCCATACGTGCCGTGGCCGTGGACGCAAGCACCGCAGGAATGGATAGGTATGAGATGCACGTACATTGCGGAAGACTTTATTCGGCAGGTGTTATTCTCCCGGCAATGATAAGCATGTTATCTCTTTGAGACTTATCCCTTGTACGTGCGGTGCAGCAGCTAGACCTGCACATGGTCACGGCTTGCACGTTCGGCCTGTCCTGATCATCTTGCACGGGTAGTCAAGCCAAATAGCCGTCAATTTAGCTAGCTAGCTAGTAACCCCATGCACGCATGGGATTTCTATCATAGCATGTACGTGAGCTATGTCCATGCATAGCTCTTTGCATGTACACGTACATCCACTTGCTCGTTAAGTGAGGCTCATTAGATGATGCATGTGTAGACATAATTAAATAATGCTCCACCCATCTTGATGACCCTCTGATGAAAAATCCACGTATTGTCCAATGTTATGTATACATGCTTGTGCGTATATATTGGTGCCATATTTTTATATATGATAAGTACAAAATTACGACAAAGTCTCATTGAGCATTACTGAATTATCTTGATTGAGAAATCAAATAAAAGAATACATAGTGATGTATAAGGTTCGATGAAAAACCGAGGGAGCGGTGGATAATTATGCTTCATTAAAGATTAGGAAAATATTATTTACTTAGCATAAAATCTGAAGTATTTGAATAGTTCAAAGGAATTTAAGAATATATTATTTGAAGAGTTCAAATATTTTTTTAGTGAAGATAAGGATCATTATGACAAAAGATAAAGTGATTTTTCAGTATTGAAGAAAATTATGTGAGTCATAAGTTTAGGAAAACACTCGAATAATTGTGGAATTATTTTATTACCAATATGCTTTTATAAAATATGGGGTATAATTGAAACAATAAGATATACACTAAACAGAGCACCGCATATTAGCCTTGCTAATAGAAACCATATAACTTACGGAGTTTATAAACCAGATAAATGTAGGATTAACAAACCGGAAGTTGTTCTGTTAGATTGTCTCCAAAATAAACCGTAAGTTATGGATATAGAAACCCTAAAACTTGTAACAGGATTATGCAAATCAGGAAAATCGTTGAATTTTCTGAAATTTCACGATGAGATATTCATCTTAGAAGAAGATGAACTATCAGACTGACAAGTGGAAAGCTTTGTTTCAATAGGCCACTCCGCCCCACGAGACGGGAGCAACATCCGGCCATTGTCATATTCGTCTGCAGTTGGAACCAGTGGCCGGAGCAAATAAAACAACAAAATTATTTATCTACAAACTTTTCTCATAAAGGTATGATAATTTCCCAGATGCACTGTTGGCATCATGGGCGAATTTGCATGTAGCTCAGTCTGTCGCCGCACTCCGCAAAAACCTTGCCTGACTTGTCAACATGCCCGGCTCAATGGAGCGGTGCCAATATTGGTAACATGTGCACAGAGATTAAGAAACTAAAAAATGCACTAGCAATTTGCAAGGAGACACCCAATGTTCTGACCCGTTACATGCAGAGATAAAAATTTCGCATCGCTTGGTCAAGCTTTATCATATGGAGGAGATACTGTAAAGACAACGTTCACGGGCGGACTGGTTGCGTGAGGGGGACAAAAATACCAATTACTTCGAGAGGCCAGCGAGCATGCGACATAGAAAAAACAAAATAAAACACTTAGAGAGGGAAGACGGCTCGCCAACACAAGACCCACGGAGATGGCATCTATGGTGAATTCTTTTTACCAAAACCTTTTCACAGCAGAAGGTCTTCCGGGTGTGCAAGATGTTTTTCATAGCGTTCTGGTCAAGGTTACTCACGAGATGAGTTCTATGTTGACTACTCCATACACTAATGAGGACATGAAGACAGCTCTTTTTCAGATATTTCCAACAAAGGCGCCCAAAACAGATGGCTTCCCCGCACACTTCATTCCGTGTCATTGGGAGATCTGTGGGGTTGAGGTCACCAACACGTTTCTGATAATTTTGCAAGGTGAAGAGAGCCCAGAGGTAAGAAATGAGACAATCTTTTTTCTTATCCATAAGGTAAAACACCTCAACCAACTCACTCAGTTTCATCCTATTAGCCTTTGCAATGTCCTTTACAAAATTGCCTCAAATGTGGTCTCTAATCATCTGAAGCAAGTTCTTCCCGATATCATCTCAGAAGAACAATGAACGTCTCATTACTAATAATATTATCACAACATACAAGTGTTTACAATTGATGTAGAGCAATAATGCAAATAAAAATAGATTTTGTGTGGTTAAATTGGATATGATGAAAGCCTATGATCGGGTCGAGGGAATTTATCTTGAGGATGTCATGTCAAAGTTGGGGCTTGCAGTAACTTGGGAATCTCTTGTAATGAAGATTGTTAGTTCAGTGAAATTCTCCGTAATGTTTAATGGAGAAAAAATAGAAGAACTTAAGACAACGATGGGGATCCGACAGGGGGACCCAATATCTCCTTACCTATTTTTGTTTGCAGCAGAGGTCCTTTCGTGCCTCTTCCAAAAGAAGAATAAGTCAACCCACCTATGTCGCATTAAAGTGGCATCGTCGGCACCGCCAGTCGACCACTTGCTATTCGCAGATGACAGCCTACTATTTGTCAAGTCATGTAGTCAAGGAGCTAATGAGTTGTCCTCTCTTTTGGAGTCCTATTGTAACGCATCCCATCAAAGGGAATATCTATCAAAGTATTCTATTTTCTTCCCTAAAGTTGTCCTGAAAGTTTAAAGCTTGAAATTAAGGAGGCCTTGTATGTCCCAAATGAGTCTATGTCTAAGAGATATCTAGGAATGCCGATTGATGTTGGAAATTCTATGAATGGTGCCTTCATGTTCTTGAAAGATAGAGTGTGGGAAAAAGTGAAGGGATGGATGGAGAAGATCCTGTCAGTTGGTGGTAAGGAAGTTCTTATCAACTCGATTGCTCAGGCAGTACATGTTTACTCTATGTCTTGTTTTAAGCTCCTGCGTGACCTTTCCGAGCATATTTATACTCTTATTCGGAAGTTTTGGTGGGGTAGTACAGAAGGTAGGAGAAAGCCATACTAGGTATCCTAGAGTGTTATGACAAGGCCAAAATCTTGTCGAGGTCTCGGCTTTCGAGATATTGGACTCTTTAAACTTGCCCTGCTAGGCCGTCAGGCTTGGCGCATATTGATGGACCCAGCTTTTCAACACTAAAGGCTAAATACTTTCCTACTTCAGATTTTCTTGATGCTGAGCTTGGGAATTCCCCTTCGCAAATCTGGCGATAGATATTGGATGGTAGGGGCACCATGAAACAGGGCCTTTCTAGCAGAGTAGAGGACAGGACATCCACGCCGATCTGGCAGCATAACTGGATTCCCCGGGACATTAATATGTGGCCCATTGTAAGTAATGTACTGGACCCGCCCCAAGTGGTGGCCGAACTGATAACAGTGGATGCATCGTGGGACATGGACAAGCTAGCTCAAACTTTCCTGCCTACATATGTACAAGCTATTGCTTATATTCCCCTATGCACATGTCAGGTGGACGATTTCTGGTCTTGGACCCATGTGAAGAGCGGGTTTTTTTCCAGTTCGCTCGGTCTATAGAATGTTAGTCTCTACGAAGTTACGCCGCGAAGCATGGCTCGAGGGCAGAGCGGAATCTTCAAACTCAGAGAGGGGTCCGAATGACTGGACAAGCATGTGGAAAACAAACGTTCCCTTAAATGTTAAAACTTTCTTATGGAGGTTCGCTCAGCAATCACTACCCACAACTGATCTCTTAAAGAGTAGGAACATGTCGACAATTCCTTAATGTAGTCTTTGTGGACGGGATGATCCTTGGAAGCACACGCTCCTACATTGTAACATGGCAAGATGCGTGTGGGCTTTGCATGACCCAGACCTAGTTGAAGTTGTTGAGAACAATAAGGAACCGGAAGCAAGAATGTGGATATTCACACTAATTGATAGCTTGCAACATGATGATTTTGTTAAAGTGGTGGTTACACTATGGGCTATCTGGTATGCACGTAGAAAATCTCTCCAAGAGCAACAATTTCAGACCCCCCATGCAAATCATCACTTCATAACAACTACATCCAGTAGCTCGGTGAGTGATCCAGCCAGGACACACCCATTGCTGATAGCGAGGGCACCTCGCCCGCGCAGCGGCAGGTTTTGCTAAGATCAAGGTAGATGGGGCAATGGCGAGGAACTGAAGTACTTGATCTTTCAGTACCCTGTGTACAGATGGAGCAGTGAAATACCTGGGTGCTTCAGCGATAAAGTGTGATGGCATAACAGACCCGACTACTTTGTAAATGCTAGCTTGTCGAGAAGCTCTTTCTCTAGCCCAGGATCTCGACTCACACATGTGATAATACCTTCTGATTGCAAAGAGGTTGTTACAAATATCAAAAACAATGCAGGAGGCTTAAATGGGAGCATCGTCAAGGAGATTAAAGCTACCTCGGCACAGTTCACGGCATTTCCTCTCATCTTTGAGGGACGTGAAACTAATATTATGGCTCATAGCCAGGCTAAAGACACATTAGGCCTTTCTTTAGGACGCCATCTGTGGCTTCTCGATCGTCCGGAGCTAAATTGTATCCCAATGTATTTGGCTGATGATTAATGAATAAAATGTGTTTAGACTAAAAAACATACTATTTTTGAGGAACTAGCAAAGTGGCCCGCTCGATGCGCGGGCTAGAACGTTAGACAGTTGAAAAATGGCACATATTATTCACATTGCGTAAAGAAAAATTGGTCGCGTCCTTATAGTTTTACATTTTTAATAGTAATTTATAATGCTATAAAATTATTTATCATTTTTGTATATATGAGTGAACATTGTCGTCAAAGAAATTGCATGTATCATGCTTTAGGAAAAGTCTATTACTTACAAAGGTTAGATGATATAATTATTCCTTTTACCAATTTTTTATTTTGCGAAGGCATCATCTTTAATTTGCTAAAAATATTATAAATATTTAATTCAATTTTATGTAGACATGTTTTTACTCCTAATTACACTCTTCATTGTATAATACATATTTTAGACATTTTATTTTCTAAAGGTGAAATTTTAATACCTTTTACTATGAATATATGATTATATTGTTGAAGATGACAAAATTTCATTATATTTTATGCAAAGATGTAATTAATATAATTATGTACAATTTTAATTATATTTTAAATTCTTGTTTGCATTTGTTTTTTGTTTAAGATAAAACTCTAGCAATATGTAATGATTTTTATGAGTGGTAGTTATATTTTGAGTGCACATCAAGTTATTTCATGTTTTAGTCTTATATAGGATATAATTATTTCGCAATCACTAAGAGACATTTTTGTTGAGAATAAACTAACTCATATGTTATCTAAATTTAACTTGCTTAATTTTTTTGCGATTTATTTTTGTTAGAGTAATGGGAAACTGATTTAGAGTGAATGGATTAAATACACTGAGAATTCTTTTAGAGAAATTTGTTATGTTTTTGTAGATTAAACTAAAAGGGAAATTTCAACACAAATATAGCTGTACTAACTTATGAAAGAATAAATAGTAACCGCCGGGATAAACTGATTTAGTAGTATTAGATGATAGCAACACAAATATATATATAGACACACACACACAGACAGACAGATATATATCCATTGACACTACACCATGTTCAGAATCTATAGTCTGCTCGGCTCTATTCATATAGAATAGAAAGCTTTCAAACCCTATATCAAATCTGACTTGAAAAAGTTCTTAAAATTGCCGATTTTCGAAATACAAAACTGAATCTAAATTTGTTGTCTGTATCGAAAACAGAATATTTGCAAGATTGTCACTACATGTAAGCAATGAAGCTATGGCACAACAATCAGATTGCCGATAAGTTCTCTTAGTATCGTAAATGTGGAATCATGCCATTAGTGCCTGGTCAAAGCTAAAGTTAATTAGCTCGGCCAAGCTTAGTCGATGCATTCTAGATTAGTTCTTCCATCTTATGATGAAGTCGTGAAGATGCTTGTTTCTGTGCCAAGAACTATTATCTTAGTTGCTGACCACGACAACCTAATGGTTAGATGATTATGTGAGCACACACATTCGTATTGTGCTCACCTCCACATAAAAAAGTACTAAGTCATAGGATATAGTACTTTCTACATCTGAACGTACATAATTTCAGAGATTTCAGGTCAGATATATAGAACTTAATCTAGGTGGCATAGAACTGATTAGGAGTAATGTGTAAAAAAAATCAGATTAGGAGCATTTCTAGCATGCATGCACAAATTACTTCCCTTCAAATAAGTACATTATATCTCGTATAAGAGATATAGTTGCTGGAGTCATGTACGAATATCTCGAACAACTTATATATGCTTTCCACTATGATAATCAAATATGAATTTGACGCTGACAATCAGCAGCAACAACAACGCCCAAAGAGTGACGTGATCGTGCGGTTTGGTGGGGAAAATATAAAACTAAATATTCAAGTGATATATTCTGTTATCCTCACTATATATGAGTGTGTCTCATGCCCATGCTAATAACTGAATCAGACAAACGAATTCTTTAAAGTGAGTACCGTAGAAAACATGCAGTTAACTAAATATGTACCTTATATCCTGCCATGGGGATGCAATGCATATCCTTTATACGCGTAAATAGCTGTACAATCCATAGCATCTATCATGTCAGATAAATGCGCTATATATCTAAGAAAGCGAACCAAAGGATGAAAATTGTGTAGCCTTGTGAAAACATTCGACGTACAATAAACAACTAATACATAATGGAAAGATCACTACTGCAGCCACATCCGGAGCTTTACGTATATCTGCACTTGTGTGAAATACTACAACCTAATCTGATAAAGAGGCGATAAGAAAACCAAATCATACATATAAGAGAGTCTAGCATAACATCATTTACATGATAAGTTATATATCACTTCAGTTTTCTACCCTTTGGAATACTATTTGATAAATATGGCATATGAATAACCTTATATTTGCAGCTTCTAGAATTTCTCGCCGAAACAATGGATGGTTCTGTGAAGAAGTTTCAGCAACAATCAAATATGCTTTTGCCACAGTAAAGTACACAAACCTGCCAATTGATTCTTTGAGATCGTGTCCTGCCGATAACTCCAGGCAATGAACAGAAGAGATAGTGAATTGCGCATATTAGAAAGTAGAGATCATATGATCATTCTTCCTACCTGCAAGTCATTTCTCTTATTGGAAGAACACCCAGCGCGCACTAAACCACCATTTTGATCACGACAATGTATTGCTATTTGGTGAATCTATTTTTTTAGGTCAAAAGAGAGCTTTAACAGAACTTAATTTACGGAACAAATATACAGCTTTGCTGAATTAGGAAACAATTACAACCATTTGTCACAACACTTTCTATAGGCTCCTGTCCATGCAAAATCCGGACATATCACCAGAACCTCTATCTCTAATTAATGTAGTTTGCTAATTCGTGAACCACTGAATTCTGCTCTGTGTCTCTATCTCACGCATATTTTCTTTTATCCACCAAGGGGATTACCGTTCCTACAACTTTGATATCTTTGTAGATGGACTTGTGTCTTGATAGGTTCCTATCCGTGCTTTGAATAGCTGACACCCCACTACACAACAGGTTGATTGAAGAACAAAAGTATGGTGTGGCCAGGTCGCTACTAATCTAAGGCCATCTTGGCATGCCATGGCTTCTACTTCCTGCGCACCGTTGCATGACTGTACCACCTTGCGTGCAGCAAGCAGAACATTTTGAACATTATCTTCGAAAATAATTCCCACACTCGTAGTTCCTGTCTTCCTGATGAAAGAGACACTCACAATGAATTTAAACCCTGCCCATCTCCAGCAACGTGCAGCCATTTTAGGATCGATGGTCTGTACTTTGGTCAGTTATTCTTCTCCGCTCCATCACTAAACATTCATTTTTTCCTGCCTTTACTTCATTGATGTCATGTGTCTCCATATGCAGTGAGCCCATATAATTCTTCAGGAAGAACACAAACTGATGAGTGATGACAGAGAAGGCGAGGCTGGACACTCACAATGAATTTAAACCGTGCCCATCTCCAGCAGCGTGCAGCCATTGTAGGATGGATTGTCTGTACTTTGGTCAGATACACGTCAGTTATTCTTCTCCGCTCCATCACTAAACATTCATCTTTTCCTGCCTTTACTTCATTGATGTCATGTGTCTCCATATGCAGGGAGCCCATATAATTCTTCAGGAAGAACACAAACTGATGAGTGATGACAGAGAAGGCGAGGCTGGGGGACGTACAAGATGGCTTATGATGTGATCTGGAAGACTATAACTCTGTGGACTGAAGGTGTGGTCTTGAACTTTGGATCAATCTGAACAACAACGACAACTCTGCGAGGAAGAGCAAACACATCAATGGACTGCGCGATGGCGAGGATAAGGTGCAAGAGGGACAAAACTGAATCAACATTACAAAACTCTGCATCAGCAGATTAGTCACTAAGTTCAGAGTTGTGATCCATATGAAATATATAGCAAGATGCTTTCAGAACACATCAAAGCGATATGAGTAGTACATATAGAATGAAATCTGAAGCTGAACTATAAGATTTATTTATTATGCATCAACACATTGGCCATGAAATTAGTAGTTCATAGAAAAAAGAAAGAAACAAATACCCTGATGTCAATACCGAATCTTCCCGGACACGCCCGGACACGATGATCGTTACCGGCCCATGCATGTTGTGCATTGTCCAACCCTTGAATCCTTGATGTGTTGAAATCCATGTATATCGATTAACACATGAGTAATATGGCTAGGGAGTCGTGCTGGGCGAGGGCGAGTCCCAGATCTGGTGGAGCTTGGGGAGGAAGATTGGGAACACTAATGGCGGCGAGTGCAGGGGGGAGATGCGATTGGATTGATAGGTCAGGAGGCGGCTGCGCGTACAGGTGAGTTTAGGTTTCCTTTTACACGGAAGATGAGCTGAGTTTTTTTTGCTTTGACGTGAGGTGAGTTGAGGGTTAGTCTAGATTTTTTCACAAACAGGATTAGTATGGACTACTTGGCATTGGTGGGTAATTTTTATCAAGTTTTATGTCCAAATGGTATTGGGAAGATCAAAGGGCTGTAATTTTATGACGTGTTAAATTAACGATTGGATGTTTCTAATTTTTGTGAGATTTTCTAGCTTATTTCCTTTTTTCTGGTTAGCTAATAGATAGATACTAAAAAAAACAGATGGTGTCGCTTGAAGAAACGTACTAACCGATCGTGGCTACGCGGAGGTGCTCCTTCATGGATCGTTTGCTTTTTTTTTGCAAGGTAATACGTTTCTCATACATAAAATAAAGATCCGGTTACAAGACACACGTAAACACCGACATTACAGTACTGAAAGGATAGGATAATCCTACGTAAAAAACCAGCGCCTGTCCCTCTCCTTCGGCACCACCGAAGCGACCACCAAGAGAGAGAAGACAGATCACCTCTTCACCCGAGCTCGATGCGGCTCCATCGTTGATCTGCAGCTTTATGGACCTCTAAAGTAGTTTGCCAAAAGCAAAACCATTGCCGTTGAAAGAATCAGACCGGGGCAACGTGTCCCGACACGCCATCGAACTCCAGACCTGACATCCCCGCACAACTACAAGTCGGAGGAGAAAACCAGAACTGTCAGCCTCCAACCACACACCCAGCACAGGATGCACCATCTTCCAGCTGTCAACTGCGCAGGCCACCGTCTGCGCGTACTCCCGGACGATAAAACCTCCCTGCTCCACCATGACGTCGGAGATAACGCCGCAGCAACGGGGACAGAGCAGAAGGAGAGACACACCTGATGGAGTCGCCACCGCCGATCGCCGACACCATCCATGAACCCTAACTTCGCCGATCTGAAGGATCGGCAAACACACGATGCCATCAACTCCGAGACGCCGCCATGAAGGACATCGCCGGTGTGGGAGTGGAGCTGAGGCAGATTTATTCGTCTGGGCGCCGCACCCACACCCCAACGACGCACCACGACATACAAAACCAAAATCTAACTAAAGAGCGGAGGAACGGGGTCCCCCCTCCCTCCCGCCGCCGAAGCAGCAGACGGAGGGCCCGCTTGCCAACCGGCGCCTGCAGCGCTCGCGCGATGGGCCGGCCCAATAGCTTCTTTTCTTATCTGAAGGATCAGCAAAACACGATGCCATCAACTCCGAGACGCCGCCATGAAGGACATCGCCGGTGTGGGAGTGGAGCTGAGGCAGATTTATTCGTCTGGGCGCCGCACCCATCACCCCAACGACGCACCACGACATACAAAACCAAAATCTAACTAAAGAGCGGAGGAACGGGGTCCCCCCTCCCTCCCGCCGCCGAAGCAGCAGACGGAGGGCCCGCTTGCCAACCGGCGCCTGCAGCGCTCGCGCGATGGGCCGGCCCAATAGCTTCTTTTCTTATTAAATCAGCAAAAAGACATGTATTAGCTCTGATTCGAACCAGGGACCTCACGCACGTAGTACCGCGGGAGCAACCAGCAAGCCAACACACTTCATTTGTTTAGAATGAACTTTTATTTCTTTTACATCTTCCTTTTTACCTTTTTCTGTTTTCCTTTTTTCTTTTTTCGTTTTCTGTTTTCCTTTTTCTTCTTTCGAGTTCGATGAACTTTTTCAGATTGTTAACTTTTCAAATTCGATGAACTTTTATTCAAATCTGATGAACTTTTATTTGAATCTGATGAACTGTTTTCAAAATCGATGAACTTTTTTTCAAAATTCGATGAATTTTTTTTCAAATTATAACTGTTTAAAAAAAGCGATGAACTTTTTTTCAAATCTGATGAACTCTTTTCAAAATCGATGAACTTTTCTCAAATCCGATGAACTTTTTTCAAATTTGTGAACTTCAAATGCGTGAACTTTTTTTTTCATAAACGGGATAACTTTTCAAAATTCATGAACTTTTTCCAAATCGATGAACTTTTTTCAAATTTGATGACTTATTTCAAATTAATAACTCTTGTTCAAGATAAAGAAACGTACAATATTTAAAGAAATCGAAATACAGTTCGAGAGTAACTGTATTTTTTTGTGCAATAAATGGCGCGGCTCTTATTCTTATAGATTCGCGTTTTTTTGAATGCATCCTCTGCGGATTGGTTACTGAAAAATCCGCTGGCTGTGAGTTCGACCGTGCTTCTAACCAGATTTTCACTCTGATTTTTTTCACGGACAGTTACTGCCGCTCAGTCTGGCCGGCATTGGCTGCAGCGGCGAAGGTGCTCCCGACGAACGGCCGAATATGGAACTCACATGGTCGCCTGCGGCGGTAGTCAGGAAAACGATTCGCTATACCGTTCGGATGTGCGGCTAATCGTTTTGGCGTACGGCTGATTATATTAGTAATATAACGACAAAGCATAACGAATTAAGAAAAATGTCCGGGGCTTAACCCGTACTTGCTGTAATCGAAAGGCTCGTGACCAGCTGGCTAGCAGATTGAATTGTTCTAGATAGTCCTTTTTTAATTAAAAAATGAACATTTTTTGATACTTTAATAATTGAGATACGAATAAGGCGAAATCAACGGTGAGAGTTAGGGCTCATTTATTTAATATTACTCTCAGGGCATCAATTTATTGAGAAAAAGAACTAGGCTGCTTGACTCTCATAAACGATTGGGACATACGCCTCATTCTGTCCTTGATGCCTTGGGCCATTGGATTGCCGCCTTGGAAGGCAGGGCGCGACGACACGAGACATATTGCAAGAATATTTCATCCGTGCACCCGCGTGCATTATGGCAAGGGAAATTTTTCGTCATTTCACCATAGCGTATAAAAGGGCAACAACTTCCCTTGTGAAGACCTAAGACGCCTCCTCCAGCACTAGTGTGGCCTTCTCTCCATCCCGCCTCGCCCCTCTGTCTCTTTATCCCTCCAATCACAGGAGCAGCCCGCGCCTCCCTGCCCCGCCGCCGTCATCTCCTTCGCCCAGTCGGCCCCGCCGCACCGCACGAGGTGGAATGCGACCCATTCCCCCGACGCCCCCTCGGCCCAGGCTAACCATAGTCGCCATGCCCCCGCCGTCTGCTCGGCAGGAGGAAGAGCGAGGCCGCAAACGGATCTGGAGATTTGAATCGGGCTCCAATGGCTCCTGCGCGGCGTGATGCCTGTTAAGGTGATCTTGTTGTACATCCGTTCTTCCACTGTCCTAGGTTCTCCATGCTTCGATTGATTTTTATTTTGCCTTTAATTTTTTACGCAGGGTGGTTGCTATCTCTCGGATCTCTACTCGTTCTCTTGGTGCCGGTGGCGTTCCTGCGACTGCTATGTAGATGGACCTGGAGGTTGAAACTCTTTTCTCTCTGTTCGTTTGGATTCTCCTCACGATTATGTGTAGAGCTTGTTCGTGTGCTGCTTGATGAGTTTCTTCTCCTCTAATCTTGTGTGCTGGATTAGTGATTTTTATTTTCTTCTTGTGGAGGAGATTCTCAGGTTTAGCTAGGTTTCAAAGAAGAGATTTTTCTTTGTCTTTCTTGTTTTGTTTGTACCTTGCTTGACTTGACACACAACAGCCTCGTGTGTGTTGCCGTCGCCATCGTCCCGCCCCAACGGGTGTCTCTGCCGCCGCCGCCGCATCCTCTCGCTGGTCTTCTCGCATTTGTCCTTGCACCGACGCCAGCCATACGTGCCGTGGCCGTGGACGCAAGCGCCGCAGGAATGGATAGGTATGAGATGCACGTACTCTGCGGAAGACTTTATTCGGCAGGTGTTATTCTCCCGGCAATGATAAGCAGGTTATCTCTTTGAGACTTATCCCTTGTACGTGAGGTGCAGCAGCTAGACCTGCACATGGTCACGGCTTGCACGTTCGGCCTGTCCTGATCATCTTGCACGGGTAGTCAAGCCAAATAGCCGTCAATTTAGCTAGCTAGCTAGTAACCCCATGCACGCATGGGATTTCTATCATAGCATGTACATGAGCTATGTCCATGCATAGCTCTTTGCATGTACACGTACATCCACTTGCTCGTTAAGTGAGATGCTTGTATGTATATATTGGTGCCATATTTTTATATATGATAAGTACAAAATTACGACAAAGTCTCATTGAACATTATTGAATTATCTTGATTGAGAAATCAAATAAAAGAATACATAGTGATGTATAAGGTTCGATGAAAAACCGAGGGAGCGGTGGATAATTATGCTTCATTAAAGATTAGGAAAATATTATTTACTTAGCATAAAATCTGAAGTATTTGAATAGTTCAAAGGAATTTAAGAATATATTATTTGAAGAGTTCAAATATTTTTTTAGTGAAGATAAGGATCATTATGACAAAAGATAAAGTGATTCTTCAGTATTGAAGAAAATTATCTGAGTCATAAGTTTAGGAAAACACTCGAATAATTGTGGAATTATTTTATTACCAATATGCTTTTATAAAATTTGGGGTATAATTGAAACAATAAGATATACGCTAAACAGAGCACCGCATATTAGCCTTGCTAATAGAAACCATATAACTTATGGAGTTTATAAACCAGATAAATGTTGAATTATAGGATATCTCAGAAACATGACTTGAATTCCTTCCATCGAAATGTTCAAAAGGCAAAGTGTTTGTCACGGATGAATATTTTTTCAAGAAAGTGTTTTCTTGTCAAAGAAATGAGTGGGAGGATACTAGAACTTGGAAAGGATTATTGAATCTCTAGTGGTAATAAGTAGGATTAACAAACCGGAAGTTGTTCTGTTAGATTGTCTTCAAAATAAACCGTAAGTTATGGATATGGAAACCCTAAAACTTGTAACAGGATTATGCAAATCAGGAAAATCGTTGAATTTTCTGAAATTTCACGATGAGATATTCATCTTAGAAGAAGATGAACTATCACACTGACAAGTGGAAAGCTTTGTTTCAGTTGGCCACTCCGCCCCACGAGACGGGAGCAACATCCGGCCATTGTCATATTCGTCTGCAGTTGGAACCAGTGGCCGGAGCAAATAAAACAACAAAATTGTTTATCTACAAACTTTTCTCATAAAGGTATGATAATTTCCCAGATGCACTGTTGGCATAATGGGCGAATTTGCATGTAGCTCAGTCTGTCGCCGCACACCGCAAAAACCTTGCCTGACTTGTCAACATGCCCGGCTCAATGGAGCGGTGCCAATATTGGTAACATGTGCACAGAGATTAAGAAACTAAAAAATGCACTAGCAATTTGCAAGGAGACACCCAACGTTCCGACCCGTTACATGCAGAGATAAAAATTTCGCATCACCTGCTCAAGCTTTATCATATGGAGGAGATACTGTAAAGACAACGTTCACGGGCGGACTGGTTGCGTGAGGGGGACAAAAATACCAATTACTTCGAGAGGCCAGCGAGCATGCGACATAGAAAAAACAAAATAAAACACTTAGAGAGGGAAGACGGCTCGCTAGCACAAGACCCACGGAGATGGCATCTATGGTGAATTCTTTTAAGCAAAACCTTTCACAGCAGAAGGTCTTCCGGGTGTGCAAGATGTTCTTGATAGCGTTCTGGTCAAGGTTACTCACGAGATGAGTTCTATGTTGACTGCTCCATAAACTAATGAGGAAATGAAGACATCTCTCTTTCAGATATTTCCAACAAAGGCGCCCAAAACAGATGGCTTCCCCGCACACTTCATTCCATGTCATTGGGATATCTGTGGGGTTGAGGTCACCAACACGTTTCTGATAATTTTGCAAGGTGAAGATAGCCCAGAGGTAAGAAATGAGACAATCTTTTTTCTTATCCATAAGGTAAAACACCTCACCCAACTCACTCAGTTTCATCCTATTAGCCTTTGCAATGTCCTTTACAAAATTGCCTCAAAAGGTGGTCTCTAATCATCTCAAGCAAGTTCTTCCCAATATCATCTAAGAAGAACAGTGAGCGTCTCATTACTGATAATATTATCACAACATACAAGTGTTTACACTTGATGAAGAGCAATGGTGCTAAGAAAAATAGATTTTGTGCGGTTAAATTTGATATGATGAAAGCCTATGATCGGGTCAAGGGAATTTATCTTTAGGCTATCATGTCAAAGTTGGGGTTCGCAGTAACTTGGGAATCTCTTGTAATGAAGATGGTTAGTTCAGTGAAATTCTCCGTGATGTTTAATGGAGAAAAAATAGAAGAACTTAAGACAACAATGGGGATCCGACAGGGGGACCCAATATCTCCTTACCTATTTTTGTTTGCAGCAGAGGTCCTTTCATGCCTCTTCCAAAATAAGAATAAGTCATCCCACCTATGTGGCATTAAAGTGGCATCGCCAGCACCGCCAGTCAACCTCATGCTATTCGCAGATGACAGCCTACTGTTTGTCAAGTCATGTAGTCAAGGAGCTAATGAGTTGTCCTCTTTGTTAGAGTCCTATTGTAATGCTTCCCGTCAAAAGGTATATCTACCGAAGTCTTCTATTTTATTTAGTAAAGGTTGTCCTGAAAGTTTAAAGCTTGAAATTAAGGAGGCCTTGCATGTCCCAAATTAGTCTTTGTCTAAGAGATATCTAGCAATGCTGACTGATGTTGGGAATTCTATGAATGGTGCCTTCAAGTTCTTGAAAGATAGAGTCTGGGAAAAAGTGAAGGGATGGATGGAGAAGATCCTGTCAGTTGGTGGCAAGGAAGTTCTTATAAAATCGATTGCTGAGGCAGTACCTGTTTACTCTATGTCTTGTTTTAAGCTCCCGCGTGACCTTTCCAAGCATACTAATACTCTTATTCGGAAGTTTTGGTTGGGTATTACAGAAGGTAGGCGAAAGCCAGATTGGGTATCCTAGAGTGTTATGACAAGGCCAAAATCTTGTGGAGGACTCGGCTTTCGAGATACTAAACTCTTTAAACTTGCCCTGCTAGGCCGTCAGGCTTGGCGCATTTTGATGGAACCAGCTTTTCTAAGTGCGAGAATACTAAAGGCTAAATACTTTGCTACTTCAGCATTTCTTGATGCTGAGCTTGGGAATTCCCCTTCGCAAATCTGGCAATAGATATTGGATGGTAGGGGCACCATGAAACAGGGCCTTACTAGGAGAGTAGGGGACGGGACATCCACACCGATCTGGCAGCATAACTGGATTCCCCGGGACATTAATATGTGGCCCATTGTAAATAATGTACTGGAACTGCCCGAACTGGTGGCCGAACTGATCACAGTGGATGCATCGTGGGACATGGACAAGCTAGCTCAAACTTTCCTACCTACATATGTACAAGCTATTGCTTCTATCCCCCTATGGACATGTCAGGTGGACGGTTTCTGGTCTTGGACCCATGTGAAGAGCAGGTTTTTTTTCAGTTCGCTCTGTCTATAGAATGTTAGTCTCTACGAAGTTACGCCGCGACGCATGGCTCGAGGGCAGAGCGGAATCTTCAAACTCGGAGAGGGGTCCGAAGGACTGGACAAGCATGTGGCAAACAAACGTTCCCTTAGATGTTAAAACTTTCTTATGGAGGTTAGCTCAGCAATCCCTACCCACAACTGATCTCTTAAAGAGTAGCTAGGAACATGTCGACAATTCCTTAATGTAGTCTTTGTGGACGGGATGATCCTTGCAACACACGCTCCTACATTGTAACATGTCAAGATGCGTGTGGGCTTTGTAAGATCCAGACCTAGTTGAAGTTGTTGAGAACAATAAGGAACCAGAAGCAAGAATGTGGATATTCACACTAATTGATAGCTTGCAACATGATGATTTTGTTAAAGTGGTGGTTACAGTATGGGCTATCTGGTATGCATGTAGAAAAGCTCTCCAAGAGCAACAATTTCAGACCCCCCATGCAAATCATCACTTCATAACAACTACATCCAGGAGCTCGGTGAGGTAACCATCCAGGACACACCCATTGCTGATAGCGAGGGCACCTCGCCCGCGCAGCGGCAGGTTTTGCTAAGATCAAGGTAGATGGGGCAATGGCGAGGAACTGAAGTACACTGGTAGAAAAAGGGCCTATAGTCCCGGTTCGTAAGGGCCTTTAGTCCCGGTTCCTGAACCGGGACTAAAGTGTCGGTACTAATGCCCCGACCCTTTAGTCCCGGTTCAATCCAGAACCGGGACTGATGGGCCTCCACGTGGGCAGTGCGCAGAGCCCAGGCAGGAGACCCTTTGGTCCCGGTTGGTGGCACCAACCGGGACCAATAGGCATCCACGCGTCAGCATTTCTGTGGTGGGGTTTTTGTTTTTTTTGAAGGGGGGTTGGGGGTTGGGGGTTTTGGGGGGTTAATTTAGGTGTTTCATATATTGTGTTAGCTAGCTATAATTAATAGAGAGAAGTGTCCTCTCTTATGTCCGTGCTTGGTCGACGCTACGTACTATACATACGTATAGAGAGGACTAGACACGCTGGCTAGCTAGTAAGCAAACGAAGGAAACAGAAGATCGTGATGAACATATATGCATACAGAGAGAAGTGATATCGACCACCTCTCTTTCTCCGAGAGATTGGTCGAACAACAAGTTCTCGTATATCTATCTGACACTACCGGCTACATATATACAGTAATTATCTCTTACAAATATAATCATACGGACTCAGGGTCAACATAGAATTCTCCGTCTTCAGGGATCACGTGGTCAAGAAAGAATGCCGCCAATTCCTCTTGAATTGCTCGCATGCGAGCTGGTGCTAGGAGTTCATCCCGCTTCCGAAACATCTAATTTAAAGAAGGGGGTCAATACATATATATATATGAATGAATGAAACTCAACACAAATGATGGTAATAAAATAAAATTGTGAATGTTGTTATTTACGTACTTCATATTGTTCGTCAGTGTAGCCCCGCTCACAGGTCGTGTGGCGGATGGACTCGCAAACATAGTATCCACAGAAATCATTCCCTTGTTCCTGCCACAACCACTTTACAAGAAATAGAGGTTAATCAAACTGATAAGCAAGAATGCCAAATGGTATTGATGAAACTAGCGCTTGAATGACTAGTAGATGCGCTTAAAATGCTACTATAGCTAGTACTTACTTTCGGGTGTCTAAATTGCAGCTCCTTCGGCAGTCCCGGAGCTTTTCTGGTGAATTTTCTCCAAACCCTGCCGGACAAAGAAAACAATTACTTGATATATCAGGAAATGAACAAAGTTGCTGATATGGTGGATAATGATCGATTTAACTTACTTCTCGAGTATTTGAGTCATGTCTGCATAGTCCTTGGGATCTTTTCGTCTTGAGTCTAAGACGGTTACTAGTCCCTGCTCAAGCTTAATATGTAGGAGAATATAGTGGAAACTGCACACGCATGCATAACTCATCAATTACATTACTATAACCTTGACTAATATATAAGGGAAACCGAATACGCACAAGACAGTAACACTCACTTGAAGTTGTAAGGAAAGAGTATTATATCTTTGTTTTGATTTATTATCAACGATTGTAGCATGCTGGCCTCGGTTTCTGCGGCATGAAATTTAACCTGAGTTGCATCTATGAGATATGTGTTAATGAACCCAATATCACCGACTTGTCTTTTCTTCAATTCGACGATCTTCAATCTGCATAATATAGTGAGGATGATTATAAATACATGCAATGAAAGAGCTAAGCTATATAGAGAAACTTAATGACAGAAGTAGTACTACTTACAGACAGTAGCAGGCGACCGTTGTTTTATCGAGGGCCAATTGATTGAAAAACTGATAGAACTCCTCAAATGGAACAGGCAACAGATCAATTCCAACGAGGTCATGCTCCTTTTTAACTTTCACATACAAAGTACTCCTCCCCCCAGAGTCTCTGCAGATTTTCAAGTACCAATCATGCAATCTTCGCATCATCGTTGATAGAGATCTTTCATCTTTGACGAGAGGCTTCCCGTACTCGTATCTTTGTATCTGCACCTCCATGGGTTCATAATGTACTTCGTCGGGCAGGTAATCTGCAAGATTGCTATAACCGGGCACCATCCTCGGATCATTAGCGACGTTGTCGGCTAGGCACCTTGAGCGGGGGGCACGATTGCTTCGCTTGTTCGCCGAGCTGGGCAATTTGTTTCCCAGCTCGTCGTTCTTTCAGCCTTTGATCACTGACAGTACTTCCCGACCGCTCCGCTTCGGCAAATTCCTTTCCAATAATGCGCTCATAGTTTCCTTTCGGCGGAGACTTGGGTGGTTTTGTCAGGGCAGCCAGAGTGCGCTTTGCTTTCACCGGATCTACTTTCTCCGCCGAAGGTGGATGTTTCTTTGCTTTCACCCCTTCAAAGTAGTTCCTCACTTCTTCTCGTGCGATCTCGGCGTTCTCCTCCGGGGTCCTCTCATATGGTAACTTCTGCGGAGTCTTCGGAGAAGGACCGAATGTGTATGTCCTCCCGCCTCTGGTTGTACTGCTAGACGCCGACCGAGCAGACGGAGCGGTTGTCTTCTTTACTTACTTAAGAGGCGGAGGAGAAGGACTACGACGCGCCAGAGAAGCTTGAGCGGCGGAAGGTCTCTTCCGCCCTTGCTGACGAGGCAGAGAAGGAGGAGGCTGGCTGCTCGGGCGCGTCGGCGCAGGCGGAGAAGGAGGCGGAGTGCCGCCACGCGCCGGAGAAGGAGCCGGCCGAGTGCCCTGATCGTCACTCGCCGGAGGAGGAGGCGGTGGAGGAGGCAGAGTGCCCTGACTCGCCGGAGGAGGAGGAGGAGGCGGAGGCATCCAGTTCGAAAGGTTGATGAGCTCCTTCCGCCATAGGCATCAGAGCAGACCCAGCCGAGTCTCCCCTTCACCGGTAGGGTGGTCAAGCTGGAGGTCCTCAACCTCGTTATTCATCCACCATCACCTAGCATATCCTTCTGGAATCGGCCGGTAGTGAAAAGTTGCGCCGGGTTCAGTAGGATAAACAGAGCCAACAGCCGCCTTGACCTTCAAATTCATCCATTGCGTCATAAGGTGGCAATTTTGAGACTCCGTGATAGCATCCACGGGATAGCTGGAGGAGCGTCAAGGCATGCTCCGCTGAAGCAGCTCGGTGGAAGCCACGCTGCTTCTGCGCTGAGATGGCGGGGTAGCTTCGGGGGAGGCTTCGGCAGTACGTGCTGCGATTGCTTCTCGTTCTCTACTATCGCGTCTACCCTGCTTGCAGCGCTGCATTTGGGTCTGCTGCACTTTTTTCCTCCTCTCATGGGATTTGTAACCGCCTGCGTCCGGAACCAAACCTTCCACGGAGAGCTGGCGTGCCTCGTGTCCGTCCAGGGTGCTCAGGATTCCGAGGCCATTGTGAGCTCGTCGTTCTCTCTGTCTGGAAAGAACGTCCCTTCTGCGCTGCTTCGATATATCTGCTTTAAGCTTACTGACTGGTATGTCATTTGATCGTTCGTCAAATGCACTTCCCTGTTTCAGGGTCCACAGTTCCGCCAGCCCCGAAGAACCAAGTCCGACAACGGTCTGGCCAGTTAATTGTCTCTGGTTCGATCCCTTTATGAACCAGATCATTCTCAGTCTTGGACCACTTAGGCCAGGCTACGAGGTAGCCACCTGACCCCTTGCGATGTTGAAGCTTCTTCTTCGCAGCATTTTGCTTGTTTGTCGGCCGACATCTTCTTACTCTTTTCCGATGTCTTGTGGGCCACAAATGCGGGCCAGTGATCTCTGATCTTCTCATATCTGCCCTTGAATTCTGGTGTCTCATTATTTTCGACAAACTTATTCAGCTCTTTCTTCCACCTCCTGAATAGTTCTGCCATCCTCTTAGAGCAAAAGACTTGATTAATTTCTCTTTAACTGGGTTCTCTGGATTATCCTCTGGCGGTAGGGTGAAATTTGACTTCAGCTCAGTCCAAAGATCATTTTTCTGCATATCATTGACATAAGACACCTCAGGGTCTTCTGTAGCCGGCTTAAACCATTGCTGGATGCTTATCGGGATCTTGTCCCTAACCAGAACCCCGCACTGAGCAACAAATGCGCTCTTTGTCCGGAGGGGTTCAATAGGTTGGCCGTCGGGCGCGATTGCTGTGATCTCAAGCTTTTCATCCGAGCTCAACTTTTTCTTCGGGCCTCGTCTCTTTACCGAAGTTGTGCTCGATCCGGAGGGCTAGAAAAAAGAACAAAGACTTAATTAATATGTGTACATACCAAAACAATGAATGCATCAATCAGCTAGTCAGCATAGGCTTAACTAATATATATACCTGGCCGGACTCGGTTCGGTCACCGGAGCCGTCATCACGGTCTCCTTCTTGCACCGGCATTGGGTCACCGGAGCCGTCCTCATGTTCTTCTTCTTGCACCGGCATTAGGTCACCGTAGCCAGCTTGTTCACCCTCTCCTTCCAGACCATCGGTTTCGTTGAGAAACTATGAGACGGCATCACTTCTTCCTGCGATTATCTCCCTCACATACGCTTCTTTTGTTGCTTCGTCTAGGGCGGTTGTCCATAGTTTCTACAAATATTTACAACATGGCAATATTATTCAAACATGACAGATGGATATATTAGCCAAACGTAGAACTAGCTACTAATCATAGTAAGCTATCGGAGGGGGTATATATCGACAACGACGACACTACAATCTATGTCCTCGACGACCCTCGTTCCCGATAAAAAAAAGAGGAAGAAGAAGAAAAATAAGAGGAGAAGAAAGAATAGAGGAGAAGATCTCCTCTATTCTTTCTTCTCCTCTTTTTTTCTTCTTCTTCTTCTTTTTTTATCCTCTTCTTCCTCTCATGTTCGATAGGATCGCCGAGGGGTCGGGAGGTTGCCTAGTGTCAGGATTCAACAAAACCATGTCTTCATCATTAGGCAGAAAGTAACATGTGCATGATGGTACGAAGCTCTTCAAAGTTGTTCTGGAACGGACTCCCAGATAGGATAATCCGCCTTTTGGTACAAAGTTCAGCAAGAGCCTTCCGAATATCGCTATTTGGAAGGCCTTTGCTGAATTGGTACCAAAAGGCGGATTATTCTATCCGGGACTCCATTCCAAAACAACTTTGCAGAACTTCGTACCAACATGCCCTGGTTACTTCCGGCTAATGATGAAGGCATGGATTTCTTCAATACTTTGACACTAGGAAACCTCTCTCGACCCCTCGGCGATCCTCGACCCCTCGACCTCGACGACCTGGACCCTCGACCCCTCGACGACCCTCTTTTTCCTCTCATGTTCGAGAGGATCGCCGAGGTCGGGAGGTGCTAGTGTCAAAGGATTCAACAAAACCATGTCTTCATCATTAGGCGAAAGTAACATGTGCATGATGGTACGAAGCTCTTCAAAGTTGTTCTGGAACGGAGTCCTAGATAGGATAATTCACTTTTTGGTACAAAGTTCAGCAAGAGCCTTCCGAATATCGCTATTTGGGAAGGCCTTTGCTGAATTCGTACCAAAAGGCGGATTATTCTATCCGGGACTCCATTCCAGAACAACTTTGCAGAACTTCGTACCAACATGCCCTGGTTACTTCCGGCTAATGATGAAGGCATGGATTTCTTCAATACTTTGACACTAGGAAACCTCTCTCGACCCTCGGCGATCCTCGACCCCTCGAACCCTCGAACCCCCGATAAAAATTAAGAAGAAGAAGAAGAAGAAAAGAAGAAGAAGAAGAAGAAGAAGAGAAAAGAGGAGAAGAAGAAAGGAATAGCTAGAGGAGAAGAAGAACTGACAAAGTCTTCTCCTCTATTCCTTCTTCTTCTCCTCTTTTTTTTATTCTTCTTCCTCTTTTTTCCTTTTCTTTTTTCTCCTCTTCTTCCTCTTCTCTTCTTCTCCTTCTTCGGGTAAGCCCTAGTTTCCGACCCTCGACCGCTCGACGACACTCTCGACATGCCCTCGTTCCCGATAAAAAAAGAAGAAGAAGAAAAAAGAAGAGAAGAAAGAATAGAGGAGAAGAACTTCTTCTCCTCTATTCTTTCTTCTCCTCTTTTTATTCTTCTTCTTCCTCTTCTTTTTTTCCTCTTCTTCCTCTCCTCTTCTTCTCCCTCTTCCCCGCCTCTCTCATGAATGTTCGCCGCCCCCCTCGACCCCTCGACGACCCTCGTTCCCGATAAAAAAATAAGAGGAAGAAGAAGAAAAAAAAGAGAAGAAAGAATAGAGGGGATCTTTTTTTATCCTCTTCTTCTCCCTCTTCTTCCCCTTCTCCCCCGCCTCTCTCATGAATAGAGGTTAACATCATTTGATCATTTATCATCTATGAACAAAAAATTCATCATTTGATCATCTATCATCTATGAACAAAAATATTCCTAGATACATAAAAAATTTCTACAAATGAAAATAACCTAAAAAAATCATATGATCATCTATGAACAAAAAAAACATCATTTGATCATCTATCATCTATGAACAAAAAAATCATCATTTGATCATCTATCATCTATGAACAAAAATATTCATCATTTGATCATCTATCATCTATAAACAAAAATATTCCTAGATACATAAAAAAATTCTACAAATGAAAATAACCTAAAAAAATCATATGATCATCTATGAACAAAAAAACTTCATTTGATCATCTATCATCTATGAACAAAAAATTCATCATTTGATCATCTATCATCTATGAACAAAAATATTCCTAGATACATAAAAAATTTCTACAAATGAAAATAACCTAAAAAAATTTTGCAAAGGGAGGGCGCCTGCGGCCGGACCAAGCTAAGGAGAGGTCGGCGGCGAGGATGGCGTCGGGGCAGGGGCGCGAGCGACGGCGAGGGCGGGCTGGGGCGGCGCGCGGGCGACGGCGACGGCGGCGGGCCGGGGCGGCGCGCGTCGGGGCAGGGGCGGGCCGGGGCAGGGGCCCGGGCGATGGCGAGGGCGCGGGCGATGGCGGGCGACGGCGAGGGCGCGGGCGACGGCGAGGGCGCGGGCGACGACGGGCACGGGCGAGGCGACGGGGACGGCGGGGCAGCCTGGCGGCGTCGGTGTTGGGGCGGCAACTGCGAGAGACGAGAGTGAAAATTTCCAAAGTGTGAACTTATATAGCAAAGCCTTTAGTCCCGGTTCATGGCACAACAACCGGGACCAAAGGTCTCTTTTCAGCAGCCGAAAGGGCGGGAAGCAGAGGCCTTTGGTCCTGGTTGGTGGCTCGAACCAGGACCATACGGGGGCAATCGTCCCGGTTGGTGCCACGAACCGGTACCAATGCCCCCTTATGGTCCCGGTTGGTGCCACCAACCGGGACCAATGGCCTTGTACTGGCGCTGGCGCGGCCAAAAGTTTAGTCCCACATCGCTAGCTGAAGGGCGCCAGCACTTGTTTATAAGTGCTGGTGTGCCTCCCCATTCAAGCTCCTCTCTTATGCAGGCTTTCGGGCCTAAACTTGCTATTGCCTGTGGGCCTATTGGGCCTCTGCGGGCCTGAATCCTGGCCCATGTAGGGTTTCTAGTCGTATTCAGGCCGTGGAGGCCCACTAGGTGGCATTTTTTTTGGTCTTTTCTTTTTTATTTCTACATTTTTTTGGTTTTTTATTTTTTTATTTCTACTTAAAACTAAATACTTACAGTTTTTAATGATTTATTTTTGCTTTTAGGACACAAAAATTATAAACTTTCTGTTAGTGCCATTAGTTTTAAATTTTGAATATTTTAAATTTGAATTTTTAAAAATTTGTGTGAATCACTAGTTTATGAATAACTTTACTATAAAAATAGAATTTTTTTTCTATTTATTTTTTATTTATACTTACAACTAAATACTTGTAGTTTTTTAGTGATTTCTTTTTGATTTTAGGTCACAAAAATTATAAACTTTCTGTTAGTGCCATTAGTTTTAAAATTTTGAATAGTTTAAATTGGATTTTTTTAAAATTTGTGTGAATCACTAGTTTATGAATAACTTTACTATAAAAATAGAATTTTTTTTCTTCTTTGCTATTTATTTTTTATTTATACTTACAATTAAATACTTATAGTTTGATTTTAGGTCACAAAAATTATATTCTTTTTGCTATTGAAGAATATTATAGTTTTATTTTAGTTGATCATAACATAATATTTTAATTGATTGTTTTTATTTTCATAAAAGTTTTGTAGTTCATTCTGTTTGCTATTAATTTATTCTTTGAGCTAAATGACTCTGAAATTGGAAAGCATTTCAAAATGAACTCTGAAAAGGTTGAAAGTTGGCATGGTATCATCATTTCACCCACATAGCATGTTCCAAAAAGTAGAGAGGGTGACGACAAAAACTTGATGCACTTCGTGTACAAAATGGACAATCACTTTCGAAGTATCAAAGTTTCGAACCATAAGACATGAAAGCATTTCAAATGAACTCTGAAAAAGTTGAAAGTTGGGATGGTATCATAATTTCACCCACATAGCATTTGCTTATTGCGGGAGAAAGTCTTCACTTTTTCTTCGCTTGTGTCATTTGCTTATTGCGCCGTAACCATGGATAATCTTCATTGTTTATCAGGATGCTTGGGTCAGCCTTGACATTGAAGGGAGGAATTTCATGAAACTTTTCATAATCTTCAGACATGTCTGTCTTGCCGTCCACTCCCAGGATGTCCCTTTTTCCTGAAAGAACTATGTGGCGCTTTGGCTCATCGTATGATGTATTCGCTTCCTCATCTTTTCTTTTTCTCGGTTTGGTAGACATGTCCTTCACATAGATAACCTGTGCCACATCATTGGCTAGGACGAACGGTTCGTCAGTGTACCCAAGATTTTTCAGATCCACTGTTGTCATTCCGTACTGTGGGTCTACCTGTACCCCGCCGCCTAACAGATTGACCCATTTGCACTTAAACAAAGGGACCTTAAAATCAGATCCGTAGTCAAGTTCCCATATGTCCACTATGTAACCATAATATGTGTCCTTTCCGCTCTCGGTTGCTGCATCAAAGCGGACACCGCTGTTTTGGTTGGTGCTCTTTTGATCTTGGGCGATCGTGTAAAATGTATTCCCATTTATCTCGTATCCTTTGTAAGTCAATACAGTCAAGATGGTCCCCTGGACAACAAGTACAACTCATCACAAACAGTGTTGTCACCTCTGAGACGTGTTTCCAACCAACTGCTGAAAGTCCTGATGTGTTCACATGTAATCCAGTCGTCGCATTGCTCCGGGTGTTTGGAGCGCAGACTGTTCTTGTGTTCATCGACATACGGGGTCACCAAGGTAGAGTTCTGTAGAACTGTGTAGTGTGCTTGAGACCAAGAATATTCCCCCTGCATATTATTGAGTCTCTCCAAGAGTGCCTTTTCCAGTCAGTCTCCCCTCATACCGCGATTTAGGGAGACCTATCTGTTAAGGCCAGGAATGAAGTCAACACAAAACGATAACATCCTCTATTTGATGGTGCATGGAGATGCTTCCTTCTGGCCTAGCGCGGTTACGGACATATTTCTTTAGGACTTCCCATGAACCTCTCAAAGGGGAACATATTGTGTAGAAATACTGGCCCCAGGATGACAATCTCGTCGACTAGATGAACTAGGACGTGCGTCATGATATTGAAGAAGGATGGTGGGAACCCAGCTCGAAACTGACAAGACATTGCGCCACATCACTCCTTAGCCTTGGTACGATTTCTGGATCGATCACCTTCTGAGAGATTGCATTGAGGAATGCACATAGCTTCACAATGGCTAATCGGAACGTTTTCCGGTAGAAGCCCCCTCAATGCAACCCGGAAGCAGTTGCGTCATAATCACGTGGCAGTCATGAGACTTTAGGTTCTGAAACTTTTTCTCTGGCATATTTATTATTCCCTTTATATTCGACGAGAAGCCAGTCATGACCTTCATACTGAGCAGGCAATTCAAAGAGCGTAGCTGGCAGGACTTTATACTGCTCGGAGGCATGCGTCTTTTTCGTGCAAATGTTGCAGGTCCTCCGTGCCTCAGGTGTATCTTTTGTCTTCCCATACACGCCCAAGAAGCCTAGCAGGTTCACGCAAGGTTTCGTCACACGTGCATCACGTCGATTGAGGAGCGGACTCTAGGTCTTTCAGTAGGGTAGGTCCCAAAATATAAGATTTCTTTCTTCCACATGGGTGCGTGTCCTCAGCGTCATTCGGACAGCTAGTCCACCGGGACCCTTTCAAAGATTAGTAGTGGTAAATCATTAACCATAGCAAGCACGTGATCACCGGTGCGCATGGCGGGCTTCTTCCGGTGATCTGCCTCGCCTTTGAAATGCTTGCCTTTCTTTCGACATTGATGGTTGGTCGGAAGAAATCGACGATGGCCCAGGTACACATTCTTCCTGCATTTGTCCAGCTATATACTTTCAGTGTCATCTAAACAGTGCGTGCATGCGTGGTATCCTTTGTTTGTCTGTCCTGAAAGGTTACTGAGAGCGGGCCAATCGTTGATGGTCATGAACAGCAACGCCTTAAGGTTAAATTCCTCCTGTCTGTGCTCATCCCACGTACGTACACCGTTTCCATTCCACAGCTGTAAAAGTTCTTCAACTAATGGCCTTAGGTACACATCAATTTCGTTGTCGGGTTGCTTAGGGCCTTGGATGAGAACTGGCATCATAATGAACTTCCGCTTCATGCACATCCAAGGAGGAAGGTTATACATACATAGAGTCATGGGCCAGGTGCTGTGATTGCTGCTCTGCTCCCCGAAAGGATTAATGCCATCCGCGCTTAAAGCAAACCATACATTCCTTGGGTCCTTTGCAAACTCATCCCAGTACTTTCTCTCGATTTTTCTCCACTGTGACCCGTCAGCGGGTGCTCTCAACTTCCCATCTTTCTTTCGGCTCTCACTGTGCCATCGCATACACTTGGCATGCTCTTCGTTTTTGAACAGACGTTTCAACCGTGGTATTATAGGAGCATACCACATCACCTTCGCAGGAACCCTCTTCCCGAGGGGCTCGCCGTCAACATCACCAGGGTCATCTCGTCTGATCTTATACCGCAACACACCGCATACGGGGCATGCGTTCAGATCCTTGTATGCACCGCGATAGAGGATGCAGTCATTAGGGCATGCATGTATCTTCTCCACCTCCAATCCTAGAGGGCATACGACCTTCTTTGCTGCGTATGTACTGTCGGGCAATTCGTTATCCTTTGGAAGCTTCTTCTTCAATATTTTCAGTAGCTTCTCAAATCCTTTGTCAGCCACAGCATTCTCTGCCTTCCACTGCAGCAATTCCAGTATGGTACCGAGCTTTGTGTTGCCATCTTCGCAATTGGGGTATAACCCTTTTTTGTGATCCTCTAACATGCGATCGAACTTCAGCTTCTCCTTTTGACTAATGCATTGCGTCCTTGCATCGACAATGACCCGGCAGAGATCATCATCATCGGGCACATCGTCTGGTTCCTCTTGATCTTCAGCAGCTTCACCCGTGGCAGCATCATTGGACACATCGTCTGGTTCCTCTTGATCTTCACCAGCTCCCCCCGTTGCAGCATCACCGTATTCAGGGGGCACATAGTTGTCATCGTACTCTTCTTCTTCGCCGTCTTCCATCATAACCCCTATTTCTCCGTGCCTCGTCCAAACATTATAGTGTGGCATGAAACCCTTGTAAAGCAGGTGGGAGTGAAGGATTTTCCGGTTAGAGTAAGACCTCGTATTCCCACATTCAGTGCATGGACAACACATAAAACCATTCTGCTTGTTTGCCTCAGCCGCATCGAGAAACTCATGCACGCCCTTAATGTACTCGCGGGTGTGTCTGTCACCGTACATCCATTGCCGGTTCATCTGCGTGCATTATATATAATTAAGTGTCCAAATTAATAGAAGTTCATCATCACATTAAAACCAAAGTGCATACATAGTTCTCATCTAACAACATATAGCTCTCCAGAGCATCTAATTAATTAAACCATACATTGAAACTATTTAAAACATTTCAATGCGAAAACAAATGCGATCATAATCGCAACCAAGGTAACAATTGATCCAACGGCATAATGATACCAAGCCTTGGTATGAATGGCATATTTTCTAATCTTTCTAATCTTCAAGCGCATTGCATCCATCTTGATCTTGTGATCATCGACGACATCCGCAACATGCAACTCCAATATCATCTTCTCCTCCTCAATTTTTTTTATTTTTTCCTTCAACAAATTGTTTTCTTCTTCAACTAAATTTAACCTCTCGACAATAGGGTCGGTTGGCATTTTTGATTCACATACATCCTAGATAAATAAAATCTATGTCACGTTGGTCGGCATAATTTTCATAAACAATAAATGAACCAATAGTTATGAAGATAATATACATACCAAATCCGAATCATAGACAGGACGAGGGCCGACGGGGGCGGATACCAAAACCATCGCACTATATAAGATGCAATAATAAATGTAAGAAAATGATACAAGTATCTATCTAAACATACAAGTAAGAATATTTTTCCTTTGAGAAAGAAGATAAGAACAAGAGGCTCACCACGGTGGTGTCGGTGATGAGATCAGCGCGGGTGATCGACGGCGGTGAAGACGGGGACGGGGCGTGACGGACCGCTAAATCTAGACAAATCTCGAGGAAAATGGAGCTTGGAGGTCGAGCTTCGAGAGGAGAAAGTTTAAGTAGTGTGGCTCGGGCATTCCATCGAACACCTCATGTGCATAGGAGGTGAGCTAGAGCACCACAAACCCCTCCCCTCGCTGGCCAGAGAAAAACAGAGTACTGGAGTGCTCTGCTCGCGGGCGAGGGTATATATAGGCACCTCATTGGTCCCGGTTTGTGGCAAGAACCGGGACTAAAGGGGAGCCTTTGGTCCCGGTTCAGGCCACCAACCGGGACCAATGGTGGTGGGCCAGGAGCGAGGCCCATTGGTCCCGGTTTGTCCCACCAACCGGGACCAAAAGGTCCAGACGAACCGGGACCAATGGCCCACGTGGCCCGGCCGACCCCCTGGGCTCACGAACCGGAACCAATGCCCACATTAGTCCCAGTTCTACACTGAACCGGGACTAATGGGCTGAGCCGGCCTGGACCATAGCCCTGTTTTCTACTAGTGTTGGCATCAAACTCACGTTTCACTGCATAAGTCTTGAAACACATCCTAAACTCCTTCATGCTTGGGAACAACTTGCCTACTTCAATGTTAGGGTTTTCTTTGTCATACACATGCACCAGCTCATCATCATGTGCATCATCTACTTTATCTGCAGCTTGTTCCATCAACTGCCCATCTACTTCTTCATCAGCATTAGCAGGCAAACTAGATTCACCCCTCTCCTGCTTATCTGTGTCATCGACTGGAATGCCAAAAAGTTTGGGCATCTCAATGTCAGGCATTGGTGCAATGACCAAATCAGTAGGCTCATCTAATTCAACTACATTCCAATCAACAGTTGCTGCAGTTTCAGTTTCAGTTCCAGTCACCTGTCCCTCTTCGGCTATTACTGTAAGTTCAGTACACATGGGAATCAATGGCCTCTGTGTAGCCCAATCATCATCTACCATCTGCGCAGCCAATTGTGATGGCACATATCCAACCTTCGAAAAATGTTCAGATCAACGAGCTCAGCAAAAAAATTAGCCCGTTTGCTTGTCCAGCTGTTTTGCCAATCGATTTCTTCAACAATCTGTTCACCATCTTCTATTCTCACATACTCTCCTTTCCAATCATCAAACCGCAACAGTGATACTTCTTGCTCTGGACCCCAAACAATATTCTCCCCAATTTTTTCCACCCATTTCTTCACTGTCGTCTCTCTCATGTTCTGTAGAACTTGTGGATCAATCTCTGTAAACTCAACCTCCCATTTAACAATTGTGTCTCTCTCAATGTTCTGTATGCTACCATCAACTAATTTTGCCTTTGATGAAAAGAAATTGACCGTCAATTCAAAGGTCTGAGCGGCAGCATCCCCTCTGTCAGTGGCGGATAGTGTGAGCCCATGAGAAAGAGCAGACGAGGCCACCCCCTAATTGCATGCAAAATTGAATCGGAGAGAGGCGCATTACCTATTCGAAGTTGAATCCGGCGGCTCCATCTCAGTATGCCCACGGGCTCCCCTCACAACGTATCGATTCCACAAGCGAAAACAAAGGAAACGAGCTGAGATCTACGGGCCCGAGAGAGGAGCGGGAGGGCGACTAGGGTTTGAATTCACTCACCATGTTCTGAGGATGAAGGCTCCCCCGCCGCCACCGAGAACGCAAGATCCGCCGCCACCGGAGAAGAAGGGAGGCAGAGTGGCAGGCCGGCACGGTCGGGCGGCAGAGCACGGTCAGCTGTTTTGAGGAACAATTAAGTTGGACCCACATGTCCTAACATAAACGGGCGGGCTTGGTTGACGACCAATTTAATCACATTTAACACCCCATGTGGCCCTGGGCTATTTACACGCTCAAATGCGTCGCATCACAGCCATTCATTCCCACAATGTCGCACTCCGTCCAATTCACATCAAAAACATCGCACAGGAGCTATTGACCCATTTTGTGGGGCGTGGATTGTTCATGCTCTTTGGATTGCCTATGCGCTTAAGGTTGGACGCTTGTTTATGTGGTTCTCTTTGTAGATTTCTAGGTGGATATATAGTTGAAGAAAGGGTGGATGAGTCACCGCTATCTTATTTTGGGTTTGCCACGTGGCTCGCATTATTTGTTGTGCGGGTTGCCTGAGCGACATGTTGATCAGTACATGGTAGTGTGAGGGTGCACGGGTCACGCTTATATTGTCCTAGGCTTGCAAAGTAGTTCCGAAAGTATACATATGGATTGCCTAGCTGACATGTGACACATAGTTAGCATTCTCTAAAATCAACGGTCTAGGCAACGGTCAGTTTGTATGGAAGGGAAATTTTTAAAAAGTACATTAATGAGGTTTTCTTACGTGCTAAATGAGGAAGTGTTTTTTATTATGACTGCATTAGGTGGATAAAAAATGTTTATCAATTGGATGCGGGCTGGGTTTTTATCTACATGATTGTATCTTGAAACTCCATGCGTGTAACCGTGCTTTTTTGAAAACTACGTGCCGTCACTGCGTGTAATCGTTATATTGCTGTGTCTGGGTACTGCAGGTGCGGCAATGCTACACGTACGATAACTTAGAGGGAAGGGATTAACTTGTGTGTTTGTGATTGGTCAATAGTTGATGGAGCCAGCCCACCCCCTGAAAATCAGGGGAGGGGCAAGTTCATGATTGGTTAGTGGATGAAAACAGTCTGTAAAATCCCGTATTTCTTTGTAAGTCTAGCATTTTTGCTGCAGGTGTGCTGTTGAGAGTTTCTTTGATTTGGAAGTAAAATAATTGTATGGGGTTGTTACGCCCTTTTCTCCATGCACCACGCATGCTACCGCTGGAGCTGCACCTCGCAGCTGCAGCCCCACCGGCCATGTCCTCGGGCGGCCTGGCGGGCATGAGGTCGACTCAACGGGCGCAAGCTAGAACAACTGGCCACCGCGCATGGCCGCAGAAGGTCAAAACGGCGACCCGTCGCGCTCGAGATATCCAGTGAAGTTGTTCTTTTAAGATAGAAGAGAAATCTGAAAACCGCTACATGTAGAGAGCCAGTCGGCACATGCACACCTTTGTGTGCTCCACCTGCTGCGGACAAAGAATATCACCGCCATGCGTGGTTAACCAAGAACTGCTCGCCACCATAATTGCAAGATCCGCCCTGAAATGCACCTAGCCACATCCCCAGTAATAAATGTGGCATCACCCCACTGGCTAGAATATCCTTGCAAAAAAACTCAGAAAAGCCTAAAAAATTCCCAGCTATAGCAATTGAGAATTTGAATGTCTGAAACTTCTCAAAACCGGAAACAACTATCAAAAGCTACCTGACAGGGTATACTTCTAGGAATCTGCCTAATCCAGTACTCTTAGCCCACCAATGACGACGATGTAATCACCATCGTGGACTAAGGATACTCCAATGCCGCTGCCAGAGTCAACCACGTGGCAGCAGGCGCCGCGTGGGAGGTGAAGAGTTCGTGCAATCTATGACTACGCCGTCCGGGCGGAGCCTTGCAAGGACCTCCGAAGCGGCGTCCAAGCCGACTGTGCCGACGTCGCCGTGTTTGCCAACCATGATGAAGATTGAAGACCACGTCGGAAGCCACGGTTAAGGAGGTCGGTGAATCCACCAGACTCGATAGACGGTGACCAGGGCCTCCTCCTTGGCCGGTGTGTGCATGTACGTTGGCACCGTGTACAGACGCCCAGCAGCGCTCGCTGAAGCTCCATGGCGCTTCTAGGAGAACAGGAGGAGGACTGGAGAAGGCAGGCCCGCGGCTGATCTCGACGGGGGTGCAGGGGATGGAGCCGCTGTGGAAGATAAGAGAGAGAGGAGGAGAGGAGATGGCCGGCCGGCGCTCGTGGGCACCAGTGATATCCACCAAGCCCGACACCACGGCATTCATCTCCATCTGTGCACCTTCCTGTGGGAGGTTCGCCGCCAGAGCGCGTCCGACGACGGCGTGAACAACTCTGGCTAGGATCGCTCCGTTGGAGCCGTGGGCGACACCCACGCTTCGACCGATGGACGACGCCGGGAGTGTGGAGGTTTTTATAGAGACTAACAACGGTGAAACAAGATTCGACGGGATCCTTCAGGAGACTCGAGGACTCTCCGATCATCCAGATACCAATCGAAGCCACCATTCTAAATCAATAAATGTCAACGTTTCAGATCCAACTACTCCCGTGCCAACAAATACTACAATCGCATGCAAACACATGCAATGAAACACGTGCGATCACCGATCCATCCAAACAGAAACTGCCCAACCGGACATGGTCAAATCAAATTTGGAAACCATGCAACGTGATCCATGCAGTCAGCAACAACAAAAACAACCCATCGCAGCCCACAAGTCAACGAAACAGACTTGCCCATGTCCTCCTCAAGATCAAATTTGGAAACCATGCAACGTGATCCATCCACATTTGGGACATGGTCAAATCAAATTTGGAAACCATGCAACGTGATCCATGCAGTCAGCAACAACAAAAACAACCCATCGCAGCCCACAAGTCAACGAAACAGACCTGCCCATGTCCTCCTCAAGATCAACATCTAAAATGAGTTAATTGCAAGGAAGTACCACATTTGGGACAGTTGTAATAGATCAGTACCCGAAGTAAAAACACAAAATTGTAAGACGCGAAGAGTCGAACCCGCGCTATCCAGGTTTGGAGAGAGAGGCCCTGCCATTGCGCTAGCCCATGTTGGCTGTTGTAGTAGTATAGTAGCTTCATATATTATGTGACCGGTAAATAAATAAAACGAAAAAAGTTGGAGTTTGCGGTGATTCGAACCTGCGTCAGCGAGTGAACGAAAGAGCGCGCCAACCACTACAATAGAGGGACGCTCAACTTAAACAAATGGAATTCTTACATTTGTCTAGTTTGGACACGTCCTGGCCTTTTTTCATTTTTTATTACGTTTTTTTTGTTTCGCATTTCTTTCTTATATAGGTTTAGTATGCAATATTTTTTGTAAATACAAACTAAACATTATTATATAAATACACACCGGACATTCTTGTATAATGCACGTTGAACAATTTTGTTATACACACTGAACATAAATATATGATGAACTTTTTAAAAATGCATAAATTCCTTTTTTTGTATGTGTTTTTTTGTTTCTGATTTCTTTTATCTTTTTCAGATCTTTGGTATTCTTTGGATTTTCATGTTTTCAATTTTTTTTTACAGTTTTTTCATATTGGTTTAGTATGCAAAAAAGGTTGTAAATACACACTGAACATTATTCTATAAAAATACATTGAACATAATTGTATAATATACGATGAACAATCTTGTTGTATACATTGAACATTTTTTTAATTTACAATGAACTTTTAAAAGTTTATAAATTACATTT
>NC_053027.1:16040246-16139403 GCF_003073215.2 Triticum urartu | reverse complement strand
CTTTTATCCACCAAGGGGATTACCGTTTCTACAACTTTGATATCTTTGTAGATGGACTTGTGTCTTGACAGGTTCCTATCCGTGCTTTGAATAGCTGACACCCCACTACACAACAGGTTGATTGAAGAACAAAAGTATGGTGTGGCCAGGTCGCTACTAATCTAAGGCCATCTTGGCATGCCATGGCTTCTACTTCCTGCGCACCGTTGCATGACTGTAACACCTTGCGTGCAGCAAGCAGAACATTTTGAACATTATCTTCGAAAATAATTCCCACACTCGCAGTTCCTGTCTTCCTGATGAAAGATACACTCACAATGAATTTAAACCCTGCCCATCTCCAGCAACGTGCAGCCATTTTAGGATCGATGGTCTGTACTTTGGTCAGTTATTCTTCTCCGCTCCATCAGTAAACATTCATCTTTTCCGGCCTTTACTTCATTGATGTCATGTGTCTCCATATGCAGGGAGCCCATATAATTCTTCAGGAAGAACACAAACTGATGAGTGATGACAGAGAAGGCGAGGCTGGACACTCACAATGAATTTAAACCGTGCCCATCTCCAGCAGCGTGCAGCCATTGTAGGATGGATGGTCTGTACTTTGGTCAGATACACGCATCTTATTCCTCTCCGCTCCATCACTGAACATTCATCATTTCACGCCTTTACTTCATTGATGTCATGCGTCTCCATATATGCAGGGAGTCCATATAATTCTTCAGGAAGAACATAGACTGATTATTGATGATAGAGAAGGCGAGGCTGGGGACGTACAAGATGGCTTATGATGTGATCTGGAAGACTATAACTCTGTGGACTGAAGGTGTGGTCTTGAACTTTGGATCAATCTACACTAGTAGAAAAGGGGGCAACGGTTCAGGCCAGAAAAGGCATTAATCCCAGTTTCGTTACGAACCGGGACTAATGTGAGCATTAGTCCCGGTTCGAGCGGCGAGGGCATCGGAAAGGCATTACTCCCGGTTCAAATGGGACCTTTAGTCCCGGTTTGAGACACGAACCGGTACTAAAGGGTGCGATGCCCATTAGTACCCGTTCATGGCACGAACCGGTAATAATGGGGTTGAGACCTTTAGTACCGGTTCGTGCCACGAGCCAGTACTAATGGTGCAATTTTCAAACTCTCCCCCCCCTGTGGACCGCCTTTTCAGTTTTAGAAAAAACAAAAGAAAATGATGGAAATGTCAATAAAATGAAAGAAAATAAGTTTCCCATGTGATATGTGGTCTAGTTGTTGGGAAAATTTACAAATATGAATTTCGACTTTATTTACAAAATCTCTCTGGAATTTGTAAAAATGGGCATAACTTTTGCATACGAACTCGGATTAAAAAGTTTTTTATATGAAAAATCATCTACTCGAAAAGTTACATCCAATGGAGATGGCCTATGGCCTGTTTGCAAATTTGTAGAATCCTCAAATTCCAAAAGGAAAAAAAGTTATGCTCAAATTTCAGTTTTTTTAAATTTTCATTAAATTTGGTCAAACTATGGTCTAACTACTTATTCAAGAAGTATTAGTTTTACTAAATAATGTTTCAAGAATATTAGTGTTATTAAATAATTATTTTAGTTTTTTTGAATTTTGGTCAAATCTGGTCAAACTATGGTCAGACTGTGGTCAAACAATGGTCAAACTACTTATTCAAGAAATATTAGTGTTACTAAATAATTATTGTTTTTTAAAACAATAGTTTCAAACTCAAACAGTGAAATGTGTGACTTCATGCTCAAGCTAAACTCCTGAGGGTTAATAGGATTAACATCTTACTATTGTCAGGAAAACAACGAGCGCAGACTTGGAAACGAGGGAGAATAGATCTGGAAGTTAAGCGTGCTCAGGCTGGGGGAGTGGGAGGATGGGTGACCGTCCGGGAAGTTAGATGATTTGGAATGATGAGGGTGATTAGAGATTAAATTGAGCAGTGATGAGGGATGATTAGAGATTAGAGGTTAAAATAATTTAGAAATTTGAAAATAAAAAAATTTCAAAAAAAATCAGAAAATTTCCTTTAGTACCGGTTGGTGTTACCAACCGGGACCTCCAGGCAGCGGCCACGTGGAGGGCCTTTAGTCCCGGTTCTGGTTTGGACCGGGACTAAAGGGTCAGGCATTAGTAACGACCCTTTAGTCCCGGACTAAAGGCCCTTTTTCTACTAGTGGTGAACAACAACGACAACTCTGCAAGGAAGAGCAAACACATCAATGGACTGCGCGATGGCGAGGATAAGGTGCGTGCAAGAGGGACAAAACTGAATCAACATTACAAAACTCTGCATCAGCAGATTAGTCACTAAGTTCAGAGTTGCGATCCATATGAAATATATAGCAAGATGCTTTCAGAACACATCAAAGCGATATGAGTAGTACATATAGAATGAAATCTGAAGCTGAACTATAAGATTTATTTATTATGCATCAACACATTGGCCATGAAATTAGTAGTTCATGGAAAAAAAGAAACAAATACCCTGATGTCAATACCGAATCTTCCCGGACACGCCCGGACACGATGATCGCGTTACCGGCCCATGCATGTTGTGCATTGTCCAACCCTTGAATCCTTGATGTGTTGAAATCCATGTATATCGATTAACACATGAGTAATATGGCTAGGGAGTCGTGCTGGGCGATGGCGAGTATCCCAGATCTGGTGGAGCTTGGGGAGGAAGATTGGGAACACTAATGGCGGCGAGTGCAGGGGGGAGATGCGATTGGATTGATAGGTCAGGAGGCGGCTGCGCGTACAGTTGAGTTTAGGTTTCCTTTTACACGGAAGATGAGCTGAGTTTTTTTTGCTTTGACGTGAGGTGAGTTGAGGGTTAGTCTAGATTTTTTTTCACAAACAGGATTAGTATGGACTACTTGGCATTGGTGGGTAATTTTTATCAAGTTTTATGTCCAAATGGTATTGGCAAGATCAAAGGGCTGTAATTTTATGACGTGTTAAATTAACGATTGGATGTTTCTAATTTTTGTGAGATTTTCTAGCTTATTTTCTTTTTTCTGGTTAGCTAATAGATAGATACTAAAAAAAAGATGGTGTCGCTTGAAGAAACGTACTAACCGATCGTGGCTACGCGGAGGTGCTGCTTCATGGAACGTTTGCTGGGCTATCCGTTTTGGGCCGTACGGGCGTAATATATAGTATATAATACAAGAAAGGAAAGCATAATCGCAATTAAGAAAAAGAAATAGTCCCGACGGGGATTGAACCCGTGACTTCTGGTACATCGGACCAGCGCTCTAACCAGCTGAGCTACAGGACTTAATTGCTTTCGAGATAGTCCTTTTTTATTAAAATAATAGACAGCTTTTATTATACTTCAATAATTGAGAATACCGAAGAACGGCGAAATCAAGACGCGTGAGAGTTAGGCTCCATTTATCTTAATATCCACTCTCATGGCCATCAGTTTATCGAGAAACAAGAACCTAGGCAAGCTTCGAGCTCTCACAACTATTAGAGACATCCGGCCGTCCATCTCGATTTCTTGATGCACTTTCGATCGTTGGATCGCGCGCTTGGAAGGCCTAGGCCGTCGGACCAAACATGAGCACTATTGCAATGAATAGTTTCACTCCCGGTGTGCCACCGCGTGCAATTACAGTGCATCGCCAAGGGAATTTTTGTCATTTCACGCATAGGCATATAAAAGGGCAACAACTTCCCTTGTGAAGACCTAAGATGCCTCCTCCAGCACTAGTGTGGCCCTCTCTCCATCCCGCCTCGCCCGTCTGTCTCTTTATCCCTCCAATCACAGGAGCAGCCCGCGCCTCCCTGCCCCGCCGCCGTCATCTCCTTCGCCCAGTCGGCCCCGCCGCACCGCACGAGGTGGAATGCGACCCATTCCCCCGACGCCCCCTCGGCCCAGGCTAACCATTGCGCTACGGCCGCGATGCCCCCGCCGTCTGCTCGGCAGGAGGAAGAGCGAGGCCGCAAACGGATCTGGAGATTGAATCGGGCTCCAATGGCTCCTGCAAGGCGTGATGCCTGTTAAGGTGATCTTGTTGTACATCCGTTCTTTCACTGTCCTAGGTTCTCCATGCTTCGATTGATTTTTATTTTGCCTTTAATTTTTTACGCAGGGTGGTTGCTATCTCTCCGATCTCTACTCGTTCTCTTGGTGCCGGTGGCGTTCTTGCGACTGCTATGTAGATGGGCCTGGAGGTTGAAACTCTTTTCTCTCTGTTCGTTTGGATTCTCCTCACGATTATGTGTAGAGCTTGTTCGTGTGCTGCTTGATGAGTTTCTTCTCCTCTATTCTTGTGTGCTGGATTAGTGATTTTTATTTTCTTCTTGTGGAGGAGATTCTCAGATTTAGCTAGGTTCCAAAGAAGAGATTTTTCTTTGTCTTTCTTGTTTTGTTTGTACCTTGTTTGAGTTGACACACAACAGCCTCGTGTGTGTTGCCGTCGCCATCGTCCCGCCCCAACGGGTGTCTCTGCCGCCGCCGCCACATCTTCTCGCTGGTCTTCTCGCATTTGTCCTTGCACCGACGCCAGCCATACGTGCCGTGGCCGTGGACGCAAGCGCCGCAGGAATGGATAGGTATGAGATGCACGTACTCTGCGGAAGACTTTATTCGGCAGGTGTTATTCTCCCGGCAATGATAAGCATGTTATCTCTTTGAGACTTATCCCTTGTACGTGCGGTGCAGCAGCTAGACCTGCACATGGTCACGGCTTGCACGTTCGGCCTGTCCTGATCATCTTGCACGGGTAGTCAAGCCAAATAGCCGTCAATTTAGCTAGCTAGCTAGTAACCCCATGCACGCATGGGATTTCTATCATAGCATGTACGTGAGCTATGTCCATGCATAGCTCTTTGCATGTACACGTACATCCACTTGCTCGTTAAGTGAGGCTCATTAGATGATGCATGTGTAGACATAATTAAATAATGCTCCACCCATCTTGATGACCCTCTGATGAAAAATCCACGTATTTTCCAATGTTATGTATACATGCTTGTACGTATATATTGGTGCCATATTTTTATATATGATAAGTACAAAATTACGACAAAGTCTCATTGAACATTACTGAATTATCTTGATTGAGAAATCAAATAAAAGAATACATAGTGATGTATAAGGTTCGATGAATAACCGAGGGAGCGGTGGATAATTATGCTTCATTAAAGATTAGGAAAATATTATTTACTTAGCATAAAATCTGAATGTCGGGGGACTAATCCACGAACACCTATGGGACCGGCGGACCGAGTCCCTTTCGGTTCGGCGGGGGCGGAGGTCGTGCAAAGAGCGGATCGAGGCGAAGCACGCGAGCAGTTACCCAGGTTCGGGCCGCACGGATGCGTAAAACACTACTCCTGCTTTGTGGTTTGTATTGAGTTCTTGCTCGGGAGCGCGGAGTGCTACAGTACACACCAGCAGCTAACGAGACCGAGCGTGAGTGTTCTGTTTTTCCGAACCCCCCTCTACGTTGCGCATGGGCCTTCTTTTATATGCTCAAGGGGTCACCGACAGGTGGCAACGGAGGCAAAGGGTAAAAATGAGAAAGGTGATGCGGTAGGTACAGCTACCTACTACAGTGTATCATACCTAATCCTGACGGCAGGGGACAAGGGCCTTAAATGCCCGTCTGCGTCGCCTAAACAGTGTAAAAGGGACCGTCAGGGACGCCACCGCTCGCCACGATGGCAATCTTGTCAGCGCCGCTTGCCACCTCTCACCGCTGGCTGCACAGCTGCCCGCCACGCACGCCTGGAAGGGTCCCAGAGCGACACGTTGGTGGATGCGCTGGAGCGCGGGCATGGAGTGGTGGCTTGCCGCGGCAAGCGCCTTGCCGCGGTCGTTGTCTTGTCGCGTCCGGGAGCTTGTCGCTCACCGGGCCTTGTCGGGACGTGTGGCGCGCCGCGGCAAGTTCCTTGAGATGTCTTGGGTGGCCTTCCCGGCAAGCTCCTCTTGCCGGGGTCTTGAGGTGCCTTGGTTGGCCTTCCCGGCAAGCTCCTCTTGCCGGGGTCTTGACTTGGATACTTTGTTCTTGAATGGCTCCAAAGGAACCACGGAGGACCTTGGCGGTCACCCGGCAAGCCTTGCCGCGGGATGCTGCGACTGCCCGTGCACAAGTTCGGGATACTAGGGTACCCCTACTCTAGTACACCGACAGGAGCCCCCGGGCCTGGGCCATACACGGTGCCGAGCGCTGTTGGGCCAGGCCCAAAACAGGGCACGGGCACGCGCGTCCTAGGTTACGCCGTATCTTTCTCCGTATCCACCGCGCCCTCCCCGAACGGCACGCGTTGAATGCGGCATCGTGGGAGAGATCGTGGGTGGTTACTTTATTCGGAAATGCGGAACGTCCGCCTCCTTCCTCCTTATAAGCAGGGGAAACAGGGGCAGTTCGCACATTCGCCGGTTGCTGCTCCAATCTCAGAAATCTCCGCCGCTCCCTCGTCTTCCCAAAGCCGAAAGAGAGCAGCACACCGCCCCCCATCGCCACCAGCACTACCAACGCCGTCGGCCTCCTCCACCACTTCCGCCATGGCTCCGAAAGCCGACAAGGGGAAAGTTGTGAAGTCGACCGAGGCGCAGCGGCTTGCGGCGCTGCGAAAGGAGCGGGCAGTCTTCCCCCCCCAAGCTTGCCGCGAAGGAGCTGAGGGAGAACTACTACCTCTTCTGGTCGACGGAGACGCGGGCGCACCCGCGCACGAAGGTACTTCCCGCCGCCGCTTGGAAGAAGGCTCCGAATGGATACTCTTTCTTTGCCTTGTTCTTCTACTGCGGGCTCTGCCCGCCCTTCTCTGAATTCTTCTGCGATATCATGAACACCTACGGGTTCCACCTCCTTGACTTCACCCCCAATGCCGTTCTGACCATGGCAGTTTTCGCGCATCTCTGCGAAAACTTTGTCAGAGTCCATCCCAATGTAGCCCTCTTTCACCATTTCTTTATACCCCGAGTAGAGAGAGGAGAGCCTTTATCCGGCGGAATCGCCTGGATCTCAAGGGCCGGCAAGAAGGAAACTTATCTGGAGGGAGAGTTCCGCGGCAAGTGGGAGGAATGGATGGCAGACTGGTGCTGGATTGACGAGGAAAATCCGCAGCCGTTTACCACCCGGCGCCAAACCCCAGTAGCACGCGGCAGCGATTGGAGTGACGTGGCCCCGGAAGACGACAGGCTGAAGATTGCTGTCACCCGGATCCTGCGCCTCAGGCTTGCCGGGCTTACTGTAGGCGCTGTTGGCGCAGATTTTCTTCGCTGCCGCATCGCCCCCCTGCAGGAACGGGGGAGGCCCGCCTGGGAGTTCAAGAATGCGGCAGACATCATGAGGCTGCGCCCGGGCCTCAACTTCAACTTCACTGTCCTGGAGCTCAACGCGATGCTCCAGGAGCTGTTCAAGTACGACCCCCAACAGCCCGAAGTTTTCAGGTTGCCGAGGGGCGTCGTTTCGCTGTGCAACAATTCCTCGCTCGACCGCATCCGAGCAATGATGCCGCAGTGCGACTCGCACGGGATTGTCCCAACTTGGCAAGAGCCTGCGGACGAGGTCGTGCAGCAATTCTTCGATGGCTTGGTAGAAGTGGTGATCCGCTCCGACGAGAAGGACAGCCTCACCCGTGACACCACCGATGAGGAGATGACACGCATCGCCACCAGGCTGGAAGAGGCGGCGGCAGCTGCAGCCGCGGGCGAATTTGGATTCACCGTGGAGGAGGCTGATGCAGCAGAGGCGGGAAGCCGTGCCGAGCGAGAGGAGCGCGTCGGCGAGAAAGAACTTGCCGGGCATGGCGCCGGGTCGAGCGAGCCCGCCAAGGATACGAGCGGCTCGCTGGATATCAACTCGTCTTCCACCTCATCTTCGGACAGCTCGCCGCAAGCAGAGCCTCCATCTCCACCAAGAAGGCATCTCCGCAAGGCCGGGGACGTAGCGGAGCGGCAAGTGAGTCAACAGCCGCTGCGCCGCGCGACACGCTCTGGAGCGGGGTCCTCCCGGACCACCGCTTCTGCTCCTGCCGCTTCTCATGCCGCGACGACAGCTGGAGCGGGGTCGTCGCAGACCACCGCCACTGTTCCCGCCAAGCGGTCAAGGGAAGCCACTCCTCCACCTCCTCACGCTGGACGTGAGCCGGACTTCGACTTCTCCACGTTCAGCTCCGACGAGGAAGAAGAAGAAGAGTAAGATCCTCTTGTTGTACTTGTAGTTCTTCAATCCTTGATGTTTTGTCTTGTATCTCACTTGCTTTACTCTGAACTTATTCCTTTTCAGGACTCTGGCCCAGAGAGCAGCGAAGAGAGCTAAGGCCCCGGTGATTATCATCGAGGATGAACCCACGGCAATAGCGGGGGGGCCACCCGAGACAACCTTGCCGGACCCGGCAATTTTTCTCCAGAGCAGCCCCCAGCGTAAGTATCTGGTTTGCTTTCCGCTGTGAGGCGCGTATGGATACTCTGTCTTTGCTGATATCTGACTGCTGGCTTGTGTAGGAGCAGAGCAGCCCCACCAGGAGCCAAGGGAGAGTCCTCCGGCAAGGGAGAGCTTTCCGGTAAGGGAGAAGTCTCGGCAAGGGACAGCACCAGCGGCCCCCCGACGGCGGAGACCACGACTGGAGAACCAGGTACAGGTGATCCTCTTACTTCGAAACTTCCCTTGGGTTCTTCTTCTTTTGATCTTCTTCTTGTTGAATATTTACTTGACTCTTCTCCCTTTTTCGGCCGTCAGACCCATCTGCAGCGGAGCAGATGGAGACCAAGGTTGCCGCCGACGAAGCAGCGGTGCTGGCGATCCCGCCGGCACAGGCCGCCAAGGCTGCCGCCGCAGCAACTGGTGACGGGTCTGGCGATCGCACTGATGGCCCTGAGGCCGCAGGAGCGCCGGGCGCTACGTCGACCGCCGACCCGTCCGCTGCTGCCGCAGCGCCAGGCTCCGAAGATCCCCAGCCAGGCGTCTACTTGAAGGCCGGCGATGGCGTCTTCATCAACCTCCCCTGGGCGTCAAGCTCCAGGGCGCCGGTCGAGGGAGAGATCTTCGACGGGGAAGTGCTCACCTCCGCTGGGCTGACGCTGGTTGACGCGCCAAGCAGCAGCGGCAACGAGCCCGAGGAAGAGCGACTGTTGCGGAAGTTGTTGTCGCTCTACCGCGTGCGGCAAGCCAAGCTGGAATCTCGCGAGGCGCTTGTCGCGAAGGCGGGAGCAGACATCGAGAAGCGCGCGGAGGAGCTCGGGGGTTTCCACCGAGAAGCCCTCCGGTCCCTGGCGGAGGAGCGGGAGCAGCTCGCCGAAGCGCAGAAGGCCTTCCTCCTCGAGAAGGCTGAAGTCAGAGAGCAACAGCGGCTTGCCACTGAGAAGCTATCCGCGGAGGAGGGCGAGCTGGCGCAGCGGAAGGTCAATCTTGACGCCCACGAGGAGGAGCTTGCCGGGCGCGAGGAAAAACTCGGCGGAGCCCTCAAGCACGCAGAGGATGCTGCCGCCGCCGCTGAGGCCGCCAAGAAGGAGCTGGAGGCCGATCTCGCCGAGAAGGGCAAAGAGCTCAGCGCCGCCAAGGACTCCAACGCGGATCTTGAGTTGAAGCTGACTACTTTGACCAAGACGCTGGACGGCGCCAAGGAACAGGAGGCGGCCTTGAAAGAAGAGATCAAGGCCGACAAGGCGCTGCTGGAGAGTGTTGCCACCACCCAGAACGCTTTCAGGGAGACTGTGGAGCACTGGACGGAGAGTCTTGTGAATGCTGCCACAGACATTGACAGGGAGTTGGCGCAGCTGGGGATGGAGGATGTCGGGTATCCCTCCGACGAGAACCTCCAACCCAGCGCCAAGCTCGTCTTGTTCTTCAAAGGCGTGGCGACGGCCCTTCAGCGGCTCCGGGAGAAGATCCCAAAGCAGCTGGCCGACGAGTCGCGCAAGATCTGCGCGGGAGCTCTTCAGAAAGTGTTGGTGAAGGTGGCCTTCCGCAATCCGGGCCTCAACCTCACCAACGTCCTCAAGACCCTGCCACCGGATGCTGATCTGGAGGTGCTCAGGACCCTTGTCGCACCCATTGTGGACAAGGTGAGCGGGATCAAGAGGATCGAAGGCGATCGCGTAGACTAGGCCGCCTGTTTCTTCTTTCCTTGTTGCTGTTTATCATGTTATGAAAACAATCCGTTAGAGCCGCGACAAGCTATCTTGTAATATAGCTCTATTCTGGGTAATGATTGCAATGTTATTCCCTTTACTTGATTCCTCCCTTTGTATGTTTTTGCCCTACGCTTTTAGGGAACTTGCCGGTGCAGGCACCTTAGCCGCGAGCGCTGAGTGCGGAACGTCAGCAGCCTGCTGGCGGTGCCGTTACCGACAAGAAACCTTGTCGCAACTAGTCGCAGCTCACTTAAGTTGTTGAGCGGACTCGACACAAAGTATGGGCGCAACTAGCTACGAGTTGGTTCCTCCGCGCACAGGTTTTCCATACAAAGTGCGGTCGTTCAAGGGAGATAACTTAAAAAATTTAAAAAATCTGATTGCTCAAACTTTGGCAACTTAGCTTTTCTGTTGTTTGCTTCCCGGCAAGGCAAAACTTTCTTGGACGACGCCTGGTCCATACCATTATCTTCTCCTTTCCCCCCCGGCAAACTTGTGGGCGAGGGAACCTTCCTTTCCTTGAGAAAAAAGAAAGAAGAGAAAATAAAGATATGGAGCCTTACGGCTCGTTATTGCTTACCGGGGAGTAGGTGCTGCACAATGTGTCAGTTAACACATGCAAAAAATAGAAAGCATGAAATTGACAAGATGTGCGAAGCACATGAGCTTTACTTATGCACGGGGTCTGCACCCGGCTTTGTACAAAGGATTACATGCAACAGCGGCAAGACTTGTACAAAAGGTGGTTCCCGAAACAGGTTCCGGCAACCGCGCCTTACGGGTAGAACTTACGAAGATGCTCAATATTCCAGGAGTTGCTCACCGGAATGGCATCTTCGGTCTCAAGGTGGACAGCGCCAGGCCTAGTGACTCGTTTCACCCGGTAAGGGCCTTCCCACTTTGGCGTCAACTTGTTGGAATTTTTGGCGGACTAAACACGCCGAAGAACAAGGTCGCCTTCCTCGAAACTTTTGGCATTAACTTTGCGGCTATGGTAGCGGCGCAAAGCTTGCTGGTAGCGAGCAGCTCGCACAGCAGCCTGAAGACGGTCTTCCTCAAGGAGCAGTGCGTCATCTTGTCGCAGCTGCTCTTGCTCAAGCTCATCATAAGCGAGCACTCGAGGTGACCCGTATACGAGTTCTGTGGGGAGAGCTGCCTCTGCTCCATAGACTAGAGCGAAAGGTGTCTGGCCAGTGGCTCGATTTGGCGTCGTCCTGATCGACCAAAGAGCCACCGGCAGCTCCTCGATCCAGTTTTTTCCGCACTTGTGCAGCCTATCGAAAGTTCTGGTCTTGAGCCCTCGCAGCACTTCAGCATTTGCCCTCTCCGCTTGACTGTTGCTTCTCGGGTGAGCAACAGAAGCGAAGCAGACCTTGGCGCCAAGATCTTGGATGTACTGCATGAAGGTGCGGCTCGTGAATTGCGTACCGTTGTTGGTGATTATCCTGTTAGGGATCCCGAAGCGGCAAACAATCGACCTGAAGAACTTGACTGCTGACTGTGCTGTCACCTTCCTCACTAGTTCCACTTCCGGCCACTTTGTGAACTTGTCAATTGCAACGTACAAGTACTCAAAGCCCCCGATTGCTCGGGGAAAGGGGCCGAGGATGTCGAGCCCCCAGACCGAAAATGGCCAGGATAAAGGGATTGTCCGGAGAGCTTGAGCTGGTTGGTGTATCTGCTTGGAATGGAACTGGCACGCTTCACACTTGGTTACTTGTGCAGTTGCATCCTGGAGGGCTGTCGGCCAAAAGAAACCTTGCCGGAACGCTTTGCCGGCAAGTGCTCTTGCGCCAATGTGGTGACCACATATGCCTCCATGTATCTCTGCCAACAGCTTTTGTCCGTCTTCCCGGTGAATACACTTCAATTTCACACCGTTGAGTCTTCTTCTGTACAGTGTCTTGTCGACAAACTAGTACATACTTGACTGCCGGGCTACTCTTTCCGCTTCTTCTTGCTCTTCGGGAAGTTCTCCTGTCTGAAGGAAACGGACAATCTCCTGTGCCCATGCTGGAGCTTGTGGCTCGACAACAAGGACTAAAGGCAAATCTGCTGCTGTGGGAACATCCGCTTCTACGGCGAGAACCTGCGGCTCTGCCGGAGCTTGACGTTCCCCGGCAAGCTTGCCGGAGCAAAACTTGTCGGGAGCTTCTGCTTCAACGGAACAAACCCTAGGGCTTGCCGGAGCAGACTGCTCCTCAGCGCTTTTGGCGTTGATCTTGGGGTCCTTCTTGGCGGCGGCTTCGGGAAGCTCTGCCAGAAAATAGTCACTAGAAATCAACTTCCTCTTCTTGCTCTGTCCAGTTGATGGCGTTACGGACGGTTGAGTCAGCTTGAGCACAAAGATCCCTGGTTCCACAGGTAACTTAAGTGCGGCGCACTTTGACAGGCCGTCGGCAATGGCGTTCTGAGCTCTTGGAACATGCTCCATCTGTAGGCCGTCAAAGTGCTCTTCTAGCTTTCTCACTTCGTCGACGTAGGCTTCCATCAACAGACTTTGATAGCTCTTGTTTACTTGGCGTACGACAAGCTGTGAGTCACCCCTGATAATGAGCTTCTTGATCCCAAGGTCTGCCGCGATCCTGAGACCGGCAAGCAAGCCTTCATACTCTGAAGTATTGTTTGTTGCTTGCTCCTTGGGAAAGTGCATCTGGACTACGTACTTGAGGTGCTCTCCGGTGGGTGCGACAAGCAGCACGCCAGCGCCGGTGCCTTGCAGCGAAAAGGCACCATCAAAGTACATCAGCCACTCTTTGCTTGCTTCCTTGACGGGGATGCTCGTTTCTGGAATTTCTTCATCTGGTGTTGGCGTCCATTCTGCTATGAATTCTGCCAATGCTCTGCTTTGGATAGTTGAAGTACTTTCAAACTTGAGGCCAAAGCTTGACAGTTCCAGTGCCCACTCAACAATCATGCCTGTCGCTTCTGGATTCTGTAGTATCCTCTTCAGCGCAAAGCGAGTGACAACTGTGATCTCATGTGCTTGGAAGTAATGGCGCAGCTTTCTCGAGGCCATGAGAAGGCCGAAAAGCAATTTCTACACGCCAGAGTACCTTGACCTAGCCCCCTGCAGAAGGGAACTGACAAAGTAAACTGGGCGCTGCACCATTCTCTTCTGTATCTCCTCGCGCGCCTGCGCAGACCCATCCTTGTCGGGACCAGAGCTTGTCGGGGAAGCCCCCTGCTTGTCGCTGGATGTGCCTGCCGTGGTTGTTGGCTCGTCATCTGCCTCCCTCTCCGCTACTAACGCAGCACTAACCACTTGATTTGTTGCTGCTATATACAGCAGCAACTTCTCTTGTGGTTTAGGTGCGGCAAGTATTGGAGGAGAGGACAGGTATCTCTTCAAGTCTTGCAGCGCAGCCTCCGCTTCCGGAGTCCATTTCATTGGACCTGCCTTTTTCAATAATTTGAAAAATGGCAGGGCGCGCTCAGCAGACCTAGAGATAAACCTGCTGAGAGCAGCCACGCAACCGGCAAGTCTTTGTACATCCTTGACGCGCTTTGGTGCTTCAATCTGCTCAATGGCCTTGATCTTGTCGGGATTGGCTTCAATTCCCCGCTGAGACACGAAGAACCCGAGAAGCTTGCCGGAGGGGACTCCAAACACACACTTCTCTGGGTTGAGCTTGAGGCTGATCTTGCGCAGATTTGCAAAGGTCTCGTCTAAATCTTGGATCAGAGTTGCCTTGTCTTTGCTCTTGACCACTATATCATCCATGTAGGCTTCCACATTCCTGTGTATTTGTGGCTCAAGAGCGACATGGACTACTCTTGCAAATGTTGAGCCAGCATTTTTTAATCCGAAAGGCATCCGTATGAAACAGTACGTGCCACATGGAGTAATAAATGCGGTCTTCTCCTCATCCTCTTCTGCCATGAAGATCTGATGGTATCCTGAGTATGCGTCAAGAAATGAAAGCAAATCACATCCGGCTGTGGAGTCAACAATCTGGTCAATGCGCGGCAAAGGAAATGGGTCTTTGGGACAAGCTTTGTTAACATCGGTAAAATCGATACAAAGTCTCCATTTCCCGTTTGCCTTGCGCACGACTACAGGATTGGCCAACCACGTAGGATGGAGCACTCCTCTAACAAGGCCTGCTGCTTCCAACTTCTTGATCTCTTCTGCAATGAACTCTTGGCGCTCCACTGCTTGCTTCCTGACCTTCTGCTTGACGGGCCGCGCATGAGGACAAACGGCAAGGTGATGCTCAATTACTTTCCTGGGAACACCGGGGATGTCAGACGGTTGCCACGCAAAGACGTCGACATTCGCCCAAAGGAAAGCAATGAGCGCGCTTTCCTATTTGGGGTTGAGAGTGGCACTGATGGTGAAGGTACCACCAATGCCGTCCTCCTTGGCGGACACCTTCTTGGTCTCTGGCGGAGCTGCCATTGTCTTCTTACACTTGCCGGTGGAGCTCGATGGTGCGTCCTCGACGGCAGCGCAGCACTCCGAAGAGGTGCGCTTGCCGGAGTGGGCATCAAAACTCTTGCCGGACTTGGTCTTCTTCTTCCCCCCGGGAGCTTCAACGACAAGTGACTTGTGGTCTGTTGCGGCTGCCGCTTCCCGGTAGATCTTGTCGGCGCAGATAAGAGCATCCTTCTTGTCGCCGGGGACAGAGATGACGCTTATCGGGCCTGGCATCTTCAGCATGTTGTATGCGTAGTGAGAGGCTTCCATGAACTTGGCGAGTGCTGGACGGCCAAGTATCCCATTGTAAGGCAATGGAATATCGGCAACGTCAAAAGTGACCCGCTCAGTCCTGAAGTTCAGCTCGCTGCCAAATGTTACTGGCAACGTGACCTTCCCCTTCGGCTTACTTCTTCCCGGGTTAATTCCTTGGAATGTGCCGGTCTCTTCAAGCTCGCTTTCAGGGATCTGGAGTTTCTGGAGTACAGCGGAGGAGATCAGGTTCAAGCCGGCCCCGCCGTCAACTAGCATCTTGGTGACCTTGAGGTTGCAGATAGTTGGTGAAACCAACATCGGCAAGCACCCGACCGCAGTTGTGCGGTCAGGGTGGTCCTCAATATCAAAGATGATAGGCGTGCTGGACCATTTCAGAAGCTTGCGTGACTCGACAGGTGGTTCCGCCGCATTGACTTCCCGCACCCACTGCTTGAGTTGGCGGTGCAAAGTATGCAGAGAAGCACCGCCGTCAACGCACAAGACCTCTGTGGCTTTCTGGAACTCCTGCTCACTGGTCTCAACATCATCCATGTCTTCGTCGTCGTCGTCGTCTTCATCCTTGTCGCGGCCGCGGGGAGGTCTGTCTCCTTGCCGCTGCTTGGCCTTGCCGCGGCGTCCTCCCCGGCCAGCGCGCTTCTTGCCGGATTCTCCAGCGCCTCCTTGGGCCCTCTCCTTGTCTCGTCGCTCGTACTCAGCCTTTTGCTGCTGGACAATCTGCTCTACCTTCTTGCAGCTCTGGAGGTCGTGGCCCTTGGTGCGGTGGATCTTGCAGTACTGCTTGTCGGTGTCGTCCTGCTTGTCGGCGACCACCACAGCCTGGCAGTTGGTGCATGCGGCGATCTCCTTGCCGGAGCTACCAACTTTGGCTTTCTTGGCGCCACCTTCGTTGCTGGACTGCTCAACGACTAGCACATCTTTGCCTTTCTTCTTCCTGTTCCGCCACCGGTTTTTCTTTGCCGGGGCTGCATCCTCGCTGTCAGATCCTCCTGCTCCTATATTCTCTCCGGGGAGTTTCCTCCCTTCTTCAGCATGTGCACACTTGTCGGCCAGGGCATACAGCTCACTGACGTCTCTGATCTTGCACATCGCCATCTCCTCCCGCATCCTGCGGTTACGCACGTTCTGATGAAACGCGCTGATGACCGCGGCAGAGTGGACATCTGGGATGTTGTGCTGCACATGGCTGAATCTTTGAATATACTTGCGTAGGGGCTCTCCTTCCTTCTGGGCGAGTAGATGAAGGTTACTCTCTTGGCCATGAGGTTTGTGGCCGCCTGTAAAGGCGCCGACAAACTGATGGCACAGGTCTGCCCAGGAGGATATGGAGTTGTCCGGCAAGTGCATGAGCCAGGACCTGACATTGGGTTTGAGCACCAGCGGGAAGTAGTTGGCAAGGATCTTGTCGTCCCGTCCCCCGGCAGCATGCACCGCAATGGTGTAGATGCTGAGGAACTCCGATGGATGCGACTTGCCGTCGTACTTCTCTGGTACGTCTGGCTTGAAATTCTTCATGCTGGGCCACTGGACTTGCCGCAGCTCACGAGTGAACGCAGGGCAACCTACCGCGTACGGCAAGTCGCCTGGTTCCCCTGGCGCATGCATGTCAACAGAGGGCCCAGCGCGCTGGTCTGATTGACGTCGCGCTTCTCTTCGGCGCTCGATGCGAGTACGAGCGTCTTCTTGCTGTCGTTCGTGAAGAACTTGGCGCTGATCTCGACGAGCTCGTGGATCTGATAACGCGGTGGAGTCGCTGTCGAGGTGGATCCGGCGAGTCAGCGATCTTGGCCTTCGGGGCGGAGAGTGCACAGTGGATGCACCCCCACCGGTCTTGTCGCCACCGGCTCGTGCCTGGCTGACTTGCCGCGGCTGCGACGTGCTCGGCTGCCGTTGAGTGTTGCCGTTGGCGAAGCTGATGAGACTCTGGATGGTGGCCCTCCAGTCGTCGATCTTGTCTGATGTTGGAGGGTAGTCTAGGAGCAGTTGAGCTCACGCCAAAGCTTCTGCTGGAGTGGCGGGTGGTGGTGGCGAACGGTGCGAGGAGTGGGATATGCTCGGACTTCTAACTATGTTAGAAGGAGCAGTATCCCGTCCAGGCGACCGTGCCTCGCTCGTGCCAGCATGTTGGTGTGCATGCTGGTCTGGAGCACTCCGAGATCCACCAGCTCGATCTTGGTCCAGCAAACGCATGGTACTGTGAGTACCATGACGCTGCCGGTCCCGCGCCTCCTGAGGTGGGCGCAGTGCATGTACGGACGCCGAGGTCTTGGAGTGTGCCCGGTCGTTGTGGGAGCCGGCTACGCCGCCGATGTGCAGCGCGGCCTTGTCCTTGGACCTGGCAGCACCGTGAGCCCCCTCGTCGATGCCCGTTCTTCCGCCGGCTTCCGCCCCATCAGCCGTTTGCTCCGGCGGTGGTGGGTTCGGCGCGGACGGAGCAACCGCCTCCGAAGCCTTCTTCTTCGGCGGCATGTCGATGAAGATGATGAAGATCTAGCTCGTGTGAAGGCCGGATCTGGTTCACACAACCTCGACGCCCCCTACCTGGTGCGCCAAAGATGTCGGGGGACTAATCCACGAACACCTATGGGACCGGCGGACCGAGTCCCTTTCGGTTCGGCGGGGGCGGAGGTCGCGCAAAGAGCGGATCGAGGCAAAGCACGCGAGCAGTTACCCAGGTTCGGGCCGCACGGATGCGCAAAACCCTACTCCTGCTTTGTGGTTTGTATTGAGTTCTTGCTCGGGAGCGCGGAGTGCTACAGTACACACCAGCAGCTAACGAGACCGAGCGTGAGTGTTCTGTTTTTCCGAACCCCCCTCTACGTTGCGCATGGGCCTCCTTTTATATGCTCAAGGGGTCACCGACAGGTGGCAATGGAGGCAAAGGGTAAAAATGAGAAAGGTGATGCGGTAGGTACAGCTACCTACTACAGTGTATCATACCTAACCCTGACGGCAGGGGACAAGGGCCTTAAATGCCCGTCTGCGTCGCCTAAACAGTGTAAAAGGGACCGTCAGGGACGCCACCGCTCGCCACGATGGCAATCTTGTCAGCGCCGCTTGCCACCTCTCACCGCTGGCTGCACAGCTGCCCGCCACGCACGCCTGGAAGGGTCCCAGAGCGACACGTTGGTGGATGCGCTGGAGCGCGGGCATGGAGTGGTGGCTTGCCGCGGCAAGCGCCTTGCCGCGGTCGTTGTCTTGTCGCGTCCGGGAGCTTGTCGCTCACCGGGCCTTGTCGGGACGTGTGGCGCGCCGCGGCAAGTTCCTTGAGATGTCTTGGGTGGCCTTCCCGGCAAGCTCCTCTTGCCGGGGTCTTGAGGTGCCTTGGTTGGCCTTCCCGGCAAGCTCCTCTTGCCGGGGTCTTATCTCCTTGGCTTGGATACTTTGTCCTTGAATGGCTCCAAAGGAACCACGGAGGACCTTGGCGGTTCACCCGGCAAGCCTTGCCGTGGGATGTTGAGACTGCCCCGTGCCACAAGTTCGCGGATACTAGGGTACCCCTACTCTAGTACACCGACACTGAAGTATTTGAATAGTTCAAAGGAATTTAAGAATATATTATTTGAAGAGTTCAAATATTTTTTTAGTGAAGATAAGGATCATTATGACAAAAGATAAAGTGATTCTTCAGTATTGAAGAAAATTATGTGAGTCATAAGTTTAGGAAAACACTCGAATAATTGTGGAATTATTTTATTACCAATATGCTTTTATAAAATTTGGGGTATAATTGAAACAATAAACAGAGCACCGCATATTAGCCTTGCTAATAGAAACCATATAACTTATGGAGTTTATAAACCAGATAAATGTTGAATTGTAGGATATCTCAGAAACATGACTTGAATTCCTTCCATCGAAATGTTCAAAAGGCAAAGTGTTTGTCACGGATTAATATTTTTTCAAGAAAGTGTTTTCCTGTCAAAGAAATGAGTGGGAGGATACTAGAACTTGCAAAGGATTATTGAATCTCTAGTGGTAATAAGTAGGATTAAACAAACCGAAGTTTGTCTGTTAGATTGTCTTCCAAAATAAACCGTAAAGTTATGATTATAGAACCCTAAAACTTGTAACAGGATTATGCAAATCAGGAAAATCGTTGATTTTCTGAAATTTTCACGATGAGATTATCATCTTAGAAAGAAGATTGAAACTATCACACTGAACGTGGAAAGCTTTGTTTCAATTGGCCAACTCCGCCCCATGAGACGGGAGCAACATCCGGCGATTGTTCATATTCGTCTGCAGTTGGAACAGTGGCCGGAGCAAATATAAACAACAAAATTGTTTATCTACAAACTTTTCTCATAAAGGTATGATAATTTCCCAGATGCACTGTTGGCATAATGGGCGAATTTGCATGTAGCTCAGTCTGTCGCCGCACTCCGCAAAAACCTTGCCTGACTTGTCAACATGCCCGGCTCAATGGAGCGGTGCCAATATTGGTAACATGTGCACAGAGATTAAGAAACTAAAAAATGCACTAGCAATTTGCAAGGAGACACCCAACGTCTGGACCCGTTACATGCAGAGAAAAAATTTCGCATCACCTGGTCAAGCTTTATTCATATTGGAGGAGGTACTGTTAAAGACAACGTTCACCGGGCGGACTGTTGCGTGGAGGGGGACAAAAAATACCAATACTTCGAAGAGGCCAGCGAGCATGCGACCATTAGAAAAAAAAATAAAACACTTAGAGGGAAGACGGGCTCGCTAGCCACAAGACCACCGGAGATGGCATTCTATTGGTGAATTCTTTTAAGCAAAACCTTTCACAGCAGAAGGTCTTCCGGGTGTGTGCAAGATGTCTGATAGCGTTCTGTCAAGGTTACTTCACGAGATGAGTTCTATGTTGACTGCTCCATTACACTAATGAGGAAATGAAAGACATCTCTCTTTCAGATATTTCCAACAAAGGCGCCCAAAACAGATTGGCTTCCCCGCACCACTTTATTCCGTGTCCATTGGGAGATCTGCTGGGTTGGAGGTCACCAACACGTTTTCTGATAATTTTGCAAAGGTGAAGAGAGCCCAGAGTAAGAATGAGACAATTCTTTTTTCTTATCCATAAGGTAAAACACCTCACCCAACTCACTCAGTTTCATTCCTATTAGCCTTTGCAATCCTTTACAAAATTGCCTCAAAGTGGTCTCTAAATCATCTCGAAGCAAGTTCTTTCCGATATCTCTCAGAAGAACAATGAACGTCTCATTACTATAATATTATCACAACATACAAGTGTTTACAATTGATGTAGAGCAATAATGGCACAAGAAAAATAGATTTTGTGCGTTATAAATTGGATATGATGAAGCCTTATGATCGGGTCGAGGGAATTTTATTCTGAGGATATCATGTCAAAGTGGGTTTGCAGTAACTTGGGAATCTCTTGTAATGAAGATTGTTAGTTCAGTGAAATTCTCCGTAATGTTTAAATGGAGAAAAAATAGAAGAACTTAAGACAACGATGGGGATCCGACAGGGGACCCAATATCTCCTTACCTATTTTTGTTTGCAGCAGAGGTCTTTCGTTGCCTCTTCCAAAAGAAAGAATAAGTCATCCCACCTATTGTGGCATTAAGTGGCATCTCGGCACCGCGCAGTCGACCACTTGCTATTCGCAGATGGACAGCCTACTATTTGTTCAAGTCATGTAGTCAAGGAGGCTAATGGAGTTGTCCTCTCTTTTGGAGTCTATTGTAACGCGTCCCATCAAAGGAATATCTTATCAAAGTATTCCTATTTTCTTCCTAAAAGTTGTCCTGAAAGTTTTTAAAAGCTTGAAATTAAGGAGGCCTTTGTATGTTCCCAAATGAGTCTTTGTCTAGAGATATCTAGATGCCGACTGATGTTGGAAATTCTAATGAATGTGCCTTCAGTTCTTGAAGATAGAGTGTGGGAAAAGTGGAAGGGATGGATGGAGAAGATCCTGTCAGTTGGTGGAAGGAAGTTCTTTATAAAATCGATTGCTGAGGCAGTACCTGTTTACTTCTATGTCTTGTTTTAAGCTCCCGCGTGACCTTTCCAAGCATACTAATACTCTTTATTCGGTTTTGGTTGGTAGGTATTACAGAAGGGGCGAGAAGCCAGATTGGGTATCCTAGAGTGTTATGACAAGGCAAAATCTTGTCGAGGTCTCGGCTTTCGAGATATTCTGAACTTCTTTAAACTGCCTGCTTAGGCCGTCAGGCTTGGCGCATATTTGATGGACCCAGCTTTTCTAACGTAGAACACTTAAAGGCTAAATACTTTCCTACTTCAGATTTCTTGATGCTAGCTGGGAATTCCCCTTCGCAAATTCTGGCGAATAGATATTGGATGTAGGGGCACCATGAAACAGGGCCTTACTAGGCAGAGTAAGACAGGACATCACGCGATCTGGCAGCATAACTGGATTCCCCGGGACATTAATATGTGGCCCATTGTAAGTAATGTACTGGACCTGCCCGAAGTGGTGGCCGAACTGATTCACAGTGGATGCATCGTGGGACATGGACAAGCTAGCTCAAACTTTCCTGCCTACATATGTACAAGCTATTGCTTATATTCCCCTATGCACATGTCAGGTGGACGATTTCTGGTCTTGGACCCATGTGAAGAGCGGGTTTTTTTCCAGTTCGCTCGGTCTATAGAATGTTAGTCTCTACGAAGTTACGCCGCGAAGCATGGCTCGAGGGCAGAGCGGAATCTTCAAACTCAGAGAGGGGTCCGAATGACTGGACAAGCATGTGGAACAAACGTTCCCTGAAATGTTAAAACTTTCTTATGGAGGTTAGCTCAGCAATCACTACCCACAACTGATCTCTTAAAGAGTAGGAACATGTCGACAATTCCTTAATGTAGTCTTTGTGGATGGGATGATCCTTGGCAGCACACGCTCCTACATTGTAACATGGAAAGATGCGTGTGGGCTTTGCATGACCCAGACCTAGTTGAAGTTGTTGAGAACAATAAGGAACCGGAAGCAAGAATGTGGATATTCACACTAATTGATAGCTTGCAACATGATGATTTTGTTAAAGTGGTGGTTACACTATGGGCTATCTGGTATGCACATAGAAAAGCTCTCCAAGAGCAACAACTTTAGACCCCCCATGCAAATCATCACTTCATAACAACTACATCCAGGAGCTCGGTGAGTGAACCAGCCAGGACACACCCATTGCTGATAGCGAGGGCACCTCGCCCGCGCAGCGGCAGGTTTTGCTAAGATCAAGGTAGATGGGGCAATGGCGAGGAACTGAAGTACTTGATCTTTCAGTACCGTGTGTACAGATGGAGCAGTCAAATACCTGGGTGCTTCAGCGATAAAGTGTGATGGCATAACAGACCCGACTACTTTGTAAATGCTAGCTTGTCGAGAAGCTCTTTCTCTAGCCCAGGATCTCGACTCACACATGTGATAATACCTTCTGATTGCAAAAGAGCAACAATGCAGGAGGCTTAAATGGGAGCATCGTCAAGGAGATTAAAGCTTAGGCACAGTTCACGGCATTTCCTCTCATCTTTTAAGGGACGTGAAACTAATATTATGGCTCATAGCGAGGCTAAAGGACACATTAGGCCTCTTAGGACGCCATCTGTGGCTTCTCGATCGTCCGGAACTAAATTGTATCCCAATGTATTTGCTGATGATTAATGAATAAAATGTGTTTAGACTAAAAAAAAACATACTATTTTTGAGGAACTTAGCAAAGTGGCCCGCCGATGCGCGGGCTTAGAACGTTTTAGACAGTGAAAAATGGCACATATTTATTCACATTGCGTAAAGAAAAATTGGTCGCGGTCCTTATAGGTTTACATTTTAATAGTAATTTATAATGCTATAAAATTATTTAGCATTTTTGTATATATGAGTGGAACATTGGTCGTCAAAGAAATTGCATATATCATGCTTTAGGAAAAGTCTATTACTTACAAAGGTTAGATGATATAATTATTTCCTTTTACCAATTTTTTATTTTTGCGAAGGCATTCATCTTTATTTGGTAAAAATATTATAAATATTAATTCAATTTTATGTAGAACATGTTTTTACTTCCTAATTACACTCTTCATTGTATAATTACATATTTTAGACATTTTATTTTCTAAAGTGAAATTTTTAATACCTTTTACTATGAATATATGATTATATTGGTTGAAGATGACAAAATTTCATTATATTTTATGAAAAGATGTAATTAATATAAATTATGTACAATTTTAATTATATTTTAAAATTCTTGTGCATTGTTTTTGTTTAAGATAAAACTCTAGCATATGTAATGATTTATGAGTGGTTAGTATTTTGAGTGCACATCAAGTTATTTCATGTTTTAGTCTTATATAGGATATAATTATTTCGCAATCACTAAGAGACATTTTTGTTGAGAATAAAACTAACTCATATGTTATCTAAATTAACTTGCTTAATTTTTTTGCGATTTATTTTTTAGAGTAATGGGAAACTGATTTAGAGTGAATGGATTAAATACACTGAGATTCTTTTAGAGAATTGGTTATGTTTTGTAGATTAAAACTAAAGGGAAAATTTCAACACAAATATAGCTGTACTAACTTATGAAGAATAAATAGTTACCGCCGGGATAAACTGATTTAGTAGTATAGATCATAGCAACACAAATATATAATATATAGGACACACACACAGACAGAACAGATATATATCCATTGACACTACACCATGTTCAGATCTATAGTCTGCTCGGCTCTATTTCATATAGATAGAATAGGAAAGCTTTCAAACCCTAATTCAAATCTGACTTGAAAAAGTTCTTAAATTGCCGATTTTCCAAATACAAAACTGAATCTAAATTTGTTGTCTGTATCGAAAACAGAATATTTGCAAGATTGTCACTACATGGAAGCAATGAAGCTATGGCACAACAATCAGATTGCAGATAAGTTCTCTTAGTATCATAAATGTGGAATCATGCCATTAGTGCCTGGTCAAAGCTAAAGTTAATTAGCTCGGCCAAGCTTAGTCGATGCATTCTAGATTAGTTCTTCCATCTTATGATGAAGTCATGAAGATGCTTGTTTGTGTGCCAAGAACTATTATCTCAGTTGCTGACCACGACAACCTAATGGTTAGATGATTATGTGAGAACACACATTCGTATTGTGCTCACCTCCACATAAAAAAGTACTAAGCCATAAGATATAGTAATTTCTACATCTGAACGTACATAATTTCAGAGATTTCAGGTCAGATATATAGAATTTAATCTAGGTGGCATAGAACTGATTAGGAGTAATGTGTAAAAAATCAGATTAGGAGCATTTCTAGCATGCATGCACATTGCTTCCCTTCAAATAAGTACATTATATCTCGTATAAGAGATATAGTTGCTGGAGTCATGTACGAATATCTCGAACAACTTATATATGCTTTCCACTATGATAATCAAATATGAATTTGACGCTGACAATCAGCAGCGACAACAACGCCCAAAGAGTGACGTGATCGTGCGGTTTGGTGGGGAAAATATAAAACTAAATGTTCAAGTGATATATTCTGTTATCCTCACTATATATGAGTGTGTCTCATGCCCATGCCAATAACTGAATCAGACAAACGGATTCTTTAAACTGAGTACCGTAGAAAACATGCAGTTAACTAAATATGTACCTTATATCCTGCCATGGGGATGCAATGCATATCCTTTAGCCGCGTAAATAGCTGTACAATCCATAGCATCTATCATGTCAGATAAATGCGCTATATATCTAAGAAAGCGAACCAAAGGATGAAAATTGTGTAGCCTTGTGAAAACATTCGACGTACAATAAACAACTAATACATAATGGAAGGATCACTACTGCAGCCACATCCGGAGCTTTACGTATATCTGCACTTGTGTGAAATACTACAACCTAATCTGATAAAGAGGCGATAAGAAAACCAAATCATACATATAAGAGAGTCTACAATAACATCATTTACATGATAAGTTATATATCACTTCAGTTTTCTACCTTTTGGAATACTATTTGATAAATATGGCATATGAATAACCTTATATTTGCAGCTTCTAGAATTTCTCGCCGAAACAATGGATGGTTCTGCGAAGAAGTTTCAGCAACAATCAAATATGTTTTTGCCACAGTAAAATACACAAACCTGCCAATTGATTCTTTGAGATCGTGTCCTGCCGATAACTCCAGGCAATGAACAGAAGAGATAGTGAATTGCGCATATTAGAAAGTAGAGATCATATGATCATTCTTCCTACATGCAAGTCATTTCTCTTATTGGAAGAACACCCAGCGCGCACTAAACCACCATTTTGATCACGACAATGTATTACTATTTGGTGAATCTATTTTTTTAGGTCAAAAGAGAGCTTTAACAGAACTTAATTTACGGAACAAATATATAGCTTTGCTGAATTAGGAAACAATTACAACCATTTGTCACAACTCTTTCTATAGGCTCATGTCCATGCAAAATCCGGACATATCACCAGAACCTCTATCTCTAATTAATGTAGTTTGCTAATTCGTGAACCACTGAATTCTGCTCTGTGTCTCTGTCTCACGCATATTTTCTTTTATCCACCAAGGGGATTACCATTCCTACAACTTTGATATCTTTGTAGATGGACTTGTGTCTTGACAGGTTCCTATCCGTGCTTTGAATAGCTGACACCCCACTACACAACAGGTTGATTGAAGAACAAAAGTATGGTGTGGCCAGGTCGCTACTAATCTAAGGCCATCTTGGCATGCCATGGCTTCTACTTCCTGCGCACCATTGCATGACTGTAACACCTTGCGTGCAGCAAGCAGAACATTTTGAACATTATCTTCGAAAATAATTCCCACACTCGCAGTTCCTGTCTTCCTGATGAAAGATAACACAAACTGATGAGTGATGACAGAGAAGGCGAGGCTGGACACTCACAATGAATTTAAACCGTGCCCATCTCCAGCAGCGTGCAGCCATTCCTGCGCACCATTGCATGAACTGTAACACCTTGCGTGCAGCAAGCAGAACATTTTGAACATTATCTTCGAAAATAATTCCCACACTCGCAGTTCCTGTCTTCCTGATGAAAGAGACACTCACAATGAATTTAAACCCTGCCCATCTCCAGCAACGTGCAGCCATTTTAGGATCGATGGTCTGTACTTTGGTCAGTTATTCTTCTCCGCTCCATCAGTAAACATTCATCTTTTCCTGCCTTTACTTCATTGATGTCATGTGTCTCCATATGCAGGGAGCCATATAATTCTTCAGGAAGAACACAAACTGATGAGTGATGACAGAGAAGGCGAGGCTGGACACTCACAATGAATTTAAACCGTGCCCATCTCCAGCAGCGTGCAGCCATTGTAGGATGGATGGTCTGTACTTTGGTCAGATACACGCATCTTATTCCTCTCCGCTCCATCACTGAACATTCATCGTTTCACGCCTTTACTTCATTGATGTCATGCGTCTCCATATATGCAGGGAGTCCATATAATTCTTCAGGAAGAACATAGACTGATTGTGATGATAGAGAAGGCGAGGCTGGGGACGTACAAGATGGCTTATGATGTGATCTGGAAGACTATAACTCTGTGGACTGAAGGTGTGGTCTTGAACTTTGGATCAATCTGAACAACAACGACAACTCTGCGAGGAAGAGCAAACACATCAATGGACTGCGCGATGGCGAGGATAAGGTGTGCAAGAGGGACAAAACTGAATCAACATTACAAAACTCTGCATCAGCAGATTAGTCACTAAGTTCAGAGTTGTGATCCATATGAAATATATAGCAAGATGCTTTCAGAACACATCAAAGCGATATGAGTAGTACATATAGAATGAAATCTGAAGCTGAACTATAAGATTTATTATTTATGCATCAACACATTGCCATGAAATTAGTAGTTCATAGAAGAAAAAAAAAGAAACAAATACCCTGATGTCCATACCGAATCTTCCCGGACCACGCCCGGACAGGATGATCGCGTTACCGGCCATGCATGTTGTGCATTGTCACCCTTGAATCCTTGATGTGTTGAAATCCATGTATATCGATTAACACATGAGTAATATGGCTAGGGAGTCGTGCTGGGCGAGGGCGAGCATCCCAGATCTGGTGGAGCTTGGGGAGGAAGATTGGGAACACTAATGGCGGCGAGTGCAGGGGGGAGATGCGATGGGATTGATAGGTCAGAGGCGCTGCGCGTACAGGTGAGGTTTTAAGGTTTCCTTTACACGGAAAGAATGAGCTAAGTTTTTTTTGCTTTGACGTGAGGTGAGTTGAGGGTTAGTCTAGATTTTTTTTTCACAAACAGGATTAGTATGGACTAGTTGGCATTGGTGGGTAATTTTTATCAAGTTTTATGTCCAAATGGTATTGGGAAGATCAAAGGGCTGTAATTTTATGACGTGTTAAATTAACAATTGGATGTTTCTAATTTTTGTGAGATTTTCTAGCTTATTTCCTTTTTTCTGGTTAGCTAATAGATAGATACTAAAAAAAAACAGATGGTGTCGCTTGAAGAAACGTACTAACCGATCGTGGCTACGCGGAGGTGCTCCTTCATGGATCGTTTGCTTTTTTTTTGCAAGGTAATACGTTTCTTTCTCATTCATAAAATAAAATAAAGATTCGGTTACAAGACACGTAAACACCGACATTACAGTACTGAAAGGATAGGATAATCCTACGCAACCAGCGCCTGTCTCTCCTCGGCACCACCGAAGCGACCACCAAGAGAGAGAAGACAGATCACCTCTTCACCCGAGCTCGACGCGCTCCATCGTTGATCTGCAGCTTTTATGGACCTCAAAGTAGTTTGCCAAAAGCAAAACCATGCCGTTGAAAGATCAGACCGGGGCACGTGTCCCCGGACACGCCAATCGAACTCCAGACTGACATCCCCGCACAACTACAACAACGTCGGAGGAGAACCAGAACTGGTCAGCCTCCAACCACACACCCAGCACAGGATGCACCATCTTCCAGCTGTTCAACTGCGGCAGGCCACGGTCTGCGCGTACTCCCGGAATAAAACCTCCCTGTTCACCATGACGTCGAGATAACCGCAGCCAACGGGGACAGAAGCAGAAGGAGAGACACAACCTGATGGAGTCGCCACCGCCGCCTCGCCGACACCATCCATGAACCCTAACTTCGCCGATCTGAAGGATCGGCAAACACACGATGCCATCAACTCCGAGACGCCGCCATGAAGGACATCGCCGGTGTGGGAGTGGAGCTGAGGCAGATTTATTCGTCTGGGCGCCGCACCCACCACCCCAACGACGCACCACGACATACAAAACCAAAACCTAACTAAAGAGCGGAGGAACGGGGGCCCCCCTCCCTCCCGCCACCGAAGCAGCAGACGGAGGGAGGGAGGACCAGCGATCTCGCCGGTGAAGATGGTGGTAGGCTGGTCGTCTGGATTTCCTATTTGGCGCATATGCGCCCGCTTGCCAACCGGCGCCTGCAGCGCTCGCGCGATGGGCCGGCCCAATAGCTTTTTTTCTTATTAAATCAGCAAAAAGAAGACCTATTTGGCGCATATGCGCCCGCTTGCCAACCCGGCGCCTGCAGCGCTCGCGTGATGGGCCGGCCCAATAGCTTTTTTTCTTATTAAATCAGCAAAAAGACATGTGTTAGCTGTGATTCGAAACAGGGACCTCACACACGTAGTACCGATGGTGCAACCAGCAAGCCAACACAGTTCATTTGTTCAGAATGAACTTTTATTTTCTTTTACATCTTCCTTCTTACCTTTTTCTGTTTTCCTTTTTTCTTTTTTCGTTTTCTGTTTTCCTTTTTCTTCTTTCGAGTTCGATGAACTTTTTTCAGATTTGTTAACTTTTTTTTCAAATTCGATGAACTTTTATTCAAATCTGATGAACTTTTATTGAATCTGATGAGCTGTTTTCAAAATCGATGAACTTTTTTTCAAAAATCGCTAGTCATCTGAAGCTGTATTGGTTAGCTGAAAAATCCCGCTACCGTGCTGCGTGAGTTCGAGCCGTGCTTCTACCACATTTTCGCTTTCTTTTTTCACGCGACCGTTTACTGCTCGCTCCGTCTGTGGGCCGGCCCACTTCGCGCTGCCAGCAGGCGCCGGTTCGCTTCCCCGGCGCCGAACGCGCCGAATAGGAGCTCCCCTGGTCGCCTGGCGGCGGCTAGGTCAGGGGAAAACGATTCGCTATGACCGTTCATGGATCGTTTGCTGGGCTATCCGTTTTGGGCCGTACGGGCTATATATATATAGTATATATACAAGAAAGGAAAGCATAATTGCAATTAAGAAAAAGAATTAGTCCCGACGGGGCTTGAACCCGTGACTTCTGGTACATCGGACCAGCGCTCTAACCAGCTGAGCTACAGGACTTAATTGCTCTCTAGATAGTCCTTTTTTATTAAAATAATAGACAACTTTTTTGATACTTCAATAATTGAGAATACCGAAGAACGGCGAAATCAAGATGCGTGAGAGTTAGGCTCCATTTATCTTAATATCCACTCTCACGGCCATCAATTTATCGAGAAACAAGAACCTAGGCAAGCTTCGAGCTCTCACAACTATTAGGGACATCCGGCCGTCCATCTCGATTCCTTGATGCACTTTCGGCCATTGGATCGCGCGCTTGGAAGGCCTAGGCCGTCGGACCGAACACGAGCACTATTGCAATGAATAGTTTCACTCCCGGTGTGCCACCGTGTGCAATTACAGTGCACCGCCAAGGGAATTTTCGTCATTTCACGCATAGGCGTATAAAAGGGCAACAACTTCCCTTGTGAAGACCTAAGACGCCTCCTCCAGCACTAGTGTGGCCCTCTCTCCGTCCCGCCTCGCCCCTCTGTCTCTTTATCCCTCCAATCACAGGAGCAGCCCGCGCCTCCCTGCCCCGCCGCCGTCATCTCCTTCGCCCAGTCGGCCCCGCCGCACCGCACGATGTGGAATGCGATCCATTCCCCCGCCGTCCCCCTGGCCCAGGCTAACCCTAGCGCTACGGTCGCCATGCCCCCGCCGTCTGCTCGGCAGGAGGAAGAGCGAGGCCGCAAACGGATCTGGAGTTTGAATCGGGATCCAATGGCTCCTGCGCGGCGTGATGCCTGTTAAGGTGATCTTGTTGTACATCTGTTCTTCCACTATCCTAGGTTCTCCAAGCTCGATTGATTTTTTATTTTGCCTTCAATTTTTTAAGCAGGGTGGTTGCTATCTCTCGGATCTTTACTCGTTCTCTTGGTGCCGGTGGCGTTCCTGCGACTGCTATGTAGATGGACCTGGAGGTTGAACCTCTTTTCTCTCTGTTCGTTTGGATTCTCGTCACGATTTATGTGTAGAGCTTGTTCTTGTGCTGCTTGATGAGTTTCTTCTCCTCTAATCTTGTGTGCTGGATTAGTGATTTTTATTTTCTTCTTGTGGAGGAGATTCTCAGGTTTAGCTAGGTTTCAAAGAAGAGATTTTTCTTTGTCTTTCTTGTTTTGTTTGTACCTTGCTTGACTTGACACACAACAGCCTCGTGTGTGTTACCTTCGCCATCGTCCCGCCCCAACGGGTGTCTCTGCCGCCGCCGCCGCATCCTCTCGCTGGTCTTCTCGCATTTGTCCTTGCACCGCCGCCAGCCATACGCGCCGTGGCAGTGGACGCAAGCGCCGCAGGAATGGATAGGTATGAGATGCACGTACTCTGCGGAAGACTTTATTCGGCAGGTGTTATTCTCCCGGCAATGATAAGCATGTTTTCTCTTTGAGACTTATCCCTTGTACGTGCGGTGCAGCAGCTAGACCTGCACATGGTCACGGCTTGCACGTTCGGCCTGTCCTGATCATCTTGCACGGGTAGTCAAGCCAAATAGCCGTCAATTTACCTAGCTAGCTAGTAACCCCATGCACGCATGGGATTTCTATCATAGCATGTACGTGAGCTATGTCCATGCATAGCTCTTTGCATGTGCACGTACATCCACTTGCTCGTTAAGTGAGGCTCATTAGATGATGCATGTCTATCATAGCATGTACGTGAGCTATGTCCATGCATAGCTCTTTGCATGTGCACGTACATCCACTTGCTCGTTAAGTGAGATGCTTGTATGTATATATTGGTGCCATATTTTTATATATGATAAGTACAAAATTACGACAAAGTCTCATTGAACATGATTGAATTATCTTGATCGAGAAATCAAATAAAAGAATACATAGTGATGTATAAGGTTCGATGAAAAACCGAGGGAGCGGTGGATAATTATGCTTCATTAAAAATTAGGAAAATATTATTTACTTAGCATAAAATCTGAAGTATTTGAATAGTTCAAAGGAATTTAAGAATATATTATTTGAAGAGTTCAAATATTTTTTAGTGAAGATAAGGATCATTGTGACAAAAGATAAAGTGATTCTTCAGTATTGAAGAAAATTATCTGAGTCATAAGTTTAGGAAAACACTCGAATAATTGTGGAATTATTTTATTACCAATATGCTTTTATAAAATTTGGGGTATAATTGAAACGATAAGATATACACTAAACAGAGCACCGCATATTAGCCTTGCTAATAGAAACCATATAACTTATGGAGTTTATAAACCAGATAAATGTTGAATTATAGGATATCTCAGAAACATGACTTGAATTCCTTCCATCGAAATGTTCAAAAGGCAAAGTGTTTGTCACGGATGAATATTTTTTCAAGAAAGTGTTTTCTTGTCAAAGAAATGAGTGGGAGGATACTAGAACTTGGAAAGGATTATTGAATCTCTAGTGGTAATAAGTAGGATTAACAAACCAGAAGTTGTTCTGTTAGATTGTCTCCAAAATAAACCGTAAGTTATGGATATGGAAACCCTAAAACTTGTAACAGGATTATGCAAATCAGGAAAATCGTTGAATTTTCTGAAATTTCACGATGAGATATTCATCTTAGAAGAAGATGAACTATCACACTGACACGTGGAAAGCTTTGTTTCACTTGGCCACTCCGCCCCATGAGACGGGAGCAACATCCGGCCATTGTCATATTCGTCTGTAGTTGGAACCAGTGGCCGGAGCAAATAAAACAACAAAATTGTTTATCTACAAACTTTTCTCATAAAGGTATGATAATTTCCCAGATGCACTGTTGGCATAATGGGCGAATTTGCATGTAGCTCAGTCTGTCGCCGCACACCGCAAAAACCTTGCCTGACTTGTCAACATGCCCGGCTCAATGGAGCGGTGCCAATATTGGTAACATGTGCACAGAGATTAAGAAACTAAAAAATGCACTAGCAATTTGCAAGGAGACACCCAACGTTCCGACCCGTTACATGCAGAGATAAAAATTTCGCATCACCTAGTCAAGCTTTATCATATGGAGGAGATACTGTAAAGACAACGTTCACGGGCGGACTGGTTGCGTGAGGGGGACAAAAATACCAATTACTTCGAGAGGCCAGCGAGCATGCGACATAGAAAAAACAAAATAAAACACTTAGAGAGGGAAGACGGCTCGCTAGCACAAGACCCACGGAGATGGCATCTATGGTGAATTCTTTTAAGCAAAACCTTTCACAGCAGAAGGTCTTCCGGGTGTGCAAGATGTTCTTGATAGCGTTTTGGTCAAGGTTACTCACGAGATGAGTTCTATGTTGACTGCTCCATACACTAATGAGGAAGTGAAAACATCTCCTTTTCAGATATTTCCAACAAAGGCGCCCAAAACAGATGGCTTCCCCGCACACTTCATTCCATGTCATTGGGATATCTGTGGGGTTGAGGTCACCAACGCGTTTCTGATAATTTTGCAAGGTGAAGAGATCCCAGAGGTAATAAATGAGACAATCTTTTTTCTTATCCATAAGGTAAAACACCTCAACCAACTCACTCAGTTTCATCCTATTAGCCTTTGCAATGTCCTTTACAAAATTGCCTCAAAAGTGGTCTCTAATCATCTCAAGCAAGTTCTTCCCAATATCATCTAAGAAGAACAGTGAGCGTCTCATTACTGATAATATTATCACAACATACAAGTGTTTACACTTGATGAAGAGCAATGGTGCTAAGAAAAATAGATTTTGTGCGGTTAAATTTGATATGATGAAAGCCTATGATCGGGTCAAGGGAATTTATCTTTAGGCTATCATGTCAAAGTTGGGGTTCGCAGTAACTTGGGAATCTCTTGTAATGAAGATGGTTAGTTCAGTGAAATTCTCCGTGATGTTTAATGGAGAAAAAATAGAAGAACTTAAGACAACAATGGGGATCCGACAGGGGGACCCAATATCTCCTTACCTATTTTTGTTTGCAGCAGAGGTCCTTTCATGCCTCTTCCAAAATAAGAATAAGTCATCCCACCTATGTGGCATTAAAGTGGCATCGCCAGCACCGCCAGTCAACCTCATGCTATTCGCAGATGACAGCCTACTGTTTGTCAAGTCATGTAGTCAAGGAGCTAATGAGTTGTCCTCTTTGTTAGAGTCCTATTGTAATGCTTCCCGTCAAAAGGTATATCTACCGAAGTCTTCTATTTTATTTAGTAAAGGTTGTCCTAAAGTTTAAAGCTTGAAATTAAGGAGGCCTTGCATGTCCCAAATTAGTCTTTGTCTAAGAGATATCTAGCAATGCTGACTGATGTTGGGAATTCTATGAATGGTGCCTTCAAGTTCTTGAAAGATAGAGTCTGCAAAAAAGTGAAGCGATGGATGGAGAAGATCCTATCAGTTGGTGGCAAGGAAGTTCTTATAAAATCGATTGCTGAGGCAGTACCTGTTTACTCTATGTCTTGTTTTAAGCTCCCGTGTGACCTTTCCAAGCATATTAATACTCTTATTCGGAAGTTTTGGTTGGGTATTACAGAAGGTAGGCGAAAGCCAGATTGGGTATCCTAGAGTGTTATGACAAGGCCAAAATCTTGTGGAGGACTCGGCTTTCGAGATACTGAACTCTTTAAACTTGCCCTGCTAGGCCGTCAGGCTTGGCGCATTTTGATGGAACCAGCTTTTCTAAGTGCGAGAATACTAAAGGCTAAATACTTTGCTACTTCAGGATTTCTTGATGCTGAGCTTGGGAATTCCCCTTCGCAAATCTGGCAATAGATATTGGATGGTAGGGGCACCATGAAACAGGGCCTTACTAGGAGAGTAGGGGACGGGACATCCACACCGATCTGGCAGCATAACTGGATTCCCCGAGACATTAATATGTGGCCCATTGTAAATAATGTACTGGAACTGCCCGAACTGGTGGCCGAACTGATCACAGTGGATGCATCGTGGGACATGGACAAGCTAGCTCAAACTTTCCTACCTACATATGTACAAGCTATTGCTTCTATCCCCCTATGGACATGTCAGGTGGACGGTTTCTGGTCTTGGACCCATGTGAAGAGCAGGTTTTTTTTCAGTTCGCTCTGTCTATAGAATGTTAGTCTCTACGAAGTTACGCCGCGACGCATGGCTCGAGGGCAGAGCGGAATCTTCAAACTCGGAGAGGGGTCCGAAGGACTGGACAAGCATGTGGCAAACAAACGTTCCCTTAGATGTTAAAACTTTCTTATGGAGGTTAGCTCAGCAATCCCTACCCACAACTGATCTCTTAAAGAGTAGCTAGGAACATGTCGACAATTCCTTAATGTAGTATTTGTGGACGGGATGATCCTTGCAACACACGCTCCTACATTGTAACATGTCAAGATGCGTGTGGGCTTTGTAAGATCCAGACCTAGTTGAAGTTGTTGAGAACAATAAGGAACCAGAAGCAAGAATGTGGATATTCACACTAATTGATAGCTTGCAACATGATGATTTTGTTAAAGTGGTGGTTACACTATGGGCTATCTGGTATGCATGTAGAAAAGCTCTCCAAGAGCAACAATTTCAGACCCCCCATGCAAATCATCACTTCATAACAACTACATCCAGGAGCTCGGTGAGTGAACCATCCAGGACACACCCATTGCTGATAGCGAGGGCACCTCGCCCGCGCAGCGGCAGGTTTTGCTAAGATCAAGGTAGATGGGGCAATGGCGAGGAACTGAAGTACACTGGTAGAAAAAGGGCCTATAGTCCCGGTTCGTAAGGGCCTTTAGTCCCGGTTCCTGAACCGGGACTAAAGTGTCGGTACTAATGCCCCGACCCTTTAGTCCCGGTTCAATCCAGAACCGGGACTGATGGGCCTCCACGTGGGCAGTGCGCAGAGCCCAGTCAGGAGACCCTTTGGTCCCGGTTGGTGGCACCAACCGGGACCAATAGGCATCCACGCGTCAGCATTTCTGTGGTTGGGGTTTTTGTTTTTTTTTGAAAGGGGGGTTGGGGGTTGGGAGTTTTGGGGGGTTAATTTAGGTGTTTCATATATTGTGTTAGCTAGCTATAATTAATAGAGAGAAGTGTCCTCTCTTATGTCCGTGCTTGGTCGACGCTACGTACTATACATACGTATAGAGAGGACTAGACACGCTGGCTAGCTAGTAAGAAAACGAAGGAAACAGAAGATCGTGATGAACATATATGCATACAGAGAGAAGTGATATCGACCACCTCTCTTTCTCCGAGAGATTGGTCGAACAACAAGTTCTCGTATATCTATCTGACACTACCGGCTACATATATACAGTAATTATCTCTTACAAATATAATCATACGGACTCAGGGTCAACATAGAATTCTCCGTCTTCAGGGATCACGTGGTCAAGAAAGAATGCCGCCAATTCCTCTTGAATTCCTCGCATGTGAGCTGGTGCTAGGAGTTCATCCCGCTTCCGAAACATCTAATTTAAAGAAGGGGGTCAATACATATATATATATGAATGAATGAAACTCAACACAAATGATGGTAATAAAATAAAATTGTGAATGTTGTTATTTACGTACTTCATATTGTTCGTCAGTGTAGCCCCGCTCACAGGTCGTGTGGCGGATGGACTCGCAAACATAGTACAGAAATCATTCCCTTGTTGCTGCCACAACCACTTTACAAGAAATAGAGGTTAATCAAACTGATAAGCAAGAATGCCAAATGGTATTGATGAAACTAGCGCTTGAATGACTAGTAGATGCGCTTAAAATGCTACTATAGCTAGTACTTACTTTCGGGTGTCTAAATTGCAGCTCCTTCGGCAGTCCCGGAGCTTTTCTGGTGAATTTTCTCCAAACCCTGCCGGACAAAGAAAACAATTACTTGATATATCAGGAAATGAACAAAGTTGCTGATATGGTGGATAATGATCGATTTAACTTACTTCTCGAGTATTTGAGTCATGTCTGCATAGTCCTTGGGATCTTTTCGTCTTGAGTCTAAGACGGTTACTAGTCCCTGCTCAAGCTTAATATGTAGGAGAATATAGTGGAAACTGCACACGCATGCATAACTCATCAATTACATTACTATAACCTTGACTAATATATAAGGGAAACCGAATACGCACAAGACAGTAACACTCACTTGAAGTTGTAAGGAAAGAGTATTATATCTTTTTTTTGATTTATTATCAACGATTGTAGCATGCTGGCCTTGGTTTCTGTGGCATGAAATTTAACCTGAGTTGCATCTATGAGATATGTGTTAATGAACCCAATATCACCGACTTGTCTTTTCTTCAATTCGACGATCTTCAATCTGCATAATATAGTGAGGATGATTATAAATACATGCAATGAAAGAGCTAAGCTATATAGAGAAACTTAATGACAGAAGTAGTACTACTTACAGACAGTAGCAGGCGACCGTTGTTTTATCGAGGGCCAATTGATTGAAAAACTGATAGAACTCCTCAAATGGAACAGGCAACAGATCAATTCCAACGAGGTCATGCTCCTTTTTAACTTTCAAATACAAAGTACTCCTCCCCCCAGAGTCTCTGCAGATTTTCAAGTACCAATCATGCAATCTTCGCATCATCGTTGATAGAGATCTTTCATCTTTGACGAGAGGCTTCCCGTACTCGTATCTTTGTATCTGCATCTCCATGGGTTCAATAATGTACTTCGTCGGGCAGGTAATCTGCAAGATTGCTATAACCGGGCACCATCCTCGGATCATTAGCGACGTTGTGGCTAGGCACCTTGATCGGGGGGCACGATTGCTTCGCTTGTTCGCCGAGCTGGGCAATTTGTTTCCCAGCTCGTCGTTCTTTCAGCCTTTGATCACTGACAGTACTTCCCGACCGCTCCGCTTCGGCAAATTCCTTTCCAATAATGCGGTCATAGTTTCCTTTCGGCGGATCAGACTTCGGTGGTTTTGTCAGGGCAGCCAGAGTGCGCTTCACTTTCACCCGATCTACCTTCTCCTCCGGAGGTGGATGTTTCTTTGCTTTCACCCCTTCAAAGAATTTCCTCACTTCTTCTCGCGCGATCTCGGCGTTCTCCTCCTGGGTCCTCTCGTATGGTAACTTCTCTGGAGTCTTCAGAGAAGGACCGAATCTGTATGTCCGACCGCCTCTGGTTGTACTGCTAGACGCCGACCGAGCAGACGGAGCGGTTGTCTTCTTTACTTGCTTAAGAGGCGGAGGAGAAGGACTACAACGCGCCAGAGCAGCTTGAGCGGCGGAAGGTCTCTTCCGCCCTTGCTGACGAGGCAGAGAAGGAGGAGGCTGGCTGCTCGGGCGCGTCGGCGCAGGCGGAGAAGGAGGCAGAGTGCCGCCACGCGCCGGAGAAGGAGCTGGCCGAGGGTCCTGATCGTCACTCGCCGGAGGAGGAGGTGGTGGAGGAGGCGGAGTGCCCTGACTCGCCGGAGGAGGAGGAGGAGGCGGAGGCGTCCAGTTCGGAAGGTTGATGAGCTCCTTCCGCCATAGGCATCAAAGCAGACCCCAGCCGAGTCTCCCCTTCACTGGTAGGGTGGTCAAGCTGGAGGTCCTCAAATCCCTCCGTTATCTCATCCACCATCACCCTAGCATATCCTTCTGGAATCGGCCCGTAGTGAAAAGTTGCGCCGGGTTCAGTAGGATAAACAGAGCCAACAGCCGCCTTGACCTTCAAATTCATCCATTGCGTCATAAGGTGGCAATTTTGAGACTCCGTGATAGCATCCACGGGATAGCTGGCAGGAGCCGTCAAGGCATGCTCCGGCTGAAGCAGCTCGGTGGAAGCCACGCTGCTTCTGCGCTGAGATGGCGGGATAGCTTCGGGGGAGGCTTCGGTAGTACGTTTGCTGCGATTTGCTTCTCGTTCCTCTATCGCGTCTACCCTTGCTTGCAGCGCCTGCATTTGGGTCTGCTGCACTTTTTTCCTCCTCTCATGGGATTTGTAACCGCCTGCGTCCGGAAACCCAACCTTCCATGGAACGGAGCCTGGCGTGCCTCGTGTCCGTCCAGGGTGCTTAGGATTCCTGAGGGCCATTGTGAGCTCGTCGTTCTCTCTGTCCGGAAAGAACGTCCCTTCCTGCGCTGCTTCGATATACTGCTTAAGCTTACTGACTGGTATGTCCATTTGATCGTTCGTCCAAATGCACTTCCCTGTTTTAGGGTCCAAGGTTCCGCCAGCCCCGAAGAACCAAGTCCGGCAACGGTCTGGCCAGTTATTTGTCTCTGGTTCGATCCCTTTATGAACCAGATCATTCTCAATCTTGGACCACTTAGGCCGGGCTACGAGGTAGCCACCTGACCCCGTGCGATGGTGAAGCTTCGTCTTCGCAGCATTTTGCTTGTTTGTCGCCGACATCTTCTTACTCTTTTCCGATGTCTTGTGGGCCACAAATGCGGGCCAGTGATCTCTGATCTTCTCATATCTGCCCTTGAATTCTAGTGTCTCATTATTGTCGACAAACTTATTCAGCTCTTTCTTCCACCTCCTGAATAGTTCTGCCATCCTCTTGAGAGCAAAAGACTTGATTAATTTCTCTTTAATTGGGTTCTCTGGATTATCCTCTGGCGGTAGGGTGAAATTTGACTTCAGCTCAGTCCAAAGATCATTTTTCTGCATATCATTGACATAAGACACCTCAGGGTCTTCTGTAGCCGGCTTAAACCATTGTTGGATGCTTATCGGGATCTTGTCCCTAACCAGAACCCCGCACTGAGCAACAAATGCGCTCTTTGTCCAGAGGGGTTCAATAGGTTGGCCGTCGGGCGCGATTGCTGTGATCTCAAGCTTTTCATCCGAGCTCAACTTTTTCTTCGGGCCTCGTCTCTTTACCGAAGTTGTGCTCAATCTGGAGGGCTAGAAAAAAGAACAAAGACTTAATTAATATGTGTACATACCAAAACAATGAATGCATCAATCAGCTAGTCAGCATAGGCTTAACTAATATATATACCTGGCCGGACTCGGTTCGGTCACCGGAGCCGTCATCACGGTCTCCTTCTTGCACCGGCATTTGGTCACCGGAGCCGTCCTCATGTTCTTCTTCTTGCACCGGCATTAGGTCACCGTAGCCAGCTTGTTCACCCTCTCCTTCCAGACCATCGGTTTCGTTGAGAAAGTATGAGACGGCATCACTTCCTTCTGCGATTATCTCCCTCAACAACGCTTCTTTTGTTGCTTAGTCTAGGGCGGTGTCCATAGTTTCTACAAATATTTACAACATGGCAATTATTATTCAAACATGACAGATGGATATATTAGTGCCAAACGTAGAACTAGCTACCTAATCATAGTAAGCTATCGGGAGGGGGTATATATCGACAACGACGACACTACATCTATGTCCCTCGACGACCCTCGTTCCCGATAAAAAAAAGAAGAAGAAGAAAAAAAAAAGAGGAGAAGAAAGAATAGAGGAGAAGAACTCCTCTATTCTTTCTTCTCCTCTTTTTTTTCTTCTTCCTCTTCTTTTTTTATCCTCTTCTTCCTCTCATGTTCGAGAGGATCGCCGAGGGGTCGGGAGGTTGCCTAGTGTCAAAGGATTCAACAAAACCATGTCTTCATCATTAGGCGAAAGTAACATGTGCATGATGGTATGAAGCTCTTCAAAGTTGTTCTGGAACGGAGTCCCAGATAGGATAATTCGCTTTTTGGTACAAAGTTCAGAAAGAGCCTTCCGAATATCGCTATTTGGAAGGCCTTTGCTGAATTCATACCAAAAGGCGGATTATTCTATCCGGGACTCCATTCCAGAACAATTTTGCAGAACTTCGTACCAACATGCCCTGGTTACTTCCGGCTGATGATGAAGGCATGGATTTCTTCAATACTTTGACACTAGGAAACCTCTCTCGACCCCTCGGCGATCCTCGACCCCTCGAACCCTCGACGACCCTGGAACCCTCGACCCCTCGACGACCCTCTTTTTCCTCTCATGTTCGAGAGGATCGCCGAGGGGTTGGGAGGTTGCCTAGTGTCAAAGGATTCAACAAAACCATGTCTTCATCATTAGGCGAAAGTAACATGTGCATGATGGTACGAAGCTCTTCAAAGTTGTTCTGGAACGGAGTCCTAGATAGGATAATTCACTTTTTGGTACAAAGTTCATCAAGAGCCTTCCGAATATCGCTATTTGGATGGCCTTTGCTGAATACGTACCAAAAGGCGGATTATTCTATCCGGGACTCCATTCCAGAACAACTTTGCAGAACTTCGTACCAACATGCCCTGGTTACTTCCGGCTAATGATGAAGGCATGGATTTCTTCAATACTTTGACACTAGGAAACCTCTCTCGACCCCTCGGCGATCCTCGACCCCTCGAACCCTCGAACCCCCGATAAACATTAAGAAGAAGAAGAAGAAGAAGAAGAAGAAGAAGAAGAAGAAGAAGAAAAGAGGAGAAGAAGAAAGGAATAGCTAGAGGAGAAGAAGAACTGACAAAGTCTTCTCCTCTATTCCTTCTTCTTCTCCTCTTTTTTTTCTTCTTCCTCTTTTTTTCCTTTTCTTTTTTTCTCCTCTTCTTCCTCTTCTCTTCTTCTCCTTCTTCGGGTAAGCCCTAGTTTCCCGACCCTCGACCGCTCGACGACACTCTCGACATGCCCTCGTTCCCGATAAAAAAAAGAAGAAGAAGAAAAAAGAAGAGAAGAAAGAATAGAGGAGAAGAACTTCTTCTCCTCTATTCTTTCTTCTCCTCTTTTTATTCTTCTTCTTCCTCTTCTTTTTTTCCTCTTCTTCCTCTCCTCTTCTTCTCCCTCTTCCCCGCCTCTCTCATGAATGTTTGCCGTCCCCCCCCCCTCGACCCCTCGACGACCCTTGTTCCCGATAAAAAAATAAGAGGAAGAAGAAGAAAAAAGAAGAGAAGAAAGAATAGAGGGGATCTTTTTTTATCCTCTTCTTCCTCTCCTCTTCTTCTCCCTCTTCTTCCCCTTCTTCCCCGCCTCTCTCATGAATAGAGGTTAACATGATTTGATCATCTATCATCTATGAACAAAAAATTCATCATTTGATCATCTATCATCTATGAACAAAAATATTCCTAGATACATAAAAAATTTCTACAAATGAAAATAACCTAAAAAAATCATATGATCATCTATGAACAAAAAAAACATCACTTGATCATCTATCATCTATGAACAAAAAAATCATCATTTGATCATCTATCATCTATGAACAAAAATATTCATCATTTGATCATCTATCATCTATGAACAAAAATATTCCTAGATACATAAAAAATTTCTACAAATGAAAATAACCTAAAAAAATCATATGATCATCTATGAACAAAAAAGACATCACTTGATCATCTATCATCTATGAACAAAAAAATCATCATTTGATCATCTATCATCTATGAACAAAAATATTCATCATTTGATCATCTATCATCTATGAACAAAAATATTCCTAGATACATAAAAAATTTCTACAAATGAAAATAACCTAAAAAATCATATGATCATCTATGAACAAAAAAAACATCATTTGATCATCTATCATCTATGAACAAAAAAATCATCATTTGATCATCTATCATCTATGAACAAAAAAATCATCATTTGATCATCTATCATCTATGAACAAAAATATTCCTAGATACATAAAAAATTTCTACAAATGAAAATAACCTAAAAAAATTTTGCAAAGGGAGGGCGCCTGCGGCCGGACCAAGCTAAGGAGAGGTCGGCGGCGAGGATGGCGTCGGGGCAGGGGCGCGAGCGACGGCGAGGGCGGGCTGGGGCGGCGCGCGGGCGACGGCGACGGCGGCGGGCCGGGGCGGCGCGCGTCGGGGCAGGGGCGGGCCGGGGCAGGGGCCCGGGCGATGGCGAGGGCGCGGGCGATGGCGGGCGACGGCGAGGGCGCGGGCGACGGCGAGGGCGCGGGCGACGACGGGCACGGGCGAGGCGACGGGGACGGCGGGGCAGCCTGGCGGCGTCGGTGTTGGGGCGGCAACTGCGAGAGACGAGAGTGAAAATTTCCAAAGTGTGAACTTATATAGCAAAGCCTTTAGTCCCGGTTCATGGCACAACCCGGGACTAAAGGTGGGCATTAGTCCCGGTTGGTGCCACCAACCGGGACCAAAGGCAATTTTTAGCAGCCCAAAGGGCGGGTTGGGGCGGCAACTGCGAGAGACGAGAGTGAAAATTTCCAAAGTGTGAACTTATATAGCAAAGCCTTTAGTCCCGGTTCATGGCACAACCCGGGACTAAAGGTGGGCATTAGTCCCGGTTGGTGCCACCAACCGGGACCAATGCCCTTGTGCTGCCCGCGCCCAAAAGTTTAGTCCCACATCGCTAGCTGAAGGGCGCCGGCACTTGTTTATAAGCGCTGCTGTGCCTCCCCATTCGAGCTCCTCTCTAATGCAGGCTTTCGGGCCTAAACTTGCTATTGCCTGTGGGCCTATTGGGCCTCTGCGGGCCTGAATCCTGGCCCATGTAGGGTTTCTAGTCGTATTCAGGCCGTGGAGGCCCACTAGGTGGCATTTTTTTTGGTCTTTTCTTTTTTATTTCTACATTTTTTTGGTTTTTTATTTTTTTATTTCTACTTAAAACTAAATACTTACAGTTTTTAATGATTTATTTTTGCTTTTAGGACACAAAAATTATAAACTTTCTGTTAGTGCCATTAGTTTTAAATTTTGAATATTTTAAATTTGAATTTTTAAAAATTTGTGTGAATCACTAGTTTATGAATAACTTTACTATAAAAATAGAATTTTTTTTCTATTTATTTTTTATTTATACTTACAACTAAATACTTGTAGTTTTTTAGTGATTTCTTTTTGATTTTAGGTCACAAAAATTATAAACTTTCTGTTAGTGCCATTAGTTTTAAAATTTTGAATAGTTTAAATTGGATTTTTTTAAAATTTGTGTGAATCACTAGTTTATGAATAACTTTACTATAAAAATAGAATTTTTTTTCTTCTTTGCTATTTATTTTTTATTTATACTTACAATTAAATACTTATAGTTTGATTTTAGGTCACAAAAATTATATTCTTTTTGCTATTGAAGAATATTATAGTTTTATTTTAGTTGATCATAACATAATATTTTAATTGATTGTTTTTATTTTCATAAAAGTTTTGTAGTTCATTCTGTTTGCTATTAATTTATTCTTTGAGCTAAATGACTCTGAAATTGGAAAGCATTTCAAAATGAACTCTGAAAAGGTTGAAAGTTGGCATGGTATCATCATTTCACCCACATAGCATGTTCCAAAAAGTAGAGAGGGTGACGACAAAAACTTGATGCACTTCGTGTACAAAATGGACAATCACTTTCGAAGTATCAAAGTTTCGAACCATAAGACATGAAAGCATTTCAAATGAACTCTGAAAAAGTTGAAAGTTGGGATGGTATCATAATTTCACCCACATAGCATTTGCTTATTGCGGGAGAAAGTCTTCACTTTTTCTTCGCTTGTGTCATTTGCTTATTGCGCCGTAACCATGGATAATCTTCATTGTTTATCAGGATGCTTGGGTCAGCCTTGACATTGAAGGGAGGAATTTCATGAAACTTTTCATAATCTTCAGACATGTCTGTCTTGCCGTCCACTCCCAGGATGTCCCTTTTTCCTGAAAGAACTATGTGGCGCTTTGGCTCATCGTATGATGTATTCGCTTCCTCATCTTTTCTTTTTCTCGGTTTGGTAGACATGTCCTTCACATAGATAACCTGTGCCACATCATTGGCTAGGACGAACGGTTCGTCAGTGTACCCAAGATTTTTCAGATCCACTGTTGTCATTCCGTACTGTGGGTCTACCTGTACCCCGCCGCCTAACAGATTGACCCATTTGCACTTAAACAAAGGGACCTTAAAATCAGATCCGTAGTCAAGTTCCCATATGTCCACTATGTAACCATAATATGTGTCCTTTCCGCTCTCGGTTGCTGCATCAAAGCGGACACCGCTGTTTTGGTTGGTGCTCTTTTGATCTTGGGCGATCGTGTAAAATGTATTCCCATTTATCTCGTATCCTTTGTAAGTCAATACAGTCAAAGATGGTCCCCTGGACAACAAGTACAACTCATCACAAACAGTGTTGTCACCTCTGAGAAGTGTTTCCAACCAACTGCTGAAAGTCCTGATGTGTTCACATGTAATCCAGTCCTCGCATTGCTCCGGGTGTTTGGAGCGCAGACTGTTCTTGTGTTCATCGACATACGGGGTCACCAAGGTAGAGTTCTGTAGAACTGTGTAGTGTCCTTGAGACCAAGAATATCCGTCCCTGCATATTATTGAGTCTCTTCCAAGAGTGCCTTTTCCAGTCAGTCTCCCCTCATACCGCGATTTAGGGAGACCTATCTTGTTAAGGCCAGGAATGAAGTCAACACAAAACCCGATAACATCCTCTGTTTGATGGCCCATGGAGATGCTTCCTTCTGGCCTAGCGCAGTTACGGACATATTTCTTTAGGACTCCCATGAACCTCTCAAAGGGGAACATATTGTGTAGAAATACGGGCCCCAGGATGACAATCTCGTCGACTAGATGAACTAGGACGTGCGTCATGATATTGAAGAAGGATGGTGGGAACACCAGCTCGAAACTGACAAGACATTGCACCACATCACTCCTTAGACTTGGTACGATTTCTGGATCGATCACCTTCTGAGAGATTGCATTGAGGAATGCACATAGCTTCACAATGGCTAATCGGACGTTTTCCGGTAGAAGCCCCCTCAATGCAACCGGAAGCAGTTGCGTCATAATCACGTGGCAGTCATGAGACTTTAGGTTCTGAAACTTTTTCTCTGGCATATTTATTATTCCCTTTATATTCGACGAGAAGCCAGTCGTGACCTTCATACTGAGCAGGCATTCAAAGAAGAGCGTAGCTGGCAGGACCTTTATACTGCTTCGGAGGCATGCCGTCTTTTTCGTGCAAACGTTGCAGGTCCTCCCGTGCCTCAGGTGTATCTTTTGTCTTCCCATAGACGCCCAAGAAGCCTAGCAGGTTCACGCAAAGGTTCTTCGTCACGTGCATCACGTCGATTGAGGAGCGGACCTCTAGGTCTTTCCAGTAGGGTAGGTCCCAAAATATAGATTTCTTCTAACACATGGGTGCGTGTCCCTCAGCGTCATTCGGAACAGCTAGTCCATCGGGACCCTTTCCAAAGATTACGTAGTGTAAATCATTAACCATAGCAAGCACGTGATCACCGGTGCGCATGGCGGGCTTCTTCCGGTGATCTGCCTCGCCTTTGAAATGCTTGCCTTTCTTTCGACATTGATGGTTGGTCGGAAGAAATCGACGATGGCCCAGGTACACATTCTTCCTGCATTTGTCCAGCTATATACTTTCAGTGTCATCTAAACAGTGCGTGCATGCGTGGTATCCTTTGTTTGTCTGTCCTGAAAGGTTACTGAGAGCGGGCCAATCGTTGATGGTCATGAACAGCAACGCCTTAAGGTTAAATTCCTCCTGTCTGTGCTCATCCCACGTACGTACACCGTTTCCATTCCACAGCTGTAAAAGTTCTTCAACTAATGGCCTTAGGTACACATCAATTTCGTTGTCGGGTTGCTTAGGGCCTTGGATGAGAACTGGCATCATAATGAACTTCCGCTTCATGCACATCCAAGGAGGAAGGTTATACATACATAGAGTCATGGGCCAGGTGCTGTGATTGCTGCTCTGCTCCCCGAAAGGATTAATGCCATCCGCGCTTAAAGCAAACCATACATTCCTTGGGTCCTTTGCAAACTCATCCCAGTACTTTCTCTCGATTTTTCTCCACTGTGACCCGTCAGCGGGTGCTCTCAACTTCCCATCTTTCTTTCGGCTCTCACTGTGCCATCGCATACACTTGGCATGCTCTTCGTTTTTGAACAGACGTTTCAACCGTGGTATTATAGGAGCATACCACATCACCTTCGCAGGAACCCTCTTCCCGAGGGGCTCGCCGTCAACATCACCAGGGTCATCTCGTCTGATCTTATACCGCAACACACCGCATACGGGGCATGCGTTCAGATCCTTGTATGCACCGCGATAGAGGATGCAGTCATTAGGGCATGCATGTATCTTCTCCACCTCCAATCCTAGAGGGCATACGACCTTCTTTGCTGCGTATGTACTGTCGGGCAATTCGTTATCCTTTGGAAGCTTCTTCTTCAATATTTTCAGTAGCTTCTCAAATCCTTTGTCAGCCACAGCATTCTCTGCCTTCCACTGCAGCAATTCCAGTATGGTACCGAGCTTTGTGTTGCCATCTTCGCAATTGGGGTATAACCCTTTTTTGTGATCCTCTAACATGCGATCGAACTTCAGCTTCTCCTTTTGACTAATGCATTGCGTCCTTGCATCGACAATGACCCGGCAGAGATCATCATCATCGGGCACATCGTCTGGTTCCTCTTGATCTTCAGCAGCTTCACCCGTGGCAGCATCATTGGACACATCGTCTGGTTCCTCTTGATCTTCACCAGCTCCCCCCGTTGCAGCATCACCGTATTCAGGGGGCACATAGTTGTCATCGTACTCTTCTTCTTCGCCGTCTTCCATCATAACCCCTATTTCTCCGTGCCTCGTCCAAACATTATAGTGTGGCATGAAACCCTTGTAAAGCAGGTGGGAGTGAAGGATTTTCCGGTTAGAGTAAGACCTCGTATTCCCACATTCAGTGCATGGACAACACATAAAACCATTCTGCTTGTTTGCCTCAGCCGCATCGAGAAACTCATGCACGCCCTTAATGTACTCGCGGGTGTGTCTGTCACCGTACATCCATTGCCGGTTCATCTGCGTGCATTATATATAATTAAGTGTCCAAATTAATAGAAGTTCATCATCACATTAAAACCAAAGTGCATACATAGTTCTCATCTAATAACATATAGCTCTCCAGAGCATCTAATTAATTAAACCATACATTGAAACTATGTAAAACATTTCAATGCGAAAACAAATGCGATCATAATCACAACCAAGGTAACAATTGATCCAACGGCATAATGATACCAAGCCTCGGTATGAATGGCATATTTTCTAATCTTTCTAATCTTCAAGCGCATTGCATCCATCTTGATCTTGTGATCATCGACGACATCCGTAACATGCAACTCCAATATCATCTTCTCCTCCTCATTTTTTTTATTTTTTCCTTCAACAAATTGTTCTCTTCTTCAACTAAATTTAACCTCTCGACAATAGGGTCGGTTGGCATTTCCGATTCACATACATCCTAGATAAATAAAATCTATGTCACGTTGGTCGGCATAATTTTCATAAACAATAAATGAACCAATAGTTATAAAGATAACATACATACCAAATCTGAATCATAGACAGGACGAGGGCCGACGGGGGCAGATACCAAAACCATCGCACTATATAAGATGCAATAAAAAATGTAAGAAAATGATACAAGTATCTATCTAAACATACAAGTAAGAATATTTTTCCTTTCAGAAAGAAGATAAGAACAAGAGGCTCACCACGGTGGTGTCGGTGATGAGATCGGCGCGGGTGATCGACGGCGGTGAAGACGGGGACGGGGCGTGACAGACCGCTAAATCTAGACAAATCTCGAGGAAAATGGAGCTTGGAGGTCGAGCTTCGAGAGGAGAAAGCTTAAGTAGTGTGGCTCGGGCATTCCATCGAAAACCTCATGTGCATAGGAGGTGAGCTAGAGCACCACAAAGCCCTCTCCCCCTCGGCCAGAAAAAACAGAGCACTGTGCTCTGCTCTTGCGCGAGGGGGTATATATTGGCACCTCATTGGTCCCGGTTGATGACAAGAACCGGGACTAAAGGGAAGCCTTTGGTCCCGGTTCAAGCCACCAACCAGGACCAATGGTGGTGGGCCAGGAGCGAGGTCCCGGTTCCAGAGGAACCAGACGATGTGCCCGATGATGATCTCCGCCGGGTCATTGTTGATGCAAGGTAAAAGTGCGAAAGTGAAAAGGAGAAGCTGAAGTTTGATCGCATGTTAGAGGATCACAAAAAAGGGTTGTACCCCAATTGCGAAGATGGCAACACAAAGCTCGGTACCGTACTGGAATTGCTGTAGTGGAAGGCAGAGAATGCTATGCCTGACAAAGGATTTGAGAAGCTACTGAAAATATTGAAGAAGAAGCTTCCAAAGAATAACGAATTGCCCGATAGTACGTACGCAGCAAATAAGGTCGTATGCCCTCTAGGATTGGAGGTGGAGAAGATACATGCATGCCCTAATGACTGCATACTCTACCGCGGTGCGTACAAGGATTTGAACGCATGCCCGGTATGCAGTGCATTGCGGTATAAGATCTGACGAGATGACTCTGGTGATGTTGAGGGCGAGCCCCGCAGGAAGAGGGTTCCTGTGAAGGCGATGTGGTATGCTCCTATAATACCACGGTTGAAACAACTATTCAAAAACAAAGAGCATGCCAAGTTGATGCGATGGCACAGTGAGGACCGTAAGAAAGACGGGAAGTTGAGAGCACCTGCTGACGGGTCGCAGTGGAGAAAAATCGAGAGAAAGTTCTGGGCTGAGTTTGCAAGTGACCCAAGGAACATATGGTTTGCTTTAAGCGCCGATGGCATTAATCCTTTTGGGGAGCAGAGCAGAAATCACAGCACCTGGCCCGTGATTCTATGTATGTATAACCTTCATCCTTGGATGTGCATGAAGCGGAAGTTCATTATGATGCCTATTCTCATCCAAGGCCCTAAGCAACCCGGCAACAACATTGATGTGTACCTAAGGCCATTAGTTGAAGAAATCTTACATCTGTGGAATGGAACAGGTGTACGTGCGTGGGATGAGCACATGGGGGAAGAATTTGACCTAAAGCCGTTGTTGTTCATGACCATCAATGATTGGCCCGCTCTCAGTAACCTTTCAGGACAGACAAACAAGGGATACCACGCATGCACGCGCTGTTTAGCTGGCATCGAAATTTTATACCTGGACAGATGCAGGAAGAATGTGTACCTGGTCCATCGTCGATTTCTCCCGACCAACCATCAATGTCGAAAGAAAGGCAAGCATTTCAAAGGTGAGACAGATCACCGGAAGAAGCCCGCCCTGCGTACCGGCGATCACGTAGTTGCTATGGTCTCTAATTTACACGTAATATTTGGAAAGGGTCCCGGCGGACTATCTGTTTCAAATGACGCTGAGGGACGCGCACCCATGTGGAAGAAGAAATCTATATTTTGGGACCTACCCTACTAGAAAGAGTTAGAGGTACGCTCTTCAATCGACGTGATGCACGTGACGAAGAACCTTTGCGTGAACCTGTTATGCTTCTTGGGCGTGTATGGGAAGACAAAAGATACACCTGAGGCACGGGAGGACCTGCAACGTTTGCACGAAAAAGACGGCATGCCTCCAAATCAGTATGAAGGTCCTGCCAGCTACGCTCTTACCAAAGAAGAGAAGGAAATCTTTTTTGAATGCCTGCTCAGTATGAAGGTCCCGACTGGCTTCTCGTCAAATATAAAGGGAATAATAAATATTCCAGAGAAAAAGTCACAGAACCTAAAGTCTCATGACTGTCACGTGATTATGACGCAACTGCTTCCGGGTGCATTGAGGGGGCTTCTACTGGAAAACATCCGATTAGCCATTGTGAAGCTATGTGCATTCCTCAATACAATCTCTCAGAAGGTGTTCGATCCCGAAATCATACCAAGGCTAAGGAGTGATGTGGAGCAATGTCTTGTCAGTTTCGAGCTGGTGTTCCCACCATCCTTCTTCAATATCATGACGCACATCCTAATTCATTGTCAGGACCCCGATTCCAAGTCACATCGATCTAGCCGGTAACACCTCATATCACTTTGCGGCCTCACGCACGGTATTCCCACGGGTGTCGCCTTACCATGGCCCGGGACCGTTTGCGCCTTTTGGCTCACGTATATGATAGTGTCGCTAGCATCCATATGACAGGGAACCCGGGCCGACATGGCTAGTCGTGAACCCAAAGCGGCACTAACCCGTGGGGACAGGCATACATGAATCAACCTCGAGCATGTCGGTCAGCAGCGTGTGAATCCGGGCTGTAGCACTGGGCTAAAAGGACTCCGGGAACCCGGGCTGTAGCAGGCTAGGCAGGACTCCGGAGTCACCGCGTGACATTTCCCCGAAGGGACAGACATAGGAACGAAGTGAAACACATGCCGGCCAGTCAATCGTCCTGAGCAGTAGTGCTGGGCTAGCAGGACTCCGGTGAACCGGGCTGTAGCGGACTACTATGGCTCACGGAAGCACTAGACTACATTTCCCCATAAGAGAGGCTGCCAAGGATAAACAACTAGATTGTCGGATCCCACACATACCAAGCATCAATCATACACACAATATGCTCGATATGTTGCAAATACAACCATGGCATCACAACAAGACTCTACGACTCAAAGTATTTATTTATTAGGCCGAAGCAGCCGAGATATTACAACATGGGTCATGACCCAGCAGTCCATAGCCATACAATGCAAAGCACATGCGGAAGCTTAACATATCTGAGTACAGACATCTACAAATGAAAAAGGCTAAGAAGCCTGACTATCTACCAGATCCTGCCGAGGGCACAAGATCGTAGCTGAGGTAACAAGCTAAACGTCGAAGTCCACGTGGAACTACTAGCGAGACTGAAATCTCTCTGCAAAACATAAATTAAGCAAACGTGAGTACAAAGGTACTCAGCAAGACTTACATCAGAACTAGCTACATATGCATCGGTATCAACAAAGGGGGTGGTGGAGTTTAACTGCAGCAAGCCAGCTTTGACTCAGTGGCTAACCTGAACTACGACTGCAAGCAACTCTTTTGAGGTGGCGCACACGAGTCCACAAATTCACCATACCAATACACCACTATGGATCCGCTCCCGTCTCCCTGCGAGAACGCCATCCGTAGCACTGGGCTAACAGGACTCTGGGAACCCGGGCTGTAGCAGGCTAGGCAGGACTCCGGAGTCACCGTGTGACATTTCCCCGAAGGGACAGACACAGGAACGAAGTGAAACACATGCCGGCCAGTCAAGCGTCCTGAGCAGTAGTGCTGGGCTAGCAGGACTCCGGTGAACCGGGCTGTAGCGGACTACTATGGCTCACGGAAGCACTAGACTACATTTCCCCATAAGAGAGGCTGCCAAGGATAAACAACTAGATTGTTGGATCCCACACATACCAAGCATTTCAATCTGAAGGAAATATTCCCTAGAGGCAATAATAAAGTTATTATTTATTTCCTTATATCATGATAAATGTTTATTATTCATGCTAGAATTGTATTAACCGGAAACATAATACATGTGTGAATACATAGACAAACAGAGTGTCACTAGTATGCCTCTACTTGACTAGCTCGTTAATCAAAGATGGTTATGTTTCCTAACCATGAACAAAGAGTTGTTATTTGATTAACGAGGTCACATCATTAGTTGAATGATCTGATTGACATGACCCATTCCATTAGCTTAGCACCCGATCGTTTAGTATGTTGCTATTGCTTTCTTCATGACTTATACATGTTCCTATAACTATGAGATTATGCAACTCCCGTTTACCAGAGGAACACTTTGTGTGCAACCAAACGTCACAACGTAAATGGGTGATTATAAAGGTGCTCTACAGGTGTCTCCAAAGGTAGATGTTGGGTTGGCGTATTTCGAGATTAGGATTTGTCACTCCGATTGTCGGAGAGGTATCTCTGGGCCCTCTCGGTAATGCACATCACATAAGCCTTGCAAGCATTGCAGCCAATGAGTTAGTTGCGAGATGATGTATTACAGAACAAGTAAAGAGACTTGCCAGTAACGAGATTGAACTAGGTATTGGATACCGATGATCGAATCTCGGGCAAGTAACATACCGATGACAAAGGGAACAACGTATGTTGTTATGCGGTCTGACCGATAAAGATCTTCGTAGAATATGTAGGAGCAAATATGGGCATCCAGGTCCCGCTATTGGTTATTGACCGGAGATTTGTCTCAGTCATGTCTATATTGTTCTCGAACCGTAGGGTCCGCACGCTTAACGTTACGATGACAGTTATTATGAGTTTATGCATTTTGATGTACCGAAGTTAGTTCGGAGTCCCGGATGTGATCACGGACATGATGAGGAGTCTCGAAATGGTCGAGACATAAAGATTGATATATTGGACGGCTATATTCGGACACCGGAAGTGTTCCGGGTGATTTCGGAGAAAACCGGAGAGCCGGAGGGTTACCGGAACCCTACCGGGAGAAGTAATGGGCCATATGGGCCTTAGTGGAGAGAGAGGGGCTGCCAGAGGAGGGCCGCGCGCCACCTCCTCCCTGGTCCGAATTGGACTAGGGGAGGGGGGCGGCGCCCCCCCCCCTTTCCTTCTCCCTCTCCACCTCTTTCCCCCTCCTAGTAGGAGTCCTACTCCTACTAGGAGGAGGACTCCTCCTGGCGCGCCAAACAAGGTCCGGCCGGCCTCCCCCTTGCTCCTTTATATACGGGGGCAGGGGGGCACCCTAGAACACAAAAGTTGATCCACGTGATCGTTCCTTAGCCGTGTGTGGTGCCCCCTGCCACCATATTCCACCTCGGTCATATCGTTGTAGTGCTTAGGCGAAGCCCTGCGTCGGTAGAACATCATCATCGTCACCACGCCGTTGTGCTGATGGAACTCATCCCCGAAGCTTTGCTGGATCGAAGCCCGGGGAGCGTCATCGAGCTATACGTGTGCTAAGAACTCGGAGGTGCCGGAGTAACGGTACTTGGATCGGTCGGATCGGGAAGACATACGACTACTTCCTCTACGTTGCGTCAACGCTTCCGTTGCGGTCTACGAGGGTACATAGACAACAATCTCCCCTCTCGTTGCTATGCATCACCATGATCTTGCGTGTGCGTAGGATATTTTTTGAAATTACTACGAAACCCAACAGTGGTATCAGAGCCTAGGTTTTATGGTTTGATGTTATTTGCACGAGTAGAACACAAGTGAGTTGTGGGCGATATAAGTCATACTGCCTACCAGCATGTCATACTTTGGTTCGGCGGTATTGTTGGATGAAGCGGCCCGGACCAACATTACGCGTATGCTTACGCGAGACCGGTTCTCCCGACGTGCTTTGCACAAAGGTGGCTTGCGGGTGACTGTTTCTCCAACTTTAGTTGAACCGAGTGTGGCTACGCCCGGTCCTTGCGAAGGTTAAAACGGAGTCAAATTGACAAACTATCGTTGTGGTTTTGATGCGTAGGTGAGATTGGTTCTTGCTTAAGCCTGTAGCAGCCACGTAAAACTTGCAACAACAAAGTAGAGGACGTCTAACTTGTTTTTGCAGGGCATGTTGTGATGTGATATGGTCAAGACATGATGCTAAATTTTATTGTATGAGATGATCATGTTTTGTAACCGAGTTATCGGCAACTGGCAGGAGCCATATGGTTGTCGCTTTATTGTATGCAATGCAATAGCGATGTAATGCTTTACTTTATCACTAAGCAGTAGCGATAGTCGTGGAAGCATAAGATTGGCGAGACGACAACGATGCTACGATGGAGATCAAGGTGTCGCGCCGGTGACGATGGTGATCATGACGGTGCTTCGGAGATGGAGATCACAAGCACAAGATGATGATGGCCATATCATATCACTTATATTGATTGCATGTGATGTTTATCTTTTATGCATCTTATCTTGCTTTGATTGACGGTAGCATTATAAGATGATCTCTCACTAAATTATCAAGAAGAGTTCTCCCTGAGTATGCACCGTTGCCAAAGTTCGTTGTGCCCAGACACCACATGATGATCGGGTGTGATAAGCTCTACGTCCATCTACAACGGGTGGAAGCCAGTTTTGCACACGCAGAATACTCAGGTTAAACTTGACGAGCCTAGCATATGCAGATATGGCCTCGGAACACGGAGACCGAAAGGTCGAGCGTGAATCATATAGTAGATATGATCAACATAACGATGTTCACCATTGAAAACTACTCCATCTCACGTGATGATCGGTTATGGTTTAGTTGATTTGGATCACGTGATCACTTAGAGGATTAGAGGGATGTCTATCTAAGTGGGAGTTCTTTAAATTTGATTAATTGAACTTAAATTTATCATGAACTTAGTACCTGATAGTATCTTGCTTATGTATGTTTGATTGTAGATAGATGGCCCGTGCTGTCGTTCCGTTGAATTTTAATGCGTTCCTTGAGAAAGCAAAGTTGAAAGATGATGGTAGCAATTACACGGACTGGGTCCGTAACTTTAGGATTATCCTCATTGCTGCACAGAAGAATTACGTCCTGGAAGCACCGCTGGGTGCCAGGCCTGCTGCTGGAGCAACACCAGATGTTATGAACGTCTGGCAGAGCAAAGCTGATGACTACTCGATAGTTCAGTGTGCCATGCTTTACGGCTTAGAATCGGGACTTCAACGACGTTTTGAACGTCATGGGGCATATGAGATGTTCCAGGAGTTGAAGTTAATATTTCAAGCAAATGCCCGGATTGAGAGATATGAAGTCTCCAATAAGTTCTATAGCTGCAAGATGGAGGAGAACAGTTCTGTCAGTGAGCATATACTCAAAATGTCTGGGTATAATAATCACTTGATTCAATTGGGAGTTAATCTTCCAGATGATTGCGTCATTGACAGAATTCTCCAATCACTGCCACCAAGCTACAAGAGCTTCGTGATGAACTATAATATGCAAGGGACGAATAAGACTATTCCCGAGCTCTTCGCAATGCTGAAAGCTGCAGAGGTAGAAATCAAGAAGGAGCATCAAGTATTGATGGTCAACAAAGACCACTAGTTTCAAGAAAAAGGGCAAAGGGAAGAAGAAGGGGAACTTCAAAAAGAACGGCAAGCAAGTTGCTGCTCAGAAGAAGAAACCAAAGTATGGACCTAAGCCTGAAATTGAGTGCTTCTACTGCAAGCAGACTGGTCACTGGAAGTGGAACTGCCCCAAGTATTTAGCGGATAAGAAGGATGGCAAGGTGAACAAAGGTATATGTGATATACATGTTATTGATGTGTACCTTACTAGAGCTCGCAGTAGTACCTGGGTATTTGATACTGGTTCTGTTGCTAATATTTGCAACTCAAAATAGGGACTACGGATTAAGCGAACACTAGCAAAGGACGAGGTGACGATGCGCGTGGGAAATGGTTCCAAAGTCGATGTGATCGTAGTCGGCACGCTACCTCTACATCTACCTTCGGGATTAGTATTAGACCTAAATAATTGTTATTTGGTGCCAGCGTTGAGCATGAACATTATATCTGGATCTTGTTTGATGCGAGACGGTTATTCATTTAAATCAGAGAATAATGGTTGTTCTATTTATATGAGTAATATCTTTTATGGTCATGCACCTTTGAAGAGTGGTCTATTTTTGATGAATCTCGATAGTAGTAACACACATATTCATAATGTTGAAGCCAAAAGTTGCAGAGTTGATAATGAAAGTTTAACTTATTTGTGGCACTGCCGTTTAGGTCATATCGGTATAAAGCGCATGAAGAAACTCCATACTGATGGACTTTTGTTGGAACCACTTGATTATGAATCACTTGGTACTTGCGAACTGTGCCTCATGGGCAAGATGACTAAAACACCGTTCTCCGGTACTATGGAGAGAGCAACAGATTTGTTGGAAGTCATACATACAGATGTATGTGGTCCGATGAATATTGAGGCTCGTGGCGGATATCGTTATTTTCTCGCCTTCACAGATGACTTAAGCAGATATGGGTATATCTACTTAATGAAACACAAGTCTGAAACATTTGAAAAGTTCAAAGAATTTCAGAGTGAAGTTGAAAATCATCATAACAAGAAAATAAAGTTTCTACGATCTGATCGTGGAGGAGAATATTTGAGTTACGAGTTTGGTGTACATTTGAAAAATTGTGGAATAGTTTCGCAACTCACGCCACCCGGAACACCACAGCGCAAGGGTGTGTCTGTACGTCGTAATCGTACTTTACTAGATATGGTGCGATGTATGATGTCTCTTACTGATTTACCGCTATCATTTTGGGGTTACGCTTTAGAGACGGCCGCATTCACGTTAAATAGGGCACCATCAAAATCCGTTGAGACGACGCCTTATGAACTATGGTTTGGCAAGAAACCAAAGTTGTCATTTCTTAAAGTTTGGGGCTGCGATGCTTATGTGAAAAAGCTTCAACCTGATAAGCTCGAACCTAAATCGGAGAAATGTGTCTTCATAGGATACCCAAAAGAGACTGTTGGGTACACCTTCTATCACAGATCCGAAGGCAAGACATTCGTTGCTAAGAATGGATCCTTTCTAGAGAAGGAGTTTCTCTCGAAAGAAGTGAGTGGGAGGAAAGTAGAACTTGACGAGGTAACTGTACCTGCTCCCTTATTGGAAAGTAGTACATTACAGAAAACTGTTTCTGCAACACCTACACCAATAAGTGAGGAAGCTAATGATAATGATCATGAAACTTCAGGACAAGATACTACTGAACCTCGTAGATGAGCCAGAGTGAGATCCGCGCCAGAGTGGTAGGGTAATCCTGTTCTGGAAATCATGCTGCTAGATCATGATGAACCTACGAACTATGAAGAAGTGATGGTGAGCCCAGATTCCGCAAAATGGCTTGAAGCCATGAAATCTGAGATGGGATCCATGTATGAGAACAAAGTATGGACTTTGGTTGACTTGCCCGATGATCGGCAAGCAATTGAGAATAAATGGATCTTCAAGAAGAAGACTGACGCTGATGGTAATGTTACTGTCTACAAAGCTCGACTTGTCGCAAAAGGTTTTCGACAAGTTCAAGGGGTTGACTACGATGAGACCTTCTCACCCGTAGCGATGCTTAAGTCTGTCCGAATCATGTTAGCAAGTGCCGCATTTTATGATTATGAAATTTGGCAGATGGATGTCAAAACTGCATTCCTGAATGGATTTCTAGAAGAAGAGTTGTATATGATGCAACCGGAAGGTTTTGTAGATCCAAAGGGAGCTAACAAAGTGTGCATGCTCCAGCGATCCATTTATGGACTGGTGCAAGCCTCTCGGAGTTGGAATAAGCGCTTTGATAGTGTGATCAAAGCATTTGGTTTTATATAGACTTTCGGAGAGGCCTGTATTCACAAGAAAGTGAGTGGGAGCTCTGTAGCATTTCTGATATTATATGTGGATGACATATTACTGATTGGAAATGATATAGAATTTCTGGATAGCATAAAGGGATACTTGAATAAGAGTTTTTCAATGAAAGACCTCGGTGAAGCTGCTTACATATTAGGAATAAAGATCTATAGAGATAGATCAAAATGCTTAATTGGACTTTCACAAAGCACATACCTTGACAAGATTTTGAAAAAGTTCAAAATGGATCAAGCAAAGAAAGGGTTCTTGCCTGTGTTACAAGGTGTGAAGTTGAGTCAGACTCAATGCCCGACCACTGCAGAAGATAGAGAGAAAATGAAAGATGTTCCCTATGCTTCAGCCATAGGCTCTATCATGTATGCAATGCTATGTACCAGACCTGATGTGTGCCTTGCTATAAGTTTAGCAGGGAGGTACCAAAGTAATCCAGGAGTGGATCACTGGACAACGGTCAAGAACATCCTGAAGTACCTGAAAAGGACTAAGGATATGTTTCTCGTATATGGAGGTGACAAAGAGCTCATCGTAAACGGTTACGTTGATGCAACTTTGACACTGATCTGGACGATTCTAAATCGCAAAACGGATACGTGTTTACATTAAACGGTGGAGCTGTCAGTTGGTGCAGTTCTAAACAAAGCGTCGTGGCGGGATCTACATGTGAAGCGGAGTACATAGCTGCTTCGGAAGCAGCAAACGAAGGAGTCTGGATGAAGGAGTTCATATCCGATCTAGGTGTCATACCTAGTGCATCGGGTCCAATGAAAATCTTTTGTGACAATACTGGTGCAATTGCCTTGGCAAAGGAATCCAGGTTTCACAAGAGGACCAAGCACATCAAGAGACGCTTCAATTCCATCCGGGATCTAGTCCAGGTGGGAGACATAGAGATTTGCAAGATACATACGGATCTAAATGTTGCAGACCCGTTGACTAAGCCTCTTCCACGAGCAAAACATGATCAGCACCAAGGCTCCATGGGTGTTAGAATCATTACTGTGTAATCTAGATTATTGACTCTAGTGCAAGTGGGAGACTGAAGGAAATATGCCCTAGAGGCAATAATAAAGTTATTATTTATTCCCTTATATCATGATAAATGTTTATTATTCATGCTAGAATTGTATTAACCGGAAACATAATACATGTGTGAATACATAGACAAAGAGTGTCACTAGTATGCCTCTACTTGACTAGCTCATTAATCAAAGATGGTTATGTTTCCTAACCATGAACAAAGAGTTGTTATTTGATTAACGAGGTCACATCATTAGTTGAATGATCTGATTGACATGACCCATTCCATTAGCTTAGCACCCAATCGTTTAGTATGTTGCTATTGCTTTCTTCATGACTTATACATGTTCCTATAACTATGAGATTATGCAACTCCCGTTTACCAGGGGAACACTTTGTGTGCAACCAAACGTCACAACGTAAATGGGTGATTATAAAGGTGCTCTACAGGTGTCTCCAAAGGTAGATGTTGGGTTGGCGTATTTCGAGATTAGGATTTGTCACTCCGATTGTCGGAGAGGTATCTCTGGGCCCTCTCGGTAATGCACATCACATAAGCCTTGCAAGAATTGCAACCAATGAGTTAGTTGCGAGATGATGTATTACAGAACGAGTAAAGAGACTTGCCAGTAACGAGATTGAACTAGGTATTGGATACCGACGATCGAATCTCGGGCAAGTAACATACCGATGACAAAGGGAACAACGTATGTTGTTATGCGGTCTGACCGATAAAGATCTTCGTAGAATATGTAGGAGCCAATATGGGCATCCAGGTCCCGCTATTGGTTATTGACCGGAGATTTGTCTCAGTCATGTCTACATTGTTCTCGAACCGTAGGGTCCGCACGCTTAACGTTATGATGACAGTTATTATGAGTTTATGAATTTTGATGTATCGAAGTTAGTTCAGAGTCCCGGATGTGATCACGGACATGACGAGGAGTCTTGAAATGGTCGAGACATAAAGATTGATATATTGGACGGCTATATTCGGACACCGGAAGTGTTCCGGGTGATTTCGGAGAAAACCGGAGAGCCGGAGGGTTACCGGAACCCTACCGGGAGAAGTAATGGGCCATATGGGCCTTAGAGGAGAGAGAGAGGGGCTGCCAGAGGTGGGCCGCGCACCACCTCCTCCCTGGTCCTAATTGGACTAGGGGAGGGGGGCGGCGCCCCCCCTTTCCTTCTCCCTCTCCACCTCTTTCCCCCTCCTAGTAGGAGTCCTACTCCTACTAGGAGGAGGACTCCTCCTGGCGCGCCAAACAAGGGCGGCCGGCCTCCCCCTTGCTCCTTTATATACGGGGGCAGGGGGGCACCCTAGAACACACAAGTTGATCCACGTGATCGTTCCTTAGCCGTGTGCGGTGCCCCCTGCCACCATATTCCACCTCGGTCATATCGTTGTAGTGCTTAGGCGAAGCCCTGCGTCGGTAGAACATCATCATCGTCACCACGCCGTTGTGCTGACGGAACTCATCCCCGAAGCTTTCCTGGAACGGAGCTCGGGGAGCGTCATCGAGTTGTACGTGTGCTAAGAACTCGAAGGTGCCGGAGTAACGGTACTTGGATCGGTCGAATCGGGAAGACGTACGACTACTTCCTCTACGTTGCGTCAACGCTTCCGTTGCGGACTACGAGGGTACGTAGACAACACTCTCCCCTCTCGTTGTTATGCATCACCATGATCTTGCGTGTGCGTAGGAATTTTTTTGAAATTACTACAAAACCCAACACAATCATACACACAATATGCTCGATATGTGCAAATACAACATGGCATCACAACAAGACTCTAGGACTCAAAGTATTTATTTATTAGGCTCCGAGGAGCGAGATATTACAAACATGGGTCTCATGACCCAGCAGTCATAGCATACAATGCAAAGCACATGCGGAAGCTTAACATATCTGAGTACAGACATCTACAAATGAAAAAGGCTAAGAAGCCTGACTATCTACCAGATCCTGCCGAGGGCACAAGATCGTAGCTGAGGTAACAAGCTAAATTTCGAAGTCCACGCGGAACTACTAGCGAGACTGAAATCTCTCTGCAAAACATAAATTAAGCAAACGTGAGTACAAAGGTACTCAGCAAGACATACATCAGAACTAGCTACATATGCATCGGTATCAACAAAGGGGGTGGTGGAGTTTAACTACAGCAAGCCAGCTTTGACTCAGTGGCTAACCTGAACTACGACTGCAAGCAACTCTTTTGAGGTGGCGCACACGAGTCCACAAATTCACCATACCAATACACCACTATGGATCCGCTCCCGTCTCCCTGCGAGAACGCCATCCGTAGCACTCACACTTATCTTGCGCATTTTAAAGTATCGACTTTCACTTGTCTATGAACTATGCAAGGGGTCCAAGTTTCCATATCCGAGGAATCCGGCTATTCGAATAGATAATGATAACCCTGCAGGGGTGTACTTCTTCACACACGCTCTCGCCACTTACCACCATGTACACGTCGTGTATCTCGGCAACCTTCAAGCGGAAGCCTGGTGAGGGAGTCGGCCACGACCTGACTAACCACACAAGTCTCTAGTCCAGGTTTATCGCCTATTCGGGTTCCATCCGCAAGGAGATCCGGCCGGGGTGTTGCTCACGGCCCCAAACGATGTATACAGGGTTCCCAAGCCCACCATCCGGGTGCCACTTGGTACACCGGGCCACTGTGCCTAGTCTGTCCCAAGCCCACCTGTACCGGGTGCCACTTGGTAGACTACTAACACTACCTACAAACACCAGAAACTAGTTGCAACTCCTGGACAGAGATCAAGTTGATTAATAAGTCGAGAGAGCTTGGAGCGCCCGGAGCCCAATGTGTGGTAGTAACTGTTCATGGATCACAAACACAGAACTCAGTTATTGAGGACGGTTTCAATGAGACAACCCAACATGTACTCCTACATGGCCTCTCACCGCTACCTTTACCAAATCGTGTTCACACACTTAGCTCTCAACAGTAGGACATGTTCACCACATTCCAATTCATTCCCGATGAATCAACCCGACTCAACTCTAAGCAGTAGCAGGCATGACAACAAGCATGAATGAGTAGGCACATCAGGGCTCAAACAACTCCTACTCATGCTAGTGGGTTTCATCTATTTACTGTGGCAATGACAGGTCATGCAAAGGAAAAGGTTCAACTACCGCAGCATGTAACAGTTGAATCGTTGTTGTCCTAATGCAATAAAAGAGAGCAGGAGCAAGGGAGTGGGATTATATCGGAATGAACAAGGGGTTTTTGCTTGCCTGGCACTTCTGAGGATAATATAGTTCTTCATCGGTGTCATCGAACAATCGTCGGAGCGGCGTCTACTAAGAGGGGACAATTACCGGCAAACAAGGAGGAACACAATCAATGCGATGCAACAATATGATGCATGATCATGACATGGCAATATGCTGTTGATTGAGCTAATGCAACTATCAACAAGTTAAATGAAGTTGGTTTGAATACAAGATTCAAATTCAAACTCCATATATGATTAGTTAAATGCCATTTATTTGTTTTGTCCAAAACAGAGGACAAACATTGTTCAAACATGCATGAAAATGCCGTGAACAGATTCCTTGAATTTTTCTGATAATTTTTCATATATAATTTATTTCATTTGGAGTTACGGTTGATTTTCTATGATTTTTAGAAGTTTTGGGCATTTTATGGAATTTTCTAAATAAGAATAAATCCAGAAAAGATTTACTGCGTCGGCCTGGCGTCAGTGTGACGTCAGCGGTCAACTGACCCGGTCCAGGTCAAACCTGACCAGGGGGGCCCACTGGTCAGTGACCCAGGGCTGGTTTGTGTGTCTGACAGGTGGGACCAGTCAACGGCCGCGTCAGCAAAGTCAATGCTGACGTGTGGGTCCCAGTGGGTTATGAACTAAACTAAACAGAAAATTAAATTAAACTAAACAGGCACGGGGCCCACTGTAATAGACCCTGGGGGTTAATTAGCGGGGCCGTTAGCTGCTAATGACGGGACACGTCATATCATCGGAGTTCAACGCCGGCGAACACACAGACGCGGCGGCGATGATCAGGACGGCGGCTCCGGCGACCAAATCGATGGCCGAGCCCACCTACGAGGATCTGGGGCTCGTGCGCATCCAACTGTGGCAGGGGGAGGTTGCGAGGTGGCCAGAGTTGGGCACGGCGTCGACCTCGGTGGCGGCCGGAGTTCGGGCTCGACCGATGCAATGCTATGGTGTACGAGACAACGCGGTGAGCAGTGCTATGGCCTCCTGGGAGCACGCTGAGCACAACTACGTGCTCGGTTTGGTCATTCGAGGTTGCTAGCTGCGGCAATGGCAAACTCGTCGGCGGCGAGCTCTCGGGCTCAACAGAGGCCGCGGTTAGAGGATGAAATCGGCAACGGAGAGAGGGGTTCGGTGCGGAGGCTCACAGAGAGTCCAACGAGCGCGAGGTCGGGGTCGGGGACGCCCGGTAGCTCCCGAATCGACGGCGAGGATCCACGGTGGCTGGCGATGGAAACGGTTATGCTGGCGACGTTGTGGTGCGTCCGTCGTTCCATGGCTTGGTGGAGAGGAAGAGGAGGACGACCCGGAGCTCTTGGATACACTGGATGGGCGAGGGAGGGTCGGTGGCCGTGGCGAACGGTGTCGCTGCGGCCATGGCGGCCTCGGCCATGAGGTGGGGAGCGAGGGAGAGAGAGGGGGAAGTGAGCAGAGGAAGAGGGAGAAAATCCAGGGCGCCCAGGCGTTTCCACGACGAACGGCGAGGACGCAGGAGGCGTGGACAGCGCGAAGCAGGAGGTGGCCGCTCGGCGCGGCGCGTCGACACGCCTCTGCCAGTAGGTAGAGGTTGAAGACGGCTCTGCCCCTGGTGGGCTGGCCGGTGCAGCTGGGCCGACTACAGGTAAGGCCAGGTAGGTTTTCCCTCTTTCTCTTTTAATTTTGTTTTCTATTATTCTGTAGTCTTTGTGACTTTTCTAAAAATACCTAGACCCTTTCAAAAATCACCAAACTGAACATGCCCACTGTATAGAATAAACCCAACATGAAACATTTCAGTTTGGGATTATTTGGACATTATTTCTTATATAACAGAAATAATTCCAACCCAAATATATTACTGATTTAAATCAAAGGCCCAAATAAATTATTTCTGTGACTCCCAAAATATTGGTTTGAATTTCACCTCATGCCAATATTTTCACAGAATACAGGAACATTTTCTTGGATTCATTTGAAGAAATTTTTAACTTGCTCATTTTCAAAGATTTCTGAGGCTTTGGGAATTCCCTCAATTCGATTTTCCTTGAATTTAAACATGATGCAACTACCAGTATTGTCATTTTGGGCCCCGTATTTCTACACAATATGTTCCCCTTTGAGAGGTTTATGGGAGTCCTAAAGAAATATGTTCGTAACCGTGCTAGGCCAGAAGGAAGCATCTTCATGGGCCATCAAACAGAGGATGTCATTGGGTTTTGTGTTGACTTCATTCCTGGCCTTAAGAAGATAGGTCTCCCTAAATGGCGGTATGATGGGAGACTGACTGGAAAAGGCACGCTAGGAGGGGTAGCTATAATATGCAGGGACGGGCATTCTTGGTGTCAAGCACACTACACAGTTCTAGAGAACTCTACCTTGGTGACCCCGTATGTCGATGAACACAAGAACAGTCTGCGCTCCAAACACCCGGAGCAATGTGACGACTGGATTACATGTGAACACATCAGGACTTTCAGCAGTTGGTTGGAAACACGTCTCAGAGGTGACAACACTGTTTGTGATGAGTTGTACTCGTTGTCCAGGGGACCATCTTCGACTGTACTGACTTACAAAGGATACGAGATAAATGGGAATACATTTTACACGATCGCCCAAGATCAAAAGAGCACCAACCAAAACAGCGGTGTCTGCTTTGATGCAGCAACCGAGAGGGGAAAGGACACATATTATGGTTACATAATGGACATATGGGAACTTGACTACGGACATGATTTTAAGGTCCCTTTGTTTAAGTGCAAATGGGTCAATCTGTCAGGAGGCGGGGTACAGGTAGACCCACAGTATGGAATGACAACAGTGGATGTGAACAATCTTGGGTACACTGACGAACCGTTTGTCCTAGCCAATTATGTGGCACAGGTTATCTATGTGAAGGACATGTCTACCAAACCGAGAAAAAGAAAAGATAAGGAAGCGAATACATCATATGATGAGCCAAAGCACCACATAGTTCTTTCAGGAAAAAGGGACATCGTGGGAGTGGAGGGCAAGACAGACATGTCTGAAGATTATGAAAAGTTTCATGAAATTCCTCCCTTCAAAGTCAAAGGCTGACCCAAGCATCCTGATAAACGATGATGATTATCCATGGTTACGGCGCAATAAGCAAAGCACACAAGCGAAAAAAAGTGAAGACTTTCTCTCCACAACTATTATGATGATACCATGCCAACTTTCAACCTTTTCGTAGTTCATTTGAAATGCCTGTTGTAACAGACGAGTTTCCGTATGAAATCCTGATACTTCGAAACAGATTGTCCGTTTTGTACACGAAGTGCATCCAGTTTTTGCCGTAACCCTCTCTACTTTCTTGCACATGCTATGTGGGTGAAATGATGATACCATGCCAACTTTCAACCTTTTCATAGTTCATTTGCAGTGCTTTTCAATTTCCGGGTCTTATAGCTCAAAAAAGCAGTAAATGCATGAAAAATAACAAAATGCATAAAATGCAAAAGGAATCAACTAAAAAGCTTATATAAACCTCTAGTATTTTTGAAACTAAATTTATATAAAATTTAAGCAACTTATATTAAGAAAGTATTTTTTGTTCAAAACATTAATAGCAAAAAAGAATTTAATAGCAAAAAAATTAACAAAATCTGGTTTTGATTAAAACAGATATTTAAAATAGATAAACTTTAATAAAATATATAAGTAGAAACCAAATAAAAAATAAAAAACTTTAATAACATAAAGCAAAAATAATTATCATAAAGTGAAGTAAATAAGTAATTAGAAACAAAACAAAATAAAATAAATAAGTTTTTTGTTGTAAGTAGAAAGAAAACAAAATAAATAAAGCAAGAAAGAAAAAACAGGGAAAAAATAAAAAATATGCCACCTACTCGGCCACCACTGCCTGAATACGACTCGAAACCAACCCATGGGCCAGGATTCAGGCCAGTAGAAGGCCCAGCAGGCCCATCAGGCATAGAAGTGTCAATTAGGCCCGTAAAGCTGCAATGGAGAGGAGCTCGAGAGGGGTGCGGCAGTGGGGCTTATAAACCACTGCGCGCCCCTCTCGACTAGCGAGGTGGGACTAAACTTTCGACGCGGGCGCAGCAGCACAAGGCCTATGGTCCTGGTTGGTGCCACCAACCAGGACCAAAGGCCGCCGCTTCCGCCCTTTGGGCTGCTGAAAAGAGGCCTTTGGTCCCGGTTGGTGGCACCAACCAGGACTAAAGGTCGCATTCGTCCCGGTTTCTGTCACGACCAGAACCAATGCTTCGTCTATATAACTAGCGCTTGTGAAATTTTTCATTCAGTTCGTCTTCCCCGCCCGACGATGCTGCCAGGCTACCCCTCTGCGCCTCACCGTCGTCGTCGTCGCCCTGCCTCCGACGCCGTCCAGCGCCGCCCAGACGCCGTCGCAGCCCCGCGCCCCCTGCCTCCTCGCCGCCCGTCGCTGTGCCCCTCACCGTCACCGTCGCCACCCCCTGGCTCCTCATCGCCCGTCGCCGTCGCCGTGCCCCTCACTGTCGCCCCCGTGTCCTGCCTCCTCGTCGATCGCCGCCCCGTTGCGTAGTGAGCTCCATATATCAATTTCCTAATTTAGATGTGTGGTTAATTTAGATGCGTAGTTTAGATGTGTAGTTAATTGAGTTGTTGTAATTTGTTCATAAATGAATTATATGCAAAAGTTAGAATTTTTTTCTGTTCATACATTTTTTGGTGATATTATTGTTGAATATGCAAATGTTTGTGTGTTCATATATATGCAAAGAATATGTCAATTTTTTTCATAGAATTTTTATGATTTTTTTCTGTTGTAATTTTGTTCATAGAATAAGAAGAGAAAGTGTTTAATATAATTAGTTAGAAAAATAATAGAACTAGTTAAACTAGTTTCTTTTTAATTAGTAAGTACTACTTTATTCTATTTATAGTAAGTGCTTAGTAGTTAAACTAGTTGATTTAACAAAACTAGTTTATTTTACTATAGAAGTAGTTTATTTTTAGCAAGGAAATTAATAGAAGTAGTTTGTTTTTTTAGTTAAAGCAATTATTCCTGATGAGGACATGTACCTAGGGTAGGGTCACAGGCCTGACCTAAGTACCCTCCCCAAGGACATCACTCTAAAGCCAGAAGCATTCGAGGGGTACCATCATCCACTCGACCAGAAACATTTCCACTCGGAGGAATCAGGGTCACTCGACCATAACAAGAAGCACTCGACGGATAGAAGACCTAAAGTAACTCTACACAGCAACGGTCGGGCATTAACTCCTAGACTTAATAGCCATTTATAACACTTTATTACGGACGTTACCTGTAACGCTCCTTCTTGATGAACATTGAACTCCTTGTAACGTGGGCTGGCTGGGGTTCTGGCACACTCTATATAAGCCACCCTCTTCCACTGGCACAAGGGTTCGCACCCCTTGTAACACACACGCATATAATCCAGTCGACCGCCTCCGGGCACCGAGACGTAGGGCTGTTACTTCCTCCGAGAAGGGCCTGAACTCGTAAAGCTCGTGCGTACAACTTCTCCATAGCTTGGATCTTGCCTCTACATCCCTAGCCCCTTTTCTACTGTCAGACTTAGAACCACGACAGTTGGCGCCCACCATGGGGCAGGTGTCTTAGCGACTTGTTGGAGAAGTTGCAATTTTCCCGATCCCCATCAGCATGGTTTCAGGCGGAGGATTGGCCGAGGGCCGTGAGATCCGTCTCAGCGCGCTCGTGTTCATCGCCGACGACTCCTCTTGGCTCCAAGAGCCTCCACTCGACGTCGAGGCGCTCCCCGTCTGTGGGGCAACGCACTTTCGCGCGTGCGTCCACGGCGTCGTCCTGCGGCAACCGTCGACCCAGTATCGGTCGGCTTTGTGGCATCTTCAATCCCTGTTGCCCGCCGGGGCAAGCGTTCAGGTCGGTCGAGCCTTCAGCGGTGGGTGAAGCACGCGGTGGCTCGCCAGTCGGTCACCCCTCAAGTCGCGGCAATCGAGCCCGACGAAACTCTCTACGACATGTTCGACTGGCTCCGTCGAGACTGCATCCGAGTGCGACAGCAGTGACCCCGCGGCAGAATTCCTGATGGTCAATGGACCACGTAGTCCACCTGTCTTCCCCTGCGACAACGGTGGTGACGGCGGAGGCGATCCGTCGCGTGTCCACGAGGAGTACCGCCCCAAGCCCCACTCTTCGAAGCAGAGGGAAGAGCTTCGCCGTCGTAATATGAATGCACTTCACACTCCAATCGTTGGAGAAACCCCCGAGGCCCGGGCCTTGGAGGAGGCGTGCTTGGCCAACTTGGCTGAACGCACTCAACTGGAGAACCTCCAGCACGCACTCGATGAGCGTGCTCGGCAGCGGGTTCCTGAGTCCAGTCGACGACAACTTTTTCCGCCTCCGACTCAGGTATATCAAACTCCAATCCATAATCTCACAGCTGCCGTCCGAATAGCAGAGTCGATTCAGCCTTCCCAGTCGGAGGCTGGTAGAGGTTTGATGCAGATCCGAGCTTTGCTCCGGGCGGCGGGGGAGCAGAACACAGCAGTGTCACAGTCTCGGAACATGATTCATAGTAGATCTGTAATGGCAGACACAGTTCAGTCGGCTCACAGCCCAAGATCGCCTCCAAGGCGTGAGGGACGTGGAGACCGACAGGATCAGTACATAAACCGTGAGTAGTATGATCGACGTCGAGTACCCACACCTTCCCCAAGGAGTGGGTCATACGCACCTCGGCAACACGATGACAGACGTCCTCACAGTGGTGGGCGAAGAAGGATTCCAGTCGACCCCCGGGATCCAGGCTTTTGATGCGAGATCCATTCTCGTTCAAGGTCTGGTTTACAGGAACAGGGAACACAGAGATGGCCACGATAGAGATTATCCGACGGACAACAGAGTGCATGTTTCAGGTCCCGAGTGTTTCAGCAGAGCAATCAAAGCAGCAGTGATTCCTCCCAACTTCAGGTTGGCGACTGGAGTCAGCAAGTTCACTGGTGAGTCCAAGCCAGACACTTGGTTAGAGGACTACCGAGTGGCTGTGCAGATTGGTGGTGGCAATGATGAAGTGGCCATGAAGCACCTTCCTCTGATGTTGGAGGGCTCGGCCAGAGCATGGTTGAATCAGTTAGCACCCAGCAGTATTTATAGTTGGGAAGAACTTGCCCGAGTGTTTGTTAGAACATTTGAAGGTACATGCAAATGACCAGCAGGGCTAACAGAGCTACAATCTTGTGTGTAGAATCCGAATGAAACCTTCGGGGATTATATCCAGAGATTGATCATGTTGCACCACACGGTGGAAAATGTGTCAGATCACCAAGCAGTTTGTCCCTTCAAGGAAGGTGTCAAGTATCGAGAGTTGAATCTGAAGTTCGGTCGGACCGGAGATATGTCTCTGAGTCGAATGATGGAGATTGCCACCAAGTATGCCAATGGTGAAGAGGAGGATCGGCTCCGGAGTGGCAAGCACAAAACAGTCGCCCACGACACCGGAGGAGGGAACTCCAGTCGGAAGCAGAAGCGCAAAGCCGAGCCAGCTGCTCCTGGAGAAGCCTTAGCCGTGACTCAAGGAAAGTTCAAGGGGAAGCCCAAAGGACCGTGTAACCCCAAGAAAATAAAAGATCAGGACGGAAATGATGTGTTGGATTTGCCATGCCACATTCACACCAAAAAAGATGAAGAGGGTAATCTCATTTACCGGAAGCATACCACTCGACAGTGTCGGCTCCTAATCCAGCAGTTCCGAGAGAAACAACCCAAAGAAAAGGAAAAAGAGTCAGACAAAGTTGAGGATAAAGAGGAAGATGATGATGGTTACCCCCACGTCAATTCCACTCTGATGATTTTTGTCGATGTTGAGAGCAAAAGTCGCCTGAAACTCATCAACAGAGAAGTAAACATGGTCGCTCCGGTGACACCCAGTTATTTGAAGTGGTCTCAGACTGCCATTACGTTCGACCAGTCCGATCACCCAGCGCACATAGCCACCCCTGGGAGGCAAGCGTTGGTGGTCGACCTAGTTGTCGAAGGCACTCGGTTGACTAAGCTTCTGATGGATGGTGGCAGTGGCTTGAATATATTGTATGCAGAAACCTTGAAGGGAATGGGCATTCCGATGTCCAGACTCAGTGAAAGCAATATGAGTTTCCATGGGGTTATTCCTGGCAAGAAGGCTGAGTCACTTGGCCAGATCGTCCTTGATGTGGTTTTCGGTGATTCCAAGATTTACCGCAAAGAAAAGTTGACGTTTGAAGTCATGGATTTCCAGAGTACTTATCATGCTATACTGGGCAGGCCAGCTTATGCACGTTTTATGGCTCGACCATGTTACTTGTACCTCAAATTGAAGATGCCTGGTCCTAGAGGAGTGATCACTATCTCTGGCAATCGGAAGAAGACAGAAGAGTGCAGACTTGGAAACGAGGGAGAATAGAACCTGAAAGTTAAGCGTGCTCAGGCTGGGGGAGTGGGAGGATGGGTGACCGTCCGGGAAGTTAGATGATTTGGAATGATGAGGGGTGATTAGAGATTAAATTGAGCAGTGATGAGGGATGATTAGAGATTAGAGGTTAAAATAATTCAGAAATTTGAAAATAAAAAAAATTCAAAAAAAATTCAAAAAAAATCAGAAAATTTCCTTTAGTACCGGTTGGTGTTACCAACCGGGACTAAAGGTGGACCTCCAGGCAGCTGCCACGTGGAGGGCCTTTAGTCCCGGTTCTGGTTTGAACCGGGACTAAAGGGTCAGGCATTAGTAACGACCCTTTAGTCCCGGACTAAAGGCCCTTTTTCTACTAGTGCTGAACAACAATGACAACTCTGCGAGGAAGAGCAAACACATCAATGGACTGCGCGATGGCGAGGATAAGGTGCGTGCAAGAGGGACAAAACTGAATCAACATTACAAAACTCTGCATCGGCAGATTAGTCACTAAGTTCAGAGTTGTGATCCATATGAAATATATAGCAAGATGCTTTCAGAACACATCAAAGCGATATGAGTAGTACATATAGAATGAAATCTGAAGCTGAACTATAAGATTTATTTATTACGCATCAACACATTGGCCATGAAATTAGTAGTTCATAGAAAAAAAAGAAACAAATACCCTGATGTCAATACCGAATCTTCCCGGACACACCCGGACACGATGATCGCGTTACCGGCCCATGCATGTTGTGCATTGTCCAACCCTTGAATCCTTGATGTGTTGAAATCCATGTATATCGATTAACACATGAGTAATATGGCTAGGGAGTCGTGCTGGGCGATGGCGAGTATCCCAGATCTGGTGGAGCTTGGGGAGGAAGATTGGGAACACTAATGGCGGCGAGTGCAGGGGGGAGATGCGATTGGATTGATAGGTCAGGAGGCGGCTGCGCGTACAGGTGAGTTTAGGTTTCCTTTTACACGGAAGATGAGCTGAGTTTTTTTTGCTTTGACGTGAGGTGAGTTGAGGGTTAGTCTAGATTTTTTTTCACAAACATGATTAGTATGGACTACTTGGCATTGGTGGGTAATTTTTATCAAGTTTTATGTCCAAATGGTATTGGGAAGATCAAAGGGCTGTAATTTTATAACGTGTTAAATTAACGATTGGATGTTTCTCATTTTTGTGAGATTTTCTAGCTTATTTTCTTATTTCTGGTTAGCTAATAGATAGATACTAAAAAAAAAGATGGTGTCGCTTGAAGAAACGTACTAACCGATCGTGGCTACGCGGAGGTGCTCCTTCATGGATCGTTTGCTGGGCTATCCGTTTTTGGCCGTACGGGCGTAACATATAGTATATAATACAAGAAAGGAAAGCATAATCGCAATTAAGAAAAAGAATTAGTCCCGACGGGGCTTGAACCCGTGACTTCTGGTACATCGGACCAGCGCTCTAACCAGCTGAGCTACAGGACTTAATTGCTTTCAAGATAGTCCTTTTTTATTAAAATAATAGACAGCTTTTTTGATACTTCAATAATTGAGAATACCGAAGAACGGCGAAATCAAGACGCGTGAGAGTTAGGCTCCATTTATCTTAATATCCACTCTCACGGCCATCAGTTTATCGAGAAACAAGAACCTAGGCAAGCTTCGAGCTCTCACAACTATTAGAGACATCCGGCCGTCCATCTTGATTTCTTGATGCACTTTCGGCCGTTGGATCGCGCGCTTGGAAGGCCTAGGCCGTCGGATCGAACATGAGCACTATTGCAATGAATAGTTTCACTCCCGGTGTGCCACCGCGTGCAATTACAGTGCACCGCCAAGGGAATTTTTGGTATTTCACGCATAGGCGTATAAAAGGGCAACAACTTCCCTTGTGAAGACCTAAGACGCCTCCTCCAGCACTAGTGTGGCCCTCTCTCCATCCCGCCTCGCCCCTCTGTCTCTTTATCCCTCCAATCACAGGAGCAGCCCACGCCTCCCTGCCCCGCCGCCGTCACCTCCTTCGCCCAGTCGGCCCCGCCGCACCGCACGAGGTGGAATGCGACCCATTCCCCCGACGCCCCCTCGGCCCAGGCTAACCATTGCGCTACGGCCGTCATGCCCCCGCCGTCTGCTCGGCAGGAGGAAGAGCGAGGCCGCAAACGGATCTGAAGATTGAATCGGGCTCCAATGGCTCCTGCGAGGCGTGATGCCTGTTAAGGTGATCTTGTTGTACATCCGTTCTTCCACTGTCCTAGGTTCTCCATGCTTCGATTGATTTTTATTTTGCCTTTAATTTTTTACGCAGGGTGGTTGCTATCTCTCGGATCTCTACTCGTTCTCTTGGTGCCGGTGGCGTTCCTGTGACTGCTACGTAGATGGACCTGGAGGTTGAAACTCTTTTCTCTGTTCGTTTGGATTCTCCTCACGATTATGTGTAGAGCTTGTTCGTGTGCTGCTTGATGAGTTTCTTCTCCTCTAATCTTGTGTGCTGGATTGGTGATTTTTATTTTCCTCTTGTGGAGGAGATTCTCAGATTTAGCTAGGTTCTAAAGAAGAGATTTTTCTTTGTCTTTCTTGTTTTGTTTGTACCTTGCTTGACTTGACACACAACAGCCTCATGTGTGTTGCCGTCGCCATCGTCCCGCCCCAACGGGTGTCTCTGCCGCCGCCATCGCATCCTCTTGCTGGTCTTCTCGCATTTGTCCTTGCACCGACGCCAACCATACGTGCCGTGGCCGTGGACGCAAGGGCCGCAGGAATGGATAGGTATGAGATGCACGTACTCTACGGAAGACTTTATTCGGCAGGTGTTATTCTCCCGGCAATGATAAGCAGGTTATCTCTTTGAGACTTATCCCTTGTACGTGAGGTGCAGCAGCTAGACCTGCACATGGTCACGGCTTGCACGTTCGGCCTGTCCTGATCATCTTGCACGGGTAGTCAAGCCAAATAGCCGTCAATTTAGCTAGCTAGCTAGTAACCCCATGCACGCATGGGATTTCTATCATAGCATGTACATGAGCTATGTCCATGCATAGCTCTTTGCATGTACACATACATCCACTTGCTCGTTAAGTGAGGCTCATTAGATGATGCATGTGTAGACATAATTAAATAATGCTCCACCCATCTTGATGACCCTCTGATGAAAAATCCACGTATTGTCCAATGTTATGTATACATGCTTGTACGTATATATTGGTGCCATATTTTTATATATGATAAGTACAAAATTACGACAAAGTCTCATTGAACATTACTGAATTATCTTGATTGAGAAATCAAATAAAAGAATACATAGTGATGTATAAGGTTCGATGAAAAACCAAGGGAGCGGTGGATAATTATGCTTCATTAAAGATTAGGAAAATATTATTTACTTAGCATAAAATTTGAAGTATTTGAATAGTTAAAAGGAATTTAAGAATATATTATTTGAAGAGTTCAAATATTTTTTTAGTGAAGATAAGGATCATTATGACAAAAGATAAAGTGATTCTTCAGTATTGAAGAAAATTATGTGAGTCATAAGTTTAGGAAAACACTCGAATAATTGTGGAATTATTTTATTACCAATATGCTTTTATAAAATTTGGGGTATAATTGAAACAATAAGATATACGCTAAACAGAGCACCGCATATTAGCCTTGCTAATAGAAACCATATAACTTATGGAGTTTATAAACCAGATAAATGTTGAATTGTAGGATATCTCAGAAACATGACCTGAATTCCTTCCATCGAAATGTTCAAAAGGCAAAGTGTTTGTCACGGATGAATATTTTTTCAAGAAAGTGTTTTCCTGTCAAAGAAATGAGTGGGAGGATACTAGAACTTGGAAAGGACTAGTGAATCTCTAGTGGTAATAAGTAGGATTAACAAACCGGAAGTTGTTCTGTTAGATTGTCTCCAAAATAAACCGTAAGTTGATGGATATAGAAACCCTAAAACTTGTAACAGGATTATGCAAATCAGGAAAATCGTTGAATTTTCTGAAATTTCACGATGAGATATTCATCTTAGAAGAAGATGAACTATCAGACTGACAAGTGGAAAGCTTTGTTTCAATAGGCCACTCCGCCCCACGAGACGGGAGCAACATCCGGCCATTGTCATATTCGTCTGCAGTTGGAACCAGTGGCCGGAGCAAATAAAACAACAAAATTATTTATCTACAAACTATGATAATTTCCTAGATGCACTATTGGCATAATGGGCGAATTTGCATGTAGCTCAGTCTGTTGCCGCACTCCGCAAAAACCTTGCCTCACTTGTCAACATGCCCGGCTCAATGGAGCGGTGCCAATATTGGTAACATGTGCACAGAGATTAAGAAACTAAAAAATGCACTAGCAATTTGCAAGGAGACACCCAACGTTCCGACCCGTTACATGCAGAGATAAAAATTTCGCATCGCCTGGTCAAGCTTTATCATATGGAGGAGATACTGTAAAGACAACGTTCACGGGCGGACTGGTTGCGTGAGGGGGACAAAAATACCAATTACTTCGAGAGGCCAGCGAGCAGCGACATAGAAAAAAACAAAATAAAACACTTAGAAGAGGGAAGACGGCTCGCTAGCACAAGACCCGGAGATGGCATCTATGGTGAATCTTTTAGCAAAACCTTTTCACAGGCAGAAGTCTTCCGGGTGTGCAAGATTCTTGATAGCGTTCTGGTCAAAGGTTACTCACGAGATTGAGTTCTATGTGACCTGCTCCATACCACTAATGAGGAAATGAGACAGCTCTTTCAATATTTCCAACAAAGCGCCCAAAACAGATGGCTTCCCGCACACTTCCATTCCGTGTCATGGGAGATCTGTGGTTGAGGTCACCAACACGTTCTGATAATTTTGCAAGGTGAAGAGAGCCAGAGTAAGAAATGAGACAATCTTTTCTTATCCATAAGGTAAAACCACCTCCACCCAACTCAACTCAGTCATCCTATTAGCCTTTGCAATGTCCTTTAAAAATTGCCTCAAAAGTGGTCTCTAATCATCTTGAAGCAGTTCTTTCCGATATCTTCTCAGAAGAACAATGAACGTCTCCTTACTAATAATATTATCACAAACATACAAGTGTTACAATTGATGTAGAGCAATAATGCAAAGAAAAATAGATTTTGTGCGTTAATTGGATATGATGAAGCCTTATGATCGGGTCGAGGAATTTATCTAGGATATCATGTCAAAGTGGGGTTTGCAGTAACTTGGGAAATCTCTTGTAATGAAGATTGTTAGTTCAGTGAAATCTCCGTAATGTTTAATGGAAAAAATAGAAGAACTTAAGACAACGATGGATCGACCAGGGACCCAATATCTTCTTACCTATTTTTGTTTGCCAGAGGTCCTTTTCGTGCCTCTTCCAAAAGAAGATAAGTCATCCCACCTATGTGGGCATTAAAGTGGCATCGTCGCACCGCCGGTCGACCACTTGCTATTCGCAGATGACAGCCTACTATTTCAAGTCATGTAGTCAAGAGCTAATGAGTGTCCTCTCTTTTGGAGTCCTATTGTAACGCCGTCCCATCAAAAGGAATATCTATCAAAGTATCTATTTCTCCCTAAAGTTGTCCTGAAAGTTTAAAGCTGAAATTAAGGAGGCCTTGTATGTCCCAAATTGAGTCTTTGTCTAAGAGATATATAGGAATGCCGACTGATGTTGGAAATTCTATGAATGGTGCCTTCAAGTTCTTGAAAGATAGAGTGTGGGAAAAAGTGAAGGGATGGATGGAGAAGATCCTGTCAGTTGGTGGTAAGGAAGTTCTTATCAACTCGATTGCTCAGGCAGTACATGTTTACTCTATGTCTTGTTTTAAGCTCCTGCGTGATCTTTTCGAGCATATTAATACTCTTATTCGGAAGTTTTGCTTGGGGTAGTACAGAAGGGAGGAGAAAGCCATACTAGGTATCCTAGAGTGTTATGACAAGGCCAAAATCTTGTCGAGGTCTCGGCTTTCGAGATATTGAACTCTTTAAACTTGCCCTGCTAGGCCGTCAGGCTTGGCGCATATTGATGGACCCAGATTTTCTAAGCGTGAGAACACTAAAGGCTAAATACTTTCCTACTTCAGATTTTCTTGATGCTGAGCTTGGGAATTCCCCTTCGCAAATCTGGCGATAGATATTGGATGGTAGGGGCACCATGAAACAGGGCCTTACAAGCAGAGTAGAGGACAGGACATCCACGCCGATCTGGCAGCATAACTGGATTCCCCGGGACATTAATATGTGGCCCATTGTAAGTAATGTACTGGACCTGCCCCAAGTGGTGGCCGAACTGATCACAGTGGATGCATCGTGGGACATGGACAAGCTAGCTCAAACTTTCCTGCCTACATATGTACAAGCTATTGCTTATATTCCCCTATGCACATGTCAGGTGGACGATTTCTGGTCTTGGACCCATGTGAAGAGCGGGTTTTCTTCCAGTTCGCTCGGTCTACAGAATGTTAGTCTCTACGAAGTTACGCCGCGAAGCATGGCTCGAGGGCAGAGCGGAATCTTCAAACTCAGAGAGGGGTCCGAATGACTGGACAAGCATGTGGAGAACAAACGTTCCCTGAAATGTTAAAACTTTCTTATGGAGGTTAGCTCAGCAATGACTACCCACAACTGATCTCTTAAAGAGTAGGAACATGTCGACAATTCCTTAATGTAGTCTTTGTAGACGGGATGATCCTTGGCAGCACACGCTCCTACATTGACATGGAAAGATGCGTGTGGGCTTTGCATGACCCAGACCTAGTTGAAGTTGTTGAGAACAATAAGGAACCGGAAGCAAGAATGTGGATATTCACACTAATTGATAGTTTGCAACATGATGATTTTGTTAAAGTGGTGGTTACACTATGGGCTATCTGGTATGCACGTAGAAAAGCTCTCCAAGAGCAACAACTTTAGACTCCCCATGCAAATCATCACTTCATAACAACTACATCCAGGAGCTCGGTGAGTGAACCAGCCAGGACACACCCATTGCTGATAGCGAGGGCACCTCGCCCGCGCAGCGGCAGGTTTTGCTAAGATCAAGGTAGATGGGGCAATGGCGAGGAACTGAAGTACTTGATCTTTCAGTACCGTGTGTACAGATGGAGCAGTCAAGTACCTGGGTGCTTCGGCGATAAAGTGTGATGGCATAACAGACCCGACTACTTTGTAAATGCTAGCTTGTCGAGAAGCTCTTTCTCTAGCCAGGATCTCGACTCACGCATGTGATAATACCTTCTGATTGCAAAGAGCAAAACAATGCAGGAGGCTTAAATGGGAGCATCGTCAAGGAGATTTCTTTAGGACGCCATTTCCTCTCATCTTTAAGGGACATGAAACTAATATTATGGCTCATAGCGAGGCTAAAGACACATTAGGCCTTTCTTTAGGACGCCATCTGTGGCTTCTCGATCGTCCGGAACTAAATTGTATCCCAATGTATTTGGCTGATGATTAATGAATAAAATGTGTTTAGACTAAAAAAACATACTATTTTTTTAGGAACTAGCAAAGTGGCCCGCTCGATGCGCGGGCTAGAACGTTAGACAGTTGAAAAATGGCACATATTATTCACATTGCGTAAAGAAAAATTGGTCGCGTCCTTATAGGTTTACATTTTTAATAGTAATTTATAATGCTATAAAATAATTTAGCACTTTTGTATATATGAGTGAACATTGTCGTCAAAGAAATTGCATATATCATGCTTTAGGAAAAGTCTATTACTTACAAAGGTTAGATGATACAATTATTCCTTTTACCAATTTTTTATTTTGCGAAGGCATCATCTTTAATTTGCTAAAAATATTATAAATATTTAATTCAATTTTATGTAGACATGTTTTTACTCCTAATTACACTCTTCATTGTATAATACATATTTTAGACATTGTTATTTTCTAAAGGTGAAATTTTAATACCTTTTACTATGAATATATGATTATATTGTTGAAGATGACAAAATTTCATTATATTTTATGAAAAGATGTAATTAATATAATTATGTACAATTTTAATTATATTTTAAATTCTTGTTTGCATTTGTTTTTTGTTTAAGATAAAACTCTAGCAATATGTAATGATTTTTATGAGTGGTAGTTATATTTTGAGTGCACATCAAGTTATTTCATGTTTTAGTCTTATATAGGATATAATTATTTCACAATCACTAAGACACATTTTTGTTGAGAATAAACTAACTCATATGTTATCTAAATTTAACTTGCTTAATTTTTTTGCGATTTATTTTTGTTAGAGTAATGGGAAACTGATTTAGAGTGAATGGATTAAATACACTGAGAATTCTTTTAGAGAAATTTGTTATGTTTTCGTAGATTAAACTAAAAGGGAAATTTCAACACAAATATAGCTGTACTAACTTATGAAAGAATAAATAGTAACCGCCGGGATAAACTGATTTAGTAGTATTAGATCATAGCAACACAAATATATATATATAGACACACACACACACAGAGACAGATATATATCCATTGACACTACACCATGTTCAGAATCTATAGTCTGCTCCGCTCTATTCATATAGAATAGAAAGCTTTCAAACCCTATATCAAATCTGACTTGAAAAAGTTCTTAAAATTGCCGATTTTCGAAATGCAAAACTGAATCTAAATTTGTTGTCTGTATCGAAAACAGAATATTTGCAAGATTGTCACTACATGGAAGCAATGAAGCTATGGCACAACAATCAGATTGCCGATAAGTTCTCTTAGTATCGTAAATGTGGAATCATGCCATTAGTGCCTGGTCAAAGCTAAAGTTAATTAGCTCGGCCAAGCTTAGTCGATGCATTCTAGATTAGTTCTTCCATCTTATGATGAAGTCATGAAGATGCTTGTTTGTGTGCCAAGAACTATTATGTCAGTTGCTGACCACGACAACCTAATGGTTAGATGATTATGTGAGAACACACATTCGTATTGTGCTCACCTCCACATAAAAAAGTACTAAGTCATAGGATATAGTACTTTCTACATCTGAACGTACATAATTTCAGAGATTTCAGGTCAGATATATAGAATTTAATCTAGGTGGCATAGAACTGATTAGGAGTAATGTGTAAAAAAATCAGATTAGGAGCATTTCTAGCATGCATGCACAAATTGCTTCCCTTCAAATAAGTACATTATATCTCGTATAAGAGATATAGTTGCTGGAGTCATGTACGAATATCTCGAACAACTTATATATGCTTTCCACTATGATAATCAAATATGAATTTGACGCTGACAATCAGCAGCGACAACAACGCCCAAAGAGTGACGTGATCGTGCGGTTTGGTGGGGGAATGGAAAACTAAATGTTCAAGTGATATATTCTGTTATCCTCACTATATATGAGTGTGTCTCATGCCCATGCTAATAACTGAATCAGACAAACGATTCTTTAAACAGAGTACCGTAGAAAACATGCAGTTAACTAAATATGTACCTTATATCCTGCCATGGGGATGCAATGCATATCCTTTAGCCGCGTAAATAGCTGTACAATCCATAGCATCTATCATGTCAATAAATGCGCTATATATCTAAGAAAGAGAACCAAAGGATGAAAATTGTGTAGCCTTGTGAAAACATTTGACGTACAATAAACAACTAATACATAATGGAAAGATAACTACTGCAGCCACATCCGGAGCTTTACGTATATCTGCACTTGTGTGAAATACTACAACCTAATCTGATAAAGCACCCCTTCCTAGCCCTCTCCCACCTCTAGCCAGCTGCCGTCGAATCCCCGCCAGCGGCCCTCCTCCCAACCGCGAGCCTCTTCCCCTCATGGCCCCCGCCATGGATTCCTCCGGTGCTGACCCTGCTGGGCGCCGAGCGACCCTCTCCGACGGCGACCGCGTGTCCTTTGGTGGCAGCGTGTTCGACTCGGAGAGCGAGTCCTCGCTGCGTTCCTACAGCGACGTCGTCTGGACCCCGCCGGCCCCGGCGCCCCCCCGACAGCCCGCCACAACACGCCTCGGCCCCCGCTCTGAGGTGCACCGCGTCTCCGGCGGAGTTCAAGTCGATGCGGTCGGCTTCCAGCAGCCGCGGCGCAGGCACCGCGGCAACCGCCCGCGCTCCCCGGCCGGGCCGAGCCCCCCGCAGCTGCGCCGTCGCAGCCCGTCGCCGGAGGAGGTCGCGGGGCTCTGCTTCCACTGCCTCGACCATCGCCACCGGGTCCGTGACTGCACCAACGACATACGCTGCCGCCGATGCCTCGAGTCCGGCCACGACTCGCGCTCCTGCGACAACAGGCGTCGCGACGCCGCCGGACGAGCCCGCACCTCCGCCCCCTCTGCCATGGATGCGGCCACGCGCCATGGCACCCCCCCGCCGCGCCGAGCCGCGCCTCCATCGTCACCCCTGCCGCAGACGGCCGCCCTGGTCGTGGCGCCTTCCCCCCGCACGCCGGAGCCCGAGCCAGTGCGGGTAATCATGGCCCACTCCGTCGAGATGGAGGAGGCGGAGGACGTCCTCAGCCGCGCCTTGGTCACCTCCATCACCGGCAACTGACCACGTGTGTCCGGCGCTGAGGTCTCCACTGTGCTCATCGACATGTTCGAGCTGGCCGACGGCGACTTCACTGTGCATGAGCACCACCCCGAGGACTTCTTGATCCTCTTCGGCTCACACACCACCAAGCGCCGTCTCGACGAAGAGCACTTCATCAACTTGCCGCAGTTCTCGCTCTCCCTCAGGCTATGGAGCAAACTAGCACACGCTGGTTCCGGCGAGTTCGAGTACTGCGTCGAACTAGAGCTCCGCGGTGTTCCGGCGCAGGCTTGGCACCTGTCCACTTCAGAGCACGTCCTGGGAACGAGCTGCTGGGTCGAGCGCCTTCACCCCAAGACACGCTCCAGGGCCAACCTTGCGACGTTCAAGTTGGCCGCGCGCACTCACCACCCCGACAGCATCCGCCGCGCCGCTGTTCTGGAGATCGTCGAGCCGACCCCTGCGGGCCTGAGTTCCAACAAGCCCACCATCTGTTGGAAATATGCCCTAGAGGCAATAATAAAAGAATTATTATTATATTTCCTTGTTCATGATAATTGTCTTTATTCATGCTATAATTGTGTTATCCGGAAATCGTAATACATGTGTGAATAATAGACACCAACATGTCCCTAGTAAGCCTCTAGTTGACTAGCTCGTTGATCAACAGATAGTCATGGTTTCCTGACTATGGACATTGGATGTCATTGATAACGAGATCACATCATTAGGAGAATGATGTGATGGACAAGACCCAATCCTAAACATAGCATAAGATCGTATAGTTTGTTTGCTAGAGTTTTTCCAATGTCAAGTATCCTTTCCTTAGACCATGAGATCGTGTAGCTCCCGGATACCGTAGGAGTGCTTTGGGTGTACCAAACGTCACAACGTAACTGGGTGACTATAAAGGTATACTACGGGTATCTCCGAAAGTATCTGTTGGGTTGACACGGATCAAGACTGGGATTTGTCACTCTGTATGACGGAGAGGTATCACTGGGCCCACTCGGTAATGCATCATCATTATGAGCTCGAAGTGACCAAGTGTCTGGTTACGGGACCATGCATTACGGTACGTGTAATGTGACTTGCCGGTAACGAGATTGAACAAGGTATTGGATACCGACGATCGAATCTTGGGCAAGTAAGCATACCGATTGACAAAGGGAATTGTATACGGGGTTGCTTGAATCCTCGACATCGTGGTTCATCCGATGAGATCATCGAGGAGCATGTGGGAGCCAACATGGGTATCCAGATCCCGCTGTTGGTTATTGACCGGAGAGCAATCTCGGTCATGTCTACATGTCTCCCGAACCCGTAGGGTCTACACACTTAAGGTTCGGTGACGCTAGGGTTGTAGGATATGTATATGCAGTAACCCGAATGTTGTTCGGAGTCCCGGATGAGATCCGGACGTCACGAGGAGTTCCAGAATGGTCCGGAGGTAAAGAATTATATATAGGAAGTGCTATTTCGGCCATCGGGACAAGTTTCGGGGTCACCGGTATTGTACCGGGACCACCGGAAGGGTCCCGGGGGTCCACCGGGTGGGGCCACCTATCCCGGAGGGCCCCATGGGCTGAAGTGGGAAGGGATCCAGCCCAAAGTGGGCTGGGGCGCCACTTCCCCTAGGGCCCATGCGCCTAGGGTGGGGGAAACCCTAAAGGGGGGGCGCCCCCTTGCTTGGGGGGCAAGCCCCCACCCCTTGGCCGCCGCCCCCCTAGGAGATTGCATCTCCTAGGGCCGGCGCCCCCCTAGGCCCCCCTATATATAGTGGGGGGGATGGAGGACCTCTTACCTTTGCCTTTGGTGCCTCCCTCTCCCTCTCCAACACCTCCCTCCTCCATAGAGCTTGGCGAAGCCCTGCCGGAGTACTGCAGCTCCATCACCACCACGCCGTCGTGCTGCTGCTGGAGCCATCTTCCTCAACCTCTCCTTCCCCCTTGCTTGGATCAAGAAGAAGGAGACGTCACGCTGACCATACGTGTGTTGAACGCGGAGGTGCCGTCCGTTCGGCGCTAGGATCTCCGGTGATTTGGATCACGTCGAGTACGACTCCCTCATCCCCGTTCTTTGAACGCTTCCGCTCGCGATCTACAAAGGTATGTAGATGGATCCGGTCACTCGTTGCTAGATGAACTCATAGATGGATCTTGGTGAAACCGTAGGAAATTTTTTGTTTTTTGCAACGTTCCCCAACAGTGGCATCATGAGCTAGGTCTATGCGTAGTTCTCTTTGCACGAGTAGAACACAATTTGTTGTGGGCGTAGATGTTGTGAACTTTCTTGCCGCTACTAGTCTTATCTTGCTTCAGCGGTATTGTGGGATGAAGCGGCCCGGACCAACCTTACACGTACGCTTACGTGAGACCGGTTCCACCGACCAACATGCACTAGTTGCATAAGGTGGCTGGCGGGTGTCTGTCTCTCCCAATTTAGTTGGAGCGGATTCGATGAAAAGGGTCCTTATGAAGGGTAAATAGAAGTTGACAAATCACGTTGTGGCTTTCACGTAGGTAAGAAAACGTTCTTGCTAGAACCCTATTGCAGCCACGTAAAACTTGCAACAACAATTAGAGGACGTCTAACTTGTTTTTGCAGCAAGTGTTCTGTGATGTGACATGGCCAAAGTTGTGATGAATGATGAATGATATATATGTGATGTATGAGATCATGTTCTTGTAATAGGAATCACGACTTGCATGTCGATGAGTATGACAACCGGCAGGAGCCATAGGAGTTGTCTTTATTTTTGTATGACCTGCCTGTCATTGAGAAACGCCATGTAAATTACTTTACTTTATTGCTAAACGTGTTAGCCATAGTAGTAGAAGTAATAGTTGGCGAGCAACTTCTTAGAGACACGATGATGGAGATCATGATGATGGAGATCATGGTGTCATGCCGGTGACAAGATGATCGTGGAGCCCCAAGATGGAGATCAAAGGAGCTATGTGATATTGGCCATATCATGTCACTATTATTATTTGATTGCATGTGATGTTTATCATGTTTTGTACATCTTGTTTACATAGAATGACGGTAGTAAATAAGATGATCCCTCATAATAATTTCAAGAAAGTGTTCCCCCTAACTGTGCACCGTTGCGACAGTTCGTTGTTTCGAAGCACCACGTGATGATCGGGTGTGATAGATTCCAACGTTCACATACAACGGGTGTAAGACAGATTTACACATGCAAACACTTAGGTTGACTTGACGAGCCTAGCATGTACAGACATGGCCTCGGAACACAGAAGACCGAAAGGTCGAGCATGAGTTGTATAGAAGATGCGATCAACATGAAGATGTTCACCGACGTTGACTAGTTCGTCTCACGTGATGATCGGACACGGCCTAGTTAACTCGGATCATGTTATACTTAGATGACTGGAGGGATGTCTATCTGAGTGGGAGTTCATTGAATAATTTGATTAGATGAACTTAATTATCATGAACTTAGTCTAAAATCTTTATAATATGTCTTGTAGATCAAATGGCCAACATTGTCCTCAACTTCAACGCGTTCCTAGAGAAAACCAAGCTGAAAGACGATGGCAGCAACTATACGGACTGGGTCCGGAAACTGAGGATCATCCTCATAGCTGCCAAGAAAGATTATGTCCTACAAGCACCGCTAGGTGACGCACCCGTCCCACAGAACCAAGACGTTATGAACGCTTGGCAGACACGTGCTGATGATTACTCCCTTGTTCAGTGCGGCATGCTTTACAGCTTAGAACCGGGGCTCCAAAAACGTTTTGAGAGACACGGAGCATATGAGATGTTCGAAGAGCTGAAAATGGTTTTCCAAGCTCATGCCCGGGTCGAGAGATATGAAGTCTCCGACAAGTTTTTCAGCTGTAAGATGGAGGAAAATAGTTCTGTCAGTGAGCACATACTCACAATGTCTGGGTTACATAACCGCTTGACTCAGCTGGGAGTTAATCTCCCGGATGACGCAGTCATTGACAGAATCCTTCAGTCGCTTCCACCAAGCTAAAAGAGCTTTGTGATGAACTTCAATATGCAGGGGATGGAAAAGACCATTCCTGAATTATTTGCAATGCTGAAATCAGTAGAGGTAGAAGTCAAAAAGGAACATCAAGTGTTTATGGTGAATAAAACCACTAAGTTCAAGAAAGGCAAGGGTAAGAAGAACTTCAAGAAGGACAGCAAGGGAGTTGCCGCGCCCGGTAAGCCCGGGAAGAAGCCAAAGAATGGACCCAAGCCCGAGACTGAGTGCTTTTATTGCAAGGGAAGTGGTCACTGGAAGCGGAACTGCCCCAAATACTTAGCGGACAAGAAGGTCGGCAAAACAAAAGGTATATGTGATATACATGTAATTGATGTGTACCTTACCAGTACTCGTAGTAGCTCCTGGGTATTTGATACCGGTGCAGTTGCTCACATTTGTAACTCAAAGCAGGAGCTGCGGAATAAGCGGAGACTGGCGAAGGACGAGGTGACGATGCGCGTCGGGAATGGTTCCAAGGTCGATGTGATCGCCGTCGGCATGCTACCTCTACATTTACCTACAGGATTAATTTTAAACCTCAAGAATTGTTATTTAGTGCCAGCTTTGAGCATGAACATTGTATCGGGATCTCATTTAGTTCGAGATGGCTACTCATTTAAATCCGAGAATAATGGTTGTTCTATTTATATGAGAGATATGTTTTATGGTCATGCTCCGATGGTGAATGGTTTATTCTTAATGAATCTCGAGCGTAATGCTACACATGTTCATAGTGTGAATACCAAAAGATGTAAGGTTGATAATGATAGTCCCACATACTTGTGGCACTGCCGCCTTGGTCACATAGGTGTCAAACGCATGAAGAAGCTCCATGCAGATGGACTTTTAGAGTCTCTTGATTATGAATCATTTGACACGTGTGAACCATGCCTCATGGGTAAAATGACCAAGACTCCGTTCTCAGGAACAATGGAGCGAGCAACCAACTTATTGGAAATCATACATACTGATGTGTGCGGTCCAATGAGCGTTGAGGCTCGCGGTGGCTATCGTTATGTTCTCACCCTCACTAATGACTTGAGTAGATATGGGTATGTCTACTTAATAAAACACAAGTCTGAAACCTTTGAAAAGTTCAAGGAATTTCAGAGTGAGGTTGAGAATCAACGTGACAGAAAAATCAAGTTTTTGCGATCAGATCGTGGAGGAGAATACTTGAGTCACGAATTTTGCACACACTTAAGAAAATGTGGAATAGTTTCACAACTCACGCCGCCTGGAACACCTCAGCGTAATGGTGTGTCCGAACGTCGTAATCGCACTCTATTAGATATGGTGCGATCTATGATGTCTCTTACCGATTTACCGCTATCTTTTTGGGGCTATGCTTTAGAGACTGCCGCATTCACTTTAAATAGGGCTCCGTCGAAATCCGTTGAGACAACACCGTATGAATTATGGTTTGGGAAGAAACCTAAGCTGTCGTTTCTAAAAGTTTGGGGATGCGATGCTTATGTCAAGAAACTTCAACCTGAAAAGCTCGAACCCAAGTCGGAAAAATGCGTCTTCATAGGATACCCTAAAGAAACTATTGGGTATACCTTCTACCTCAGATCCGAAGGCAAGATCTTTGTTACCAAGAAAGGATCCTTTCTAGAGAAAGAGTTTCTCTCGAAAGAAGTAAGTGGGAGGAAAGTAGAACTTGATGAAGTATTACCTCTTGAACCGGAAAATGACGCAACTCAAGAAAATGTTCCTGAGGTGCCTGCACCGACTAGAGAGGAAGTTAATGATGATGATCATGAAACTTTAGATCAAGTTGCTACTGAACTTCATAGGTCCACAAGGACACGTTCCGCACCAGAATGGTATGGCAACCCTGTCTTGGAAATCATGTTGTTAGACAACGGTGAACCTTCGAACTATGAAGAAGCGATGGCGGGCCTGGATTCCGACAAATGGCTAGAAGCCATGAAATCCGAGATAGGATCCATGTATGAAAACGAAGTATGGACTTTGACTGACTTGCCCGTTGAGAGGCAAGCCATAGAAAATAAATGGATATTTAAGAAGAAGACAAACGCGGATGGTAATGTGACCATCTATAAAGCTCGGCTTGTCGCTAAGGGTTATCGACAAGTTCAAGGGGTTGACTACGATGAGACTTTCTCACCGGTAGCGAAGCTAAAGTCCGTCCGAATCATGTTAGCAATTGCCGCATTCTATGATTATGAGATATGGCAAATGGACGTCAAAACAGCATTCCTTAATGGTTTCCTTAAGGAAGAATTGTATATGATGCAGCCGGAAGGTTTTGTCGATCCTAAGAATGCTGACAAGGTGTGCAAGCTCCAACGCTCGATTTATGGGCTGGTGCAAGCATCTCGGAGTAGGAACATTCGCTTTGATGAGATGATCAAAGCGTTTGGGTTTACGCAGACTTATGGAGAAGCCTGCGTTTACAAGAAAGTGAGTGGGAGCTCTGTAGCATTTCTCATATTATATGTAGATGACATACTTTTGATGGGAAATGATATAGAACTCTTGGACAGCATTAAGGCCTACTTGAATAAGAGTTTTTCAATGAAGGACCTTGGAGAAGCTGCATATATATTAGGCATCAAGATCTATAGAGATAGATCAAGACGCCTCATAGGTCTTTCACAAAGCACATACCTTGATAAGATATTGAAGAAATTCAATATGGATCAGTCTAAGAAGGGGTTCTTGCCTGTGTTACAAGGTGTGAAATTGAGCTCAGCTCAATGTCCGACCACGGCAGAAGATATAGAAGAGATGAGTGTCATCCCCTATGCCTCAGCCATAGGTTCTATTATGTATGCCATGCTGTGTACCAGACCTGATGTAAACCTTGCCGTAAGTTTGGTAGGAAGGTACCAAAGTAATCCCTGCAAGGAACACTGGACAGCGGTCAAGAATATCTTGAAGTACCTGAAAAGGACTAAGGAAATGTTTCTCGTTTATGGAGGTGACGAAGAGCTCGTCGTAAAGGGTTACGTCGACGCTAGCTTCGATACAGATCTGGATGACTCCAAGTCACAAACCGGATACGTGTATATTTTGAATGGTGGGGCAGTAAGCTGGTGCAGTTGCAAGCAGAGCGTCGTGGCGGGATCTACATGTGAAGCGGAGTACATGGCAGCCTCGGAGGCAGCGCATGAAGCAATTTGGGTGAAGGAGTTCATCACCGACCTAGGATTCATACCCAATGCGTCGGGGCCAATCAAACTCTTCTGTGACAACACTGGAGCTATTGCACTTGCCAAGGAGCCCAGGTTTCACAAGAAGACCAGGCACATCAAGCGTCGCTTCAACTCCATTCATGAAAATGTTCAAGATGGAGACATAGATATTTGTAAAGTACATACGGACCTGAATGTAGCAGATCCGTTGACTAAACCTCTCCCTAGAGCAAAACATGATCAACACCAGAATTCCATGGGTGTTCGATTCATCACAATGTAACTAGATTATTGACTCTAGTGCAAGTGGGAGACTGTTGGAAATATGCCCTAGAGGCAATAATAAAAGCATTATTATTATATTTCCTTGTTCATGATAATTGTCTTTATTCATGCTATAATTGTGTTATCCGGAAATCGTAATACATGTGTGAATAATAGACACCAACATGTCCCTAGTAAGCCTCTAGTTGACTAGCTCGTTGATCAACAGATAGTCATGGTTTCCTGACTATGGACATTGGATGTCATTGATAACGAGATCACATCATTAGGAGAATGATGTGATGGACAAGACCCAATCCTAAACATAGCATAAGATCGTATAGTTCGTTTGCTAGAGTTTTTCCAATGTCAAGTATCCTTTCCTTAGACCATGAGATCGTGTAACTCCCGGATACCGTAGGAGTGCTTTGGGTGTACCAAACGTCACAACGTAACTGGGTGACTATAAAGGTATACTATGGGTATCTCCGAAAGTGTCTGTTGGGTTGACACGGATTAAGACTGGGATTTGTCACTCCGTATGACGGAGTGGTATCACTGGGCCCACTCGGTAATGCATCATCATTATGAGCTCAAAGTGACCAAGTGTCTGGTTACGGGATCATGCATTACGGTACGAGTAAAGTGACTTGCCGGTAACGAGATTGAACAAGGTATTGGGATACCGACGATCGAATCTCGGCGAAGTAGCATACCGATTGACAAAGGGAATTGTATACGGGGTTGCTTGAATCCTCGACATCGTGGTTCATCCGATGAGATCATCGAGGAGCATGTGGGAGCCAACATGGGTATCCAGATCCCGCTGTTGGTTATTGACCGGAGAGCAATCTCGTTCATGTCTACATGTCTCCTGAACCCGTAGGGTCTACACACTTAAGGTTCAGTGACGCTAGGGTTGTAGGGATATGTATATGCAGTAACCCGAATGTTGTTCGGAGTCCCGGATGAGATCCCGGACGTCACGAGGAGTTCCGGAATGGTCCAGAGGTAAAGAATTATATATAGGAAGTGCTATTTCGGCCATCGGGACAAGTTTCGGGGTCACCGGTATTGTACCGGGACCACCGGAAGGGTCCCGGGGGTCCGCCGGGTGGGGCCACCTATCCCGGAGGGCCCCATGGGCTGAAGTGGGAAGGGATCCAGCCCAAAGTGGGCTGGGGCGCCACTTCCCCTAGGGCCCATGCGCCTAGGGTGGGGGAAACCCTAAAGGGGGGCGCCCCTTGCTTGGGGGGCAAGCCCCCCACCCCTTGGCCGCCGCCCCCCTAGGCCCCCCTATATATAGTGGGGGGGATGGAGGACCTCTTACCTTTGCCTTTGGTGCCTCCCTCTCCCTCTCCAACACCTCCTCGTCCTCCATAGAGCTTGGCGAAGCCCTGCCGGAGTACTGCAGCTCCATCACCACCACGCCGTCGTGCTGCTGCTGGAGCCATCTTCCTCAACCTCTCCTTCCCCCTTGCTGGATCAAGAAGAAGGAGACGTCACGCTGACCGCACGTGTGTTGAACGCGGAGGTGCCGTCCGTTCGGCACTAGGATCTCCGGTGATTTGGATCACGTCGACTACGACTCCCTCATCCCCGTTCTTTGAACGCTTCCGCTCGCGATCTACAAAGGTATGTAGATGGATCCGATCACTCGTTGCTAGATGAACTCATAGATGGATCTTGGTGAAACCGTAGGAAAATTTTTGTTTTCTGCAACGTTCCCCAACACCATCAGGATCCTCACTTACCCCATTGCCATTGTTGTGGCCCGCGTCGAGCTAGCTAGCGCTCCAGTTCTCCTTGGCCAGCATGGCACGTGACTGGGTGGGGATGATGCGCACGACGGCGCCCACGACAACCGTAACCGCGCACCAGGCCAAGGAAGAGCGCGCCGCCGGGGCCGCAAGCGCCAGCGTACGGACGCCGCGCCGCCCGGACGCACTGATGGCATGGCCATGGACGACGCGCTGGGCGAGCACAAAACCGGCCTGGACGCGTGGACGGACTCGCCATGTCGCATGCTTGGCCTGCTCCCGCCGGCGAGGGCGCGCCGACGTCCGTATTGGGCCGGAATCTTTGCATGCCATTGTGGCCTGGTCAGCAGGGGACCCACCCCCTCGTCGACGCGCCAGAAAAGGAAGAGGCAGAGGATCACAAAGGGGCACTTTGCAGGCGGGCCCTGTGGATAAGACTGTCGGGGACGCAGTTGTCCCCTGGACCACGACGACCGCGCCAGTTGGTGGCGACACTTTGGCTGCTGCGGCCCCGATGGTGGGCGTGGTGGCGGGCCAGGCCCCAGATGGCGAACTCTCGTTGGCCGCGAACTCACTGGAACCAGCGCGGGACTCGAACCCGGCTGGGAACGGCGCGCCCGAGGACGATCGCGTGGGGGCCATGTCCGGCTTGCCCGATCCCATGCGTTGTCGGGATCTGGACGCCGCCTGCGCGGTTTCTGATACGCCGCTAGCGCCTATGGGCCATTCTGCGGCTCGGTCGGGGCAAAGCAACAACTCCCCCACGCCAGCGACTGGGGGGATGGGCCCTGGTGACGGCGACTACCTGCCCACCGGACCCTACGTGGAGGCCAGCGCGCCGTCCACGACAGACTCGCAACCACCCAATCCTGCGCCCCCGATGGACGAGTCATGACTGGACAGGCCCCAGGCCCAGCCCACCATGCAGGAGGACGTCGTGGGCCCCGTCGCCCTATGCCTATGGGGGCCCAGCATGGCTCCCCACGTCCGACACCGGGGAGGTTCGCGTCGCCGCCAATCACGCTGCGCCGATCTCGCGCACGCCCCTGCACGCCGAAGACTTGGACCCTGGGCGAGTTTCTCGCAGCAGCAACAAAACACATTGTCGCGGCCTTGCCAACCCCAGGGAAGAAACCGCGCCGCCCGCTTAACTTCACGCCCAGACGTGGCCGATCGGCCACCACTGCCGTCTCGTCGGCTGCGCCACCCACCGCCAAGCGCCGCGCGCAAGTTCAGATCCTCCGCACGCTCGGGATAGTCGGGACCAACCAGAGGATCACCGCGGCCGAGATGAAGGCGTACGATGACATGTTTGCGGTACCCATCCCGCTCTCGATACTCACGGCCATCGCTGCCCTACTAGAACGAGAGCTACCCGTGGACTTCTCTACCGCGGCTGCTGCGACGGCCACCGCTCGGTTGGCTGGCTCGCCATAGGGATACCGCGACGTCCGCCTCGTCGATCATTTGCACCCATGGATCATGACATCAAGATAGCTATATGGAATGTGCGCGGCCTCAATGCGCGTGCCCGGCGCTTTGCCGTTAGATCGTTGCTCAACACCACCGGAGCCTCCATTGTATGCTTACAAGAAACTAAAATGGCCTTGATGTGCTCGTCCGTTGTCCTCAATGCACTCGGTTCGCAGTTTGACGACTACACATACCTTCCGGCGAACGGCACGAGGGGAGGCATCCTGCTCGCGTGGAAGAGCAGGGTCGTGTCGATCACTGACCCCCTGTTCACCACAAACGCCTTCACCGCAAGAGTGGCCACGGCCAGTGGCATGCCTTGGTGGATGTCAGTCGTTTACGGCCCCTAGGAGGACGCGGAAAGGATCGCCTTTCCGCAGGAGATTCGCGATATACGTGCAGACTGCCCTGGGCTTTGGTTGCTTTGCGGTGACTTCAACTTGATCCTTCGTGATGAAGACAAGAATAACGGCAACCTGAATCGCCGCATGATGGGAAGATTCTGCCGCCTCGTCAATGATCTTGCGCTCAAGGAGGTATACCTCAATGGGAGAAGATTCACGTGGTCCAACGAGCAAACCCTGCCCACCCTGGTGCACCTAGACCGCGTGTTTTGCACCGTGGACTGGGAGGACGCGCATGGTGGCTGCCACTTGAGATGCCTCGCCTCCGTCGTGTCCGACCATTTCCCGCTCCTCCTTGACTGCGCACCCACGCACGTCGTGCATCGGAGGTTCCACTTTGAGGATTTCTGGCTGCGGCTTGACGGATTCCACGACACGGTTGCCGCGGCCTGGGGATTGGTGCACGACACGAACCCTTTCCGACACCTCATGCTATGCCTTAAGAGCACGGCCCGCGCACTGACGAGTTGGAGCGCCAGGTCCAAGTGTTGCATTCGTGACAAGATGGCCATCTCCCGCGAGCTCATATCGCGTTTTGACAAAGCCCAGGAAGACTGCGCGCTCTCTCCCCCGGAAGATTGGCTGCGAAAACAGCTCAAGATCTCATACTTGGGGCTGGCTTCTCTCGAGCGCACAATCGCGAGGCAACGAGCGCGGATCACCATGCTCAAGGACGGCGATGCTAACACAGCCTTCTTCCGCCGGCAATGTTCATTCCGCCGACAGAAGAATCACATATTCCGCCTTGTGACCGATGGACAAGTGATCACTGATCAGGAGGGAACGGCCCAAGCGGCCTTCACGTACTTTGACGAGCTTCTTGGCTCCTCCGCCGCCCGCAACCACACATTGGATCTATCGTAGATCATCGAGCCCCATGACCTGACTGACCTCGAGGCACCATTCAGCCCGGAGGAGATTTGGGACGCCGTCAAGCGCCTCCCGGCTCGCAAAGCAACGGGGCCGGATGGATTCACCGCGGAATTTTTGCGGGCCTGCTGGAGCATCATCAAGAAAGACTTCTTTGACGTCTTCCAGCAGCTCTTTGAGCTGCGCGGTCGCGGATTCAGCAAGCTCAACCAGGCCCTCTTGACATTACTCCCAAAGCGAGCAGACGCGTGCCAACTCCGCGACTACCGGCCAATCTGCCTCATCCACCTTGTGGCGAAGATCTTCGCGAAGGTGCTATCGCTCCGCCTAGCGCCCAGACTGGGAGACATGGTTAGCCGCCACCAGAACGCTTTCATTCCGGGACGGAGCTTGCACGACAACTTTGTCCTCGTCAAGCAATCGATGAAGCTACTGCACCAACTTGTGGTTCCGAGAGTGATGCTCAAGCTAGACCTAACGCGCGCCTTCGACTCTCTGTCATGGCCCTTCCTTTTCGAGGCTCTTGGCCAATACGGATTCGGACCTCGCTTCAGGGAGTAGCTCGCGATCTTGCTATCATCCTCGAGCACTCGGATCATGATCAACGGTGAACCGGGACCACCAGTTTGGCATTGCTGCAAGCTGCGCCAGGGAGACTCCGTATCTCCGCAGCTCTTCGTGCTCGCCGTGGACATCCTTGGGCGCCTAATCAGCCACGCCCACGACGTCGGCATATTGCAGGGGCTGCACCCCCGACGAGACATTCCGGCCATATCCCTGTACGCCGACGATGTGATGCTATTCTGCCACGCCACGCATGGCGACGTGGAGGCCGTACGCGCGATCCTGGCTATATTCAGTGAAGCTAGTGGCCTCCGAGTGAACTACGCCAAAAGCTCCGCCACTACCCTCAATGGCGACCCCAAGGCGGATACAACAATTGACCAGGTGGGATGCACGAAGGCGGAGCTGCCCATTACTTATCTTGGCATCCCTCTCATGCTACGCCGCCCCTCGGCTGCCCAACTACAACCCCTCGTCGACTCGGTGGCTGCTCGGCTCCCCACATGGAAAGCAGGGCTCATGAACAAAATCGGGCGGCTGGCTTTGGTCAAATCGGTGCTCGCCGCGATTCCGATACATCAACTGCTCGCGTTCGCGCCGCCCAAGAAGACCTTGAGACAGCTCGAAAAGATCCAGCGCGGCTTCTTGTGGGCCGGGAGCGCCGTTGCTAATGGCGGACACTGCCACGTCAACTGGCGACGTGTGTGCCGCCCGCTCGAGTACGGCGGACTTGGGGTCCAGGATCTGGAGCGTGCTGGCCTCGCGCTGCGCCTGCGCTGGATGTGGCTCTCCCACACGGATGACGATCGCGCATGGCGAGGCCTCGACCTCCAGTTTTCCCACGAGGAGCGCGCGTTGTTCTTCGCATCGACGACCATAGAGCTTGGTGATGGACAGACGGCACTATTTTGGGATGACCGATGGCTCAATGGTCAGTCCGTGCGTGAACTCGCACCGGCACTCTACCAATGCATCCCCAAACGGCGACGCAAGTAGAGAATGGTGGCTGCAGGCCTTGCGGGCAACGCTTGGGCTCGTGACATTCACGGAGTGATAGGGATTCATGAGATTGGCCAATATCTCAGACTTTGGCATGCCGTGCAGCACATCAGCCTACCAAACCGACCTGACAGGATGCTCTGGAGATGGACGGCTAGTGGCACCTATATGGCACGGTCATGCTACGCTGCAACCTTCCACGGATCTATGAAATGCCCCTCCTAGAAGCTTACCTGGAAGAGCTGGGCACGGCGACGCGTCCATTTCTTTCACTGGTTGGCTAGCCAGGACCGGTGTTGGACGGCGGATAGACTCGCCCGTCGCGGCCTACAGCACCATCCACGATGCCTCCTCTATGATCAGGCCCCAGAGTCGACGTGGCACCTCCTCCTAGAATGCCCGTTTACGCGGCAGGTTTGGTACGACGTGCTGGCTTGGGCGAGGATACCTTCTCAACCGCCAAGCAATGAACCCAGCCTCACGGACTGGTGGCAACGAACGAAAGGGCAGACCCCACAGGCGCTACGGAAAGGCCTGCAATCCATCGCCATGCTCGTTCCTTGGATGATCTGGAAACAGTGGAACGAGTGCGTCTTCGAGAATGCACGCCCCTCGGTTACCGCACTCGTAGATAGGATTAAGGCCGAACCCAAATGTTGGGCACAAGCTGGCGCTTTGGGTCTCAGGGTAGTCCTCCCCACTAACTGGGATGTCCACTGATAGGGTGCTAATCCATGTAACCACCACCTCCAAGGAGGATTGTACTTCCTCATCTCTTCAATGAAATGAAACGCAAAGAGTCCTTTGCGTTTTCTCGAAAAAAAAGAAAACCAAATCATACATATAAGAGAGTCTAGCATAACATCATTTACATGATAAGTTATATATCACTTCAGTTTTCTACCCTTTGGAATACTATTTGATAAATTTGGCATATGAATAACCTTATATTTGCAGCTTCTAGAATTTCTCGCCGAAACAATGGATGGTTCTGCGAAGAAGTTTCAGCAACAATCAAATATGTTTTTGCCACAGTAAAGTACACAAACCTGCAAATTGATTCTTTGAGATCGTGTCCTGCCGATAACTCCAGGCAATGAACAGAAGAGATAGTGAATTGCGCATATTAGAAAGTAGAGATCATATGATCATTCTTCCTACCTGCAAGTCATTTCTCTTGTTGGAAGAACACCCAGCGCACACTAAACCACCAATTTGATCACGACAATGTATTACTATTTGGTGAATCTATTTTTTTAGGTTAAAAGAGAGCTTTAACAGAACTTAATTTACGGAACAAATATATAGCTTTGCTGAATTAGGAAACAATTAAAACCATTTGTCACAACACTTTCTATAGGCTCCTGTCCATGCAAAATCCGGACATATCACCAGAACCTCTATCTCTAACTAATGTAGTTTGCTAATTCGTGAACCACTGAATTCTGCTCTGTGTCTCTGTCTCACGCATATTTTCTTTTATCCACCAAGGGGATTACCGTTCCTACAACTTTGATATCTTTGTAGATGGACTTGTGTCTTGACAGGTTCCTATCCGTGCTTTGAATAGCTGACACCCCACTACACAACAGGTTGATTGAAGAACAAAAGTATCGTGTGGCCAGGTCGCTACTAATCTAAGGCCATCTTGGCATGCCATGGCTTCTACTTCCTGCGCACCATTGCATGACTGTAACACCTTGCATGCAGCAAGCAGAACATTTTTAACATTATCTTTGAAAATAATTCCCACACTCGCAGTTCCTGTCTTCCTGATGAAAGAGACACTCACAATGAATTTAAACCCTGCCCATCTCCAGCAACGTGCAGCCATTTTAGGATCGATGGTCTGTACTTTGGTCAGTTATTCTTCTCCGCTCCATCACTAAACATTCATCTTTTCCTGCCTTTACTTCATTGATGTCATGTGTCTCCATATGCAGGGAGCCCATATAATTCTTCAGGAAGAACACAAACTGATGAGTTATGACAGAGAAGGCGAGGCTGGACACTCACAATGAATTTAAACCGTGCCCATCTCCAGCAGCGTGCAGCCATTGTAGGATGGATGGTCTATACTTTGGTCAGATACACGCATCTTATTCCTCTCTGCTCCATCACTGAACATTCATCGTTTCACGCCTTTACTTCATTGATGTCATGCGTCTCCATATATGCAGGGAGTCCATATAATTCTTCAGGAAGAACATAGACTGATTAGTGATGATAGAGAAGGCGAGGCTAGGGACGTACAAGATGGCTTATGATGTGATCTGGAAGACTATAACTCTGTGGACTGAAGGTGCGGTCTTGAACTTTGGATCAATTTGAACAACAACGACAACTCTGCGAGGAAGAGCAAACACATCAATGGACTGCGCGATGGCGAGGATAAGATGCGTGCAAGAGGGACAAAACTGAATCAACATTACAAAACTCTGCATCAGCAGATTAGTCAGTAAGTTCAGAGTTGTGATCCATATGAAATATATAGCAAGATGCTTTCAGAACACATCAAAGCGATATGAGTAGTACATATAGAATGAAATCTGAAGCTGAACTATAAGATTTATTTATTATGCATCAACACATTGGCCATGAAATTAGTAGTTCATAGAAAAAAGAAAGAAACAAATACCCTGATGTCAATACCGAATCTTCCCGGACACGCCCGGACACGATGATCGCGTTACCGGCCCATGCATGTTGTGCATTGTCCAACCCTTGAATCTTTGATGTGTTGAAATCCATGTATATCGATTAACACATGAGTAATATGGCTAGGGAGTCGTGCTGGGCGAGGGCGAGCATCCCAGATCTGGTGGAGCTTGGGAAGGAAGATTGGGAACACTAATGGCGGCGAGTGCAGGGGGGAGATGCGATTGGATTGATAGGTCAGGAGGCGGCTGCGTGTACAGGTGAGTTTAGGTTTCCTTTTACACGGAAGATGAGCTGAGTTTTTTTTGCTTTGACGTGAGGTGAGTTGAGGGTTAGTCTAGATTTTTTTTTTCACAAACAGGATTAGTATGGACTACTTGGCATTAGTGGGTAATTTTTATCAAGTTTTATGTACAAATGGTATTGGGAAGATCAAAGGGCTGTAATTTTATGACGTGTTAAATTAACGATTGGATGTTTCTAATTTTTGTGAGATTTTCTAGCTTATTTCCTTTTTTCCGGTTAGCTAATAGATACTCCCTCTGTCCCATAATATAAGAACATTTCTAAAACTATATTAGTTTAAAAAACGTTTTTATATTATGAGACAGAGGTAGTAGATACTAAAAAAACAGATGGTGGTGCTCCTTCATGGATCGTTTGCTGGGCTATCCGTTTTGGGCCGTAAGGGCTATATATATATATAGTATATATACAAGAAAGGAAAGCATAATCGCAATTAAGAAAAAGGATTAGTCCCGACGGGGCTTGAACCCGTGACTTCTGGTACATCGGACCAGCGCTCTAACCAGCTGAGCTACAGGACTTAATTGTTTTGTAGATAGTCCTTTTTTATTAAAATAATAGACAGCTTTTTTGATACTTCAATAATTGAGAATACCAAAGAACGGCGAAATCAAGACGCGTGAGAGTTAGGCTCCATTTATCTTAATATCCACTCTCACGGCCATCGGTTTATCGAGAAACAAGAACCTAGGCAAGCTTCGAGCTCTCACAACTATTAGAGACATCCGGCCTTCCATCTCGATTCCTTGATGCACTTTCGGCCGTTGGATCGCGCGCTTGGAAGGCCTAGGCCGTCGGACCGAACATGAGCACTATTGCAATGAATAGTTTCACTCCCGGTGTGCCACCGCGTGCTATTACAGTGCACCACCAAGGGAATTTTTGTCATTTTACGCATAGGCGTATAAAAGGGCAACAACTTCCCTTGTGAAGACCTAAGACGCCTCCTCCAACACTAGTGTGGCCCTCTCTCCATCCCGCCTCGCCCCTCTGTCTCTTTATCCCTCCAATCACAGGAGCAGCCCGCGCATCCCTGCCCCGCCGCCGTCATCTCCTGCGACCCATTCCCCCGACGCCCCCTCGGCCCAGGCTAACCATAGCGCTACGGCCGCCATGCCCCCGCCGTCTGCTCGGCAGGAGGAAGAGCGAGGCCGCAAACGGATCTGGAGATTGAATCGGGCTCCAATGGCTCCTGCGCAGCGTGATGCCTGTTAAGGTGATCTTGTTGTACATCCGTTCTTCCACTGTCCTAGGTTCTCCATGCTTCGATTGATTTTTATTTTGCCTTTAATTTTTTACGCAGGGTGGTTGCTATCTCGCGGATCTCTACTCGTTCTCTTGGTGCCGGTGGCGTTCCTGCGACTGCTATGTAGATGGACCTGGAGGTTGAAACTCTTTTCTCTCTGTTCGTTTGGATTCTCCTCACGATTATGTGTAGAGCTTGTTCGTGTGCTGCTTGATGAGTTTCTTCTCCTCTAATCTTGTGTGCTGGATTAGTGATTTTTATTTTCTTCTTGTGGAGGAGATTCTCAGGTTTAGCTAGCTAGGTTCCAAAGAAGAGATTTTTCTTTGTCTTTCTTGTTTTGTTTGTACCTTGCTTGACTTGACACACAACAGCCTCGTGTGTGTTGCCGTCGCCATCGTCCCGCCCCAACGGGTGTCTCTGCCGCCGCTGCCGCATCCTCTTGCTGGTCTTCTCGCATTTGTCCTTGCACCGACGCCAGCCATACGTGTCGTGGCCGTGGACGCAAGCGCCGCAGGAATGGATAGGTATGAGATGCACGTACTCTACGCTAGACTTTATTCGGCAGGTGTTATTCTCCGGGCAATGATAAGCAGGTTATCTCTTTGAGACTTATCCCTTGTACGTGCGGTGCAGCAGCTAGACCTGCACATGGTCACGGCTTGCACGTTCGGCCTGTCCTGATCATCTTGCACGGGTAGTCAAGCCAAATAGCCGTCAATTTAGCTAGCTAGCTAGTAACCCCATGCACGCATGGGATTTCTATCATAGCATGTACGTGAGCTATGTCCATGCATAGCTCTTTGCATGTACACGTACATCCACTTGCTCGTTAAGTGAGGCTCATTAGATGATGCATGTGTAGACATAATTAAATAATGCTCCATCCATCTTGATGACCCTCTGATGAAAAATCCACGTATTGTCCAATGTTATGTATACATGCTTGTACGTATATATTGGTGCCATATTTTTATATATGATAAGTACAAAATTACGACAAAGTCTCAATGAACATTACTGAATTATCTTGATTGAGAAATCAAATAAAAGAATACATAGTGATGTATAAGGTTCGATGAAAAACCGAGGGAGCGGTGGATAATTATGCTTCATTAAA